>NC_046290.1:66429956-66753289 GCF_004115265.2 Rhinolophus ferrumequinum
TATTTTTAATTACCTCTAAGGAGGTCCTATCTCCAAATACAGTTATGCACCACATGACATTTTGGTCAGCTATAGATGACATAAATGACAGTGGTCCCATAAGATTATAATAGAGCTGAAAAATTCCTAGTGATGTTGTAGCCATGGTAACACCCTAGTGTAACATATTACCCACTTGTTTGTGGTGATGGCTGTATAAATAAACCTGTGTTGCCAGTCGTATAAAAATATAGCACATACAGTTATGTACAATACATAGTACTTGATGATAATAAATTACTATGTTACTGGTTTATGTATTTACTGTACATAAAAAAGTTTGCTGTATGCTATGTTATGCTGGCAGTAACCTCATACGTCTCGTGTTTACCATGTCTCTTGATTGCATCATTTTCTCCTGTGCCTGATTTTATCTAGTGTTGTGTTCATTTTGGCCCCTAAGTGTTTGCACAATGACGAAGTCACCTAATGACACGTTTCTCTGAATGTATCCCTGTCATTAAGCGACACATGAGTGTACAGTTACATTGGACATAGTGACTCAACATATGAATTTGGGAAGGGTCACAATTCAGTCCATAACAATAAGTAAAAAGGCACTGCTAGCTCATATATCTCAACCTCAGTGAGAGGGATGCAAAAGGAATTGGGGAGTCTGGGGTGCAGCCATGCCCCAACTAAGAAGATAGCCACTGTTAAGCTCCAGTCAGTTGTTGACAGGGAAAAATGACAGCTCTTTCAGTTCTTATGTAAAATGTCCTGCTTTTTAGAAGTTTGGTAAATAATTCTAAATTGTTCCAAATCATTATGCAGGCCAAACAAAACAGGCTGTGGCCCATATCTGGCCCTTTGGCTATGAAATTATGATCACTGGTAAAGTCAAAAGAGCATGTTTTTAGCACTATGTACAGCTGGCTTTCAATGTTGGTTCAGCCACTTATTTATGATAGAGCAAATATCCCTTCTACCCGACTCCACTCCCCAAAAAACTATTTTTAATGGCTATTATAATATTTAAATTGTACAAATATATAAAAATTCTTGGCACATGATTCACCTCATCCCTAAGAGGCCTTGAGTTCTCTTAATGGAGTTTTCCAATTGAACAATTTAGCACTCAATCAATAAAAACAGTTGCCTACCCTCCCTTTTCTGACACATTTTAAATTATTTGTATAAATATTAACACATGAACAGTCATCCTCTCTTACTAAATTGGTTGTTACCCTGGGTAGCTCAACACCTCTGTCCTTGGAAGCTAAGCAGGAAGTAGCATCCCTTCTTCTGGAATTCTACAGCAGCTTTGTTGCTTTGTTCCTCAAAAATTACAGCACGCCAGTACTGGCAGTTGTAAAAGTTTTTATCTTCAAGGCAGTAATAACCCCTTTTCTCAGCCCAGGCCAAACTGAAAAGAATAATTTTGTAAAACTTTTCCATGAGAGTTCAAACTGCTCCCAATCTTCAAAGTTCAAGGAGGGGAACCAAGTTTGGCAGGAATCCAAGAACTTTTGACATTTACTTTTCTACCTCCTTGTAGGGCCATTTTTGTTTAAGTGTACACATGAATTCGTGCTATACACAGACATTTGAAAAGCTACTCTGAACATAGACCTTTGATGAAAACCAATAACATTTGGCTGAAAACATTTATAAAATGTTTTAATTGTCATGTTAAATCTGACATGCATGTAGAATTGGTAAATGAGACATAATCTGGGTTTAACTGCTGCATCCTTGAAGATTTTCCAAGGGCAGTTTTGTCCTACTCACAAACTCAAGACAAACCCATCTAATGGCAATAATGCTTCATTCTTACAATTACTTCTGCTGAATAGATCATTTTTAGGGGCCACTTTTCCTGCTTTCAAGAAATAATTCAATAAAACTACTATCATACCTACTCTAAATTTGAATTTCTGTGCCACAGTTATTGAGTTAACATAGTTGCTGAGCTCACGGCCATGGTGACTTTCTGTCTGCAGTAAAATTAAGCCAGTTTATTAAGAGAAAATAAATCAGAGATAATTTGTTTCAAAAGCAGCCAAAAATTCCGTGCACATATTTTTTTCTTTATTCTTCATCAGTAATACATTTCATTTGGTTAATGTAGTCACAGTACAATTGTTGCTTTTATATTCAAAGTCGAGTGAATTTGCATGAAGAAATATGTTTATACTTTTGGCAACACTCATGAGGAAAAATTCAGATTAAAGGAGGACTGTGCACCCTTCTGAACTGGTGAAGCTTCTGATTTAAAAATGTCTTTTTCATATGGTGCTATATTGCTGGCATTAGGAGGAGTTCAGAAAGATGATCATAGAGACCAACCGGAATGGTTATTACCAGGGACTGGGTCAACGGGGAACGGGGAGTTGCTGCTCAGTGGGCACAGAGTTTCAATTTGGCAAAATGAGGAAGTTCTAGAGATCTGTTGCACAACCATGTGAATATAGTCAACAGTACTGAACTATGCATGTAAAAATAGCGAAGATGATAAGCTTGATGTTGCGTGGGTTTATTTTATTTTGTTTCCATGGAAAAAAATAAAGATCTTGACTCAGTGCACTAGGCAAGAGTATACACAAATTTATTGCATTGATATTTAAGTTTCATAATTTTAAGTTTAAATATTTTCTGAGTATCTTGCAAATTTATTTTGGAAGAAAGGAAAGGTGGTAGAGAGAGAAGGATGGGGGAAATTCAAATTAATGATTTTTGTTAAATACCTTTCAATTAGGTCATGAGTCAGAGAAGGATTTGGAGTAATAAAAGTTTAAAAATTATTCATTTTGTTAAATTTGATTATATTATAAAATTTAGTCAAACCAGTTTATAAAGACAAAGAACAAGAACGTTAACTGATTATATTTGACAAGGAAAAAAAATAAACATGGCAAAGTAGTTGATTCAAGGTATGTATATATTGACCTTGGAGAATAAGTAATTTAGGACTTTTGCACAGATGTTCCTTTCTGTTTTGAGCCCAGGAAAAGATTACCATAAGTGGTTCAAAGACATCTCCAGCAGAAGGTTTTATTTAACCAACTATAAAAAGAAATTGCCAGAAGAAAAATAGTTCATATTGCTTGGAGCTGGGCTATTTACAGTACAGACCTTAAAATATCCCGTTAACTAAAGTGATTGCACACAGGTTTACATAACATGCTTTGTGATGTTATGTGAGTCTGAGTTTTTCCTTCATATCCAATAGGAAATGGCTACTACGGGTTGGCATAGGCCAGGGAGGAAGAATTGTAATGCTGAGGGCAAACTCACTGGCAACATCATGCACTTTTCCAAAAGTAAGCATTGTGCAGTTGGACAGAAGCCAAAGTGATGATCTAATAATATGTTAAATTTATAGTCTATTTTGCTATTATAAATATTGTTAGATTTTTGTTGGTGTGAAGCATCTTGTAAAAACAGTTCAAAACACCTACAAAAAGATATGTTACCGTCTCCAGTAAATTTTAACATCAAAGTATCTCTCACTAGAATTAAGTCAGGGTGTTATACCTGGACTGGAGCTTCCATGAGCAGCATATTTTGATCCATGTCATACAGTTGGTATATTTTATTTCTGGTTCTGTGATTGCCTGTTTTGAAGATAATAGGTATTAGGTATTAGGTATAGGTATTAGTACTTCATAGGCTGTCAAAACAGTATACAATATAAGGCAATATTGGTCCAGCAAATTAGATGATTCTTTTGTATGGTAGGGTTTATGTCACTGAGGTGAAATGATCTGATTCTTTGAGGGGACGGTTCTATAGAGAGCCATCTCTAACAGGAATGTGGGAAGCCAAAGGCAGCTGTGAAGGTCATTGTCAGAAGCGGGATAGGTAAGCAGTCAAGAGAAAACCTCCATGTTCTTTTCCTTAAAGTTTTGGCAGCTCTTCTACCTGAGATCCCTCACACTTGCACATTTTTATAAAAGTAGGTAATTAAAACTATGTGTGGGGGAAAGGTTTTAGATATTTGGCAAATTTGAAAGTAGAAATTAATATGAAATGAAGGATATTACGATGATAAAGAAGAACACATTTCATATATATACAAAATTAACTAAACCAAAAACATTGTTTCCGAATAAGAGAAAGCTCATGATGAAAGAAATTTGAAAACAAAAATAAGCACTGAGTTTAAGGAAGAGGAAAAAAAAATTCAAACCATTATTTAAAGACTGGAAGATAAGGGGGAAAAAAAAGAAAAAGAGCTACTGAAACTAACATTTGTAACACAAGATATAAATTTTAAAAATCCCATAAATTGTCTGGCAACTTGTTAGAAATATAAATTTTGGGACCATAGACCCATTGTCTCAAATGACTTCTTACTAAGTATGAAGCTCTGAAGATGCAGCCTGGCAATCTGTATTTTAACAGCCTCCAGAACTCTGATGCCAGCTAGTGTGAGAATCACTGAATTACTGAGGATAAGCAGCTTGTGTGCCTTGCTTCCAAGTTTCTTGGCATCTAGCATTACGCCTGATGAATAGCAAAGGTTCAATCAAGGCTTGTTGAAAGAAAATGAAAAGACAATACAAAAGCATAAAAGAAGGGATCACTAAAAATAAAAAGTAAGACCTAGTAAAACAGATTTAAAGTATGTTAAATATATTCTTAAATAAACAAAATACCAAAAGAAAATATGTTAGTTAAGAATTCAAAGCCCGTAGGGAATTTCTTGAAGCAAGTCTTATGTCCCTGTGAATACTGCACTGCTGAGGAAGCAGAATTTCTTCGTTAATTGGAAGAAAGCCACGATTCAAATGGGCATAAACTATTCTTTACTTTTCCATTTTAGTTTGAGATGAAGTTCACACCTTTTTGGTGGAGTAATTTTTGACTCCTACAATAGAAAACAAAATGCATAAGATTCTTTGTTTTCCCCAGATATTTATTTATTTTTATTAAATTGTTGGGTGACATTGGTTAATAATATAGGTTTCAAAAGTACAGTTCTGTGATACTTCATCTATAAATCCCATTGTGTGCTCACCAACCAGACTCAGTTCTCCTTCCATCACCATATATTTGATCCCCTTTACCTTCTTCTACCATCCCTCTCCTCTGCTTACCCTCTGGTAACCACTAAACTGTTGTCTGTGTCCATGAGTTTTTTGTTTGTTTCATTGTCTTGTTCATTTGTTGGTTTCAGTTTTATATCCCACATATGAGTGAAATCATATGGTTCTCCACTTTTTCTGTCTGACTTACTTTTCTTAGCACGATAATCTCAAGACCCATCCATGTTGTCTCAAATGACAGTATTTCATCTTTTATGTTTTTATGGCTAAGTAATATTCATTGTATGTACCACATCTTCTTTATCCAATCATCTATTGAAGGGCACATTGGTTGTTTCCATGTCTTGGCCACCTTAAATAATGCTGAAATGAACATAAAGGTACCTACAACTTTACGGATAAATGTTTTCAGATATTTTTGGGTATATACCCAGACGAGGAGTTGCTGGGTCAGATGGTAATTCTAGTCTTAATTTATTGAAGAACCTCCATACTGTTTTCCATAGTGGCTGTACCAATTTACATTCCCACCAGCAGTGTATGAGGGTGCCTTTTGCTCTACAACCTCTCCAACACTTGCTATTATTGTCTTGTTGATAATAGACATTCTAACAGGTGGGAGGTGGTAGCTCATTGTGGTTTAGATTTGCACTTCCCTAATAGCTAGTGAAGTTGAGCATTTTTTCATAGATATGCTGGCTATTTGTATGTCTTTTGGGGAAAAGTGTCTGTACAAGTTCTCTGCCCATTTTTCAATTGGACTGTTTTTTTGTTGTTGAGTTGTATGAAATCAAGTACTTTTTTATATCAGCCCCTTATCAGAAGTGTTTGCAAATATCTTCTCTCATTCAGTTGGTTGCCTCTTGGTTTCTTTTGCTGCACAGAAGCTTCTTAGTTTGATATAGTTCCATTCATGTATTTTTGCTTTTACTTCCCTTGCCTTTGAAGTCGAATTTATAAAATTCTCTCTAAACCTAAGGTCCATAAGTTTAGTAGCCATGCTTCTATGCAATTTATTTTTTCAGGTCTTATATTTAAGTCTTTGATCTATTTTGAGATATTTTGGTATACACGTGGCTTCCAATTTTCCCAGCACCATTTATTGAATTGTATGTTTTTGGCTCCTTTGTCAAAACTTATCTGCTCTTTTACATGTGAGTTTATTCCTGGGTTCTCAATTTTATTCCATTGGTCTGTGTGTCTGTTTTTCTCCCAATATCATGCTGTTTTGATTCTTGTTGCTTTGTGGTATAAATTGAAATCAGGGAGTGTGGTACCTCCAGGCTTGTTCTTTTTTTTTTTTTTTTTTTTTTTTTTTTTAGGATTGCTTTGGCTATTCGGGGTCTTTTGTGATTACATACAAATCTGATGAATTTTTTGTTCTATTTCTTGAAAAACTGCCTGTGGGATTTTGATGGGAATTGCACTAAATCTTTATATATTTTGGGTGATATGGCCATTTTAACTATATTGATTCTTCCAATCCATGAACACAGAATATCTTTCCATTTCTTTGTGTCTTCTCCTATTTCTTTTAATAATGTCTTGTAATTTTCAGTGCATAGGTCCTTTACATCCTTTGCTAAGTTTATTCCTAGGTACCGTGTTTCCCCAAAAAATAAGACCCGGTATTATATTAAATTTTGCTCCAAAAGATGTTTTAGGGCTTATGTTCAGGGGATGTTACCATGAAAAATCATGCTAGGGCTTATAGGAATGCAATGGATTTTTGTACATTGATTTTTATATCTTGAAACTGTACTATATTTGTTTATTAGTAGTTTTTTTGGTGGGGTATTTAGGGTTTTCTATAGAAAGAATCATGTCATCTGCAAAAAGTAACAATTGACTTCTTCATTTCCAGTTTTGATGCCTTTTATTTTTTCTCTGGCCTGATTGCTCTGTCTAGATCTTCCAATACGTACTATGTTATATAACAGTGTGAGAGGGGCATATATGTCTTGTTCCTGATCATAAAAGAAAAAGCTTTCAGTTTTTCATTGTTAATTTTGATATTAGCTGAAGGTTTATGTATGGCCATTATTATGTTGAGGTACTTTCCTTGTATGCCCATTTTATTAAGTGTTTTAATCATAAATTGATGTTGTATCTTACCAGATGCTTTTCTTGCATCTATTGATTGATACGATCATACGATTTTTTTCCTTGATTTTGTTTGGTGTATCACACTGATCAATTTGTGTATGTGGAACCATCCTTGTGCCCTGGAATGAACCCCACTTGATTGTGATGTATAATACTTTTAATTTATTGTTGTATTTGATTTGCTAGCATTTTATAGGATTTTTGCTTCTGTATTCATCAGAAATATTAGTCTGTAGTTTTTGAAAAGCATAAGATTATTATTCCTTATTCCCTGTGCACCCATGTACTGCAAACAGGAATACCAACCGTTGATATTATAACTCATTCTTGGGAATCTTTCTTTGATTCCATAACAAATATTTTTTGTTTTGAAATACCAATATTTTCTAAAAGTTAAATGGATACTTGTGTAACACTAATCAGTTTTCATATTAATGTTTTGCTAGTCAAAATACCTATTTCCACTGTTTTTTCTAAGAAAATTGTTCACTCATCTAGATTAACAAAGATACTAGAAAAGTATTGCTAATAGTATTTTAAAAATCTCTGCTGTATCTGTACTTATGTGCCTCTTTTTCCTCTTTTTTATCTTAAGCATTTTCTGTTTTATTGGTTTTGCTAGAGGCTTTTCTTTTGAAATTCTCTGAAAGAATCAACATTCAGCTTTAATCATTAAAAATAAGTTCTTTTCTCCAATGTTGCATTTTAAACATTTTCACTCATCTTTATTTCTTACACTTTCCTTACTATGTATTGTTATATATTGTTATGGGCTGAATTTGTGTCCCCCCCCCAAATTCGTATGTTTAATTCCTAACCCCCAGTACCTCAGAATGTGCCTGTACTTGGAGATAGGCTCTTTGAAGAGGTAATTAAGGTTAAATGAAGTCATTAGAATAGGCCCAAATCCAGTATGACTTGTGTCCTTATAAGAAAAGATTTGGACACCAACTCACATAGCAGAAAGACTGTGTGAGGGCACAGGGAGCCAAAGGCCATCTCTAAGCTACAGAGAGAGACCGCAGAAGAAATCAACCCCCTCCCCCCCGGCCCTCCACTACCACCACACACACACACACACACACACACACACACACACACATCTTGGACATCTGGCATCTAGAATTGTGAAAATATAGTTTCTGTTGTTTAAGCTTTCCAGTCTGTGGTATTTCGTTATGGAAGCCCTAGCAAACTAATACATATTTTTAATTTGTTAATTAATTAATGCTTATTGTACAAAGTCTCACATCATAAGCGAACACTTAATACATTTTCACAAACTGAACACAGTGATGTAACCAAGCATGCAGGCTAAATTATTGATCACTACCAGCATCCCAGATGCTATCTTTTATCCTCTTCTAGATCTGTCATTCCTCCCTCAATAATTGTGGCCAAAAAATAAAGTACAGCATGATTTCCAACAGCTTTACTTAGTATTGCCTGTTTTTGTAGTATTACAAATGAAATAATATATGCTTTTTTGGTATGTTTTCATGCAACATTATGCTTATTAGAGTCAATCCATGTTGTTTCATCTAGCTGTGGGTTTTTGGCTATAATGGATATATTTGTAACGTGTATTCTAGTAGATATATTTTGGTGAACACAAGTATACATTCCTCTTGAGTATAACTTTGAATAGAATGTCTGGACCATGATGTTACATATATAAAGCTATGTATATTTAGCTTTAGTAGATTTTGCTAAACCTTTTTCCACAGTGGGTTTACCAGTTTACAATCTAGCAGCAGTCCATAAGTTGATCCACCTTCTCACCAACTCTTGCTATTTTTCATCCTTTCATTGATCCATTTTGGTGGATGTATTGTGGTCTTGCAATGAAGTTTTAATTTGAGTTTCTCTGATAGTTAGTGATATTGAGCACATTTCCACACGCATATTGGCCACTAAGATATCTTCTTTTAAAATTATGTGTTGAAGTCTTTTGCCCATTTTTTAATTGCACTTTCTGCCCTTTTCTTGGTCCTCAAAGGTTAGTTGTTATTGTTTGTGTATTTTTAGCCTTTAGTTTTTGTATTTCTCTTTCAAAATATTATCTATTATGTATCTTATATGGAAATTTTCTTCCACATAACATTTTGCGATACTGTTCATTTTGGATGAATATTTTTTCTCATTTATTTTTGCCTCAAAGATGAAAAGTCATATATTTATGTATAGAAAATATGGGATTTACACTTACAAGAAGAGGGAAAATATTTTCAAAAGGAATTTAAATGGGGAGTTGATGGTAATATTGTGTAATTTACTTGGAAACGTTTAATTATGAAGCTATTTTATTTTTACTAAAATTGATATTATAGATGTCTGTGTACCTTGCATGTGTAAAAAACAAGCCACACAATAGAAAAATCAATCATTTAAAAACTGATCATTATTTATTTGTATATCGGTCATTCAAAACTGGTAACTAGCTCATTGTCAACCATAATATAAGTATAAAAATTTAATTGAATGTAAACAGCCTTGGTTTATATTGTTAACCCATTCATTTTGTGCTATGGAAGCTAATAAAACAAAGTGAATAAATAAGTCGCTCAGAAAATTAGAAAATTTAGAAGATGAGGAAATAGCGTGCTGGAGCACTGATTATACATGAGAATATTTACATTTATGAAATTGTGTAAAAAGCTAAGGCAAATCTGTTAACTCTGTTGCAGAAAGTTTTGGGGAAAGAATCAGGCCATGATTTGTAGATTGCCTGTTTCAGTGATCCCTAACTCACCTACTTATTTCAGTAAATTAAGTGTTCTTTAATAATGTGTCCTTAAAAACAAAAATAACTTTAATTTTTCAATTGTAACATTAAAAAAAACAAAACAGGAATGATATTGATCATCCGATTTTTTCCTTTCTTAACAATTCTCCATTTGGGGTCCTAGAGTAAAAGATCATGATGATCTAGGACTAAGTTATTTTGTCAAGAATGTTTTCTGCTCTAATCAGGCTCAGAATTATGGCTTGGTTGTATGGATATCCATGTCTCCCATCATGGCAAAACCCAGAGGTACACAATAAAAATAGTATTTTCTTAATAAGATTGTTTTGTTGCAGGAGGTAATCAGCTCTTTTAGAAGTAGAGTTCAATATTCCAAACATTTTTCTGGCTAGATAATGTTGACTGTTAGTAAATGAACTTTGATATCCTTCAAGCCAAAACAAACTAATGAGTTCTGAATCCTGAATACTAACATTTACCTTTACCTCATTTACAATGGAAATAAAATATAACACACACACACACACACACACACACTCTCACTCATTCATATAGGTCAAAAATCTAGAGACTTATACTCCAGGATACCTCAAACCTCTACTTTCATACGATTTCTTCTGCTTCTATTTGCTAAATCATAACTGGTTCCTCCTTCTTTTCTTACGTCTTTCAATGGATGGTATAGTTGGATAGTCTTCTAGATTTATTATTCCACTTTCTCACCAGATCTCCACTTCACTCACACTCTTTGTTAGTAATGGCTGCTCACAGACATTCAGGGTTGTGCCAAATCACCCAAAACTGTATCCCAGTTTCGATGCAGTATCCCAGTCTTCCTTTTTCCTAGAAGGACACATTTATCAGGAAAAGAGAACACAACATAGATGAGATTAGCCCTTGTGGCGGGAAGAAATTATTTTGAATGTGAGGTGGAAAAAGTAGAAATCCCCTATGTAATTAAGGAGATTAAAATCTAAATCTTGTGGAACCAAGAAGTAGTTGTTTTTGATCAAAGAAAATTCCAAACTGTATTGTAGCCTAATAGAGTAGAAAGTTTGTGAATAGAAGGGAGACAGTCTGTGGAATCTCAGACAAAAAAGGTCTTAAAATTAGAAATTTTACAATATTTCTCAGAGAAAAGACACTGACTTTCAGAGACATATCTTTATTAACGATTTAGATTTGTGTAATACTTTGCTGTCAACAGAAAATGTAATAAGACTTTTGTATTGTTTGCACATTTCTTATCCAACATTAGACTCTGTCTAATATTAGCTTCTCCCAGACAAGGAAGACAGATTCATAGTTACTGGTAAGACAAGGGTATCTAATCTCAAGGACGGGTGTGGGGAAGATGGGTGGCAAGGGTTAATTTCAGGCAAATTGCTGTGTGTGGAACTATCTGCCTGTCTGAAGGGCACTGAATGATTATATTGGACAAGCTCTGTGATAATAGAACCAGACCGAGAGGAAGGATCCTAGAACAAAGGAGAAAGGATGTATGAGGGCAAACAAGAGAGGAAGTCTGAAGTAGAGAATGGGAGACAGAATGAACAATTTAATTTTTAGAGCTAGGAGAACATGACTTCAGAGTTTTCTTTTATTCTGGTATCTTCTGTTTGCTAAGATACAAAAGAAGGAGTTTACCAAGGAAATTTAGGATTTCTGACCGAACAGTTCAGGTAACGGTACCTTGATTTTCGAATGTCTCCATTGACAAACATTTCGGTTTATGAATGCCGTAAATTTTATGGATCTATGGTATAATTGGACAGTAAAATTCATGCTAAATTTGCAGTTTTAGGTGTTGATTTTAAAGGTCTGGAACGGATGAATCCATTTTGCATTACTTTCTATGAGGAAACTGTGCCTCAAGTTTCAAACATTTCAGAACTCGAACAGTCTTTCGGTACGGATTACGTTCGAAAACTGAGGTACCACTGTACGTGGCTCAGAAAGGCCATGTCCTGAAAGAAAACAATGAGAGAACAAACTACTAGAAAGACAAATAGTCAGCAATAAATTTATATTCCTGTTTATATACTGTTCTTTGGGCATTTTGATTAGACTGATTCAACACCTGGGAGCTTAATACAGATGAATATAGGTATCAAATTGACATGTTGGACCTTAAAAGCTGAGCGTCAGGCTACTAATTTAGCAATCATTCCATACACAGACCATCCTGTAAGCCTTCATCTGAGTGTGTGTTGGTGCTGAGTTTGGGAGTCATTTATTCTCCTTTTGTAGTAATTTTTTTTTATGCCATCACTCTTTAACTGCATGAGTCTATGGGTTGTGAAAATGTAAGAGCAATTATTTGCAGCAGATTAAAGACTGCTTTACTCTAGCCACGTCCAGTATCTAAAAAGCAAAAATTAATGCACGTGTAGAAATCCAAACTGTGTGTGAATGTGTTTAATGTGCACACATACAATGTGCAACAGACTTTAATGCTGTGTTGTAAGTTAATACTGGCTGATTCTCACAGTATAGATGTTTTGAACATTTTTCAATGTGAGCTAATATCATGTTGTAACTATTTACGAGCAGCTGCCTCATTAACAAAGTGCTGACATACCCTTTACTGTATTGATGCTGATTAGTGGGTAGGAACTAGCTTACTACATTCCATGGTGGAGGAGGTTTGTCCTTCTTAAGGGTATTTTTCCACTCCATAGAAACTTGACATTCTTTTAAGATGAGGGGTTCAGCTACCAATACATCCTTTTTATCAGACTTTGTAAGATTTCTTCCCAGGCCTTCAAAATTTAAAGAAATAAATAGACTTTGAACCTGTTCTCAAGAATGCTTTTCACATTGGAAAATTGCTGGTAATTTCAAATCCATATTTGGAAATGAATGTATCAGTTGCTCTATTCCATATGTAAGCTGATTGTTAGGCACTATTCTGTTCTGAGGACTCTGCTTTAGGTGAAGACATAAAGATGAAATACGGAATATTTTCCCTTAATTATCCCTAACAGAAAGCACCCTTGTAAACAGATAGCTCTCACTTAGTGTGAAATATACAATGATAGAAAGCTAGGTACAAGTTGTAGAACTAGTAAAGAGCAGAGTGTAATTTTTATGTTGTGCATTTGCAGGAAGGAATGGAAGAATTTCTAGAGGAAGCACCATGTGAACAGAGTTTCAAAGCAAGACTAGGAGTTTGCCTAATAGACAAGGAAGTAAAAACATTTCCACCAGTGACTAGTGCCCTGATTTCCATTCCTACAGAAGTGCCACAAGTATGGGCAATTTAGAGGAATTCAGCAGGGTTGGATTAGGAATACTGAGGGAAAAAATATTGGGGGCTGAGGCTGGAGATGCAAGAAGTTACCAGCTTATAAAGGGTGTTTTCTATCTTGGTAAGGAAGTTGGACTTCATCCTATAATTAATGGGAAACCGCTAATTGGTTTGAAGCAGGGTGGTGGTGTCTTTATATTTACATTGTGGCGAAATCACTTCCATGGCAGATCTGGGGGTGGATGAGGGAGAGAAAGCTTGGAGTCCGGAAACAGTAGTCCATGCATGTGATAATGAGGTTATATATTTAGATAGAAACAGTGGGGAAGAAGTTAATTTAAAATTGAAAGTGATTTCTGAGGTAAAAATATACAGGAAACTATGGGCATGGATAAAATGGCCAAGGTTGAATGTACAGTGTATTGTGAAAGAAAAAAAAAACTGCCATAAACAGAATTGCAAAGAAGACTCACATTTAGAGCATGGATATAAAACAAGAAACCACCATAAGATACTGAGAATCACCATAAGATACTTTTCCTATTTCAATAAGAGAAATAGGAAAAGAATCTGAAGAGTATAAAGCAATAAATCCATTCTCCTTTCTGCATTTGCTTGTCATGTTTTCCTTTTTAACAGATCTAACTCATTTGATCTGAAGTCATTTCTAATTAATCTTGTTTCAGCACACTTCTGTGTCATGTCATATTTCGGCAATCTATTTTCTGTCACTTTTACATTAGCCTGGACGTATTAATGAGGTTTTTCTTTGTGTTCTTTTTGTAATTTTGACACATTAAGGGATGATATCATTTAGTAAAGGATATGGGAGACTTTGACAAGATATAAAACCTCTTAACAAAATATTTCATCTTTGAATCATTACTAACATGAGCCACAGTTTCATATGTACTAATGGTTTTGACTTAGAACTGCTTTCTGTAACTGAATCTTAAATCTAAATTTTTCATAAGTGGCAAAAATTAAGTCTCCCAAAACAAATTATTGACTCATAGTCAACCCTGCGGTAAAGATGTAGATAGAAGGGGAGTTCTTAAGCAGTGATTGTGAGACTGTGATTTCTGTTGAAGTTCAAATTTTTCTTTTAAATTACAAAGATGTGTGGAGAGAAAAGTAAAACATTAGACGACAACATTTAAAGAGAAAACTTTAAAAACATGCAATACATTGTATATTTGGTCATATTTCTATGTTTTATATTCATTACATTAGAAAAGCAGTGGTTGCATGGAGAGTCCATTTACTCAGGTCAAATCAATAATTAGTAATGGTTCAAAATTAGTTCATAAACCTAAAATTTTGTAATTTTTATATTGTCTTTTGTCGGGGAGCTAACAGGACAATTATAATCTTCAAAAATCCAGTTTTCAGGACTGAAAAATTTCTCTTTTATTCAGATGAGAGTGTTGTCAGAAAAGGCTTAATTTTCCTTAATATATTGGAAATGTTCTCACTCTACGGTTCTCTAATTTTATTTGTTGTTCCTTTGTCAGTGTACTTATAGAAAGTTCTGGTGAGTTACTACACATCTCTGATGTGTAGAGGAACACCACCCACAGGGCACTAGGGCATAAACTGCTTATATACTCATTGCTCATATTAACAGAAAGCACTTTGAACTAATGATAAAAGAACTGGTTTCTTTAAGAGCAGCCAATTCTCCATTATTGTATTACAGATTATAAAGTCCCTTCCAGCATTGACATAGTTATAGATGGTTTTACTCCTCGTTTGGCAGGAAACACATCACGAATGTTGGAGATTGTTGTTCCCACTCCATATTCAAGGTATTCTTTTTCTTGATTATTTTTTTCCTTTGTTTCTGGTTTACGAACTAATTTTATTGCTTTATCACTTTACTGGAATGAGAGTCCCATGTCTCGGCATGATGGATCACAACGTATAGTGTTACAGATTTACTTCATAGATAAACTCTTCTCTCTTAAAGTGTCTCTCTTCTCAGAGTAAATTTTGCAGTCCCCAAGGGTGAAATTAGATTTAAAAAATACAGGTGTTCATAGTTCACATAAATATATTAGAATATTTGTGGAATTCTAGTAGATGTGAACATTTTCTGTAAATAAAACCATATTTATAGTCAGGTAAAAAAAGCATTTCAAAATAATTTATATTCTTTTAGCCAAAATAGATATTAGATATTAAAATTATTTTAGTACGAAGAGATACTGTACATTATTCATTGTAAGACAAATACTTTTTCATTTTTGCGTCCTGCTATATCAGAAGGCAGCTTACAATAGATAACATCTTACAATAAGTGTGCGTCAGATATCAGTCATGATATCTCAGATTATCAGAAAGTGAGAAAAAGGGAATACTTTCCATATTCTGGGAAGCCATGTTTTCGATGTATGGACTGTCTGGGTGAACTCCTGGGTTCCTAGCTGATTTTCTGGTTACCTGGTATGGTAATCAGTATCAGTGATGCATCTTGCTTTTAAGAACAAAATTTACATCAATTTTTAAAAACCTGTTCCATCTAGCTTTGCCTTTTAGTTGTGTAAGATGGGCCATAGGCTTCATGGTGTGACAATACATATTTAAAATTTTACTAAATCAGCCAAACATCTGTCACCCATTTCTGGATTCAAGTAATTGGTGATCTTTTATGCCTTGATTCTGCAATTAAGCACAAACTCAAAACCTCTCATTCACATCTCACTCAGCCTTATTATACACCCTCACACGGTATATATACTAAGCATCCCTTACCCATCTCAAAATATGGCTCATGCAAATGCTACATGTTAATTCTGCAGATCAGGGTAAACAAGCGTGTGGTTCCCAAGGTAGCTATCTGCCTCTCAAACATTCAGCTGTCCTCTACCATCCCCATCTGACATTTGGGAAAAATAAGGCCCAGGATGATTATTTGTCCATCACTACACAATTAGTGAATCGCAAAGCCAGAATTTCATTCCAAGTATTCTGTTGAGAGCCCATGCTCTTGAGCATGAATCTCTATTTTAATTCTATGATACTTAACCAAGATAATGTGTGGTACATTGAATAAGTAATTTTCCATTTGTTCGTTTTTTTAATCAAATTTCAATTTTTATTTTAACACTTTTATTTTACTTATTTTCCACACTTGTTAACTGTTAGCATTCATTAAAATGCTAAGAATTTTAAATTTTACAATGAAACGGCATACCTCACATATATTTAAATACTAACAAACATTCATTTTGGGGTTTCGCACATGGAACATGGAGCATACACATTCAGTGTGCTCTAATACCTTTTATTTTTCATGCAAAAAATAACTCTGACTTCACTTAACCCCAACTACTTCACTGAAAGTTGAGTTCGGTTGGTTAATAGCTTGGGCATAGGAACTGATAAATCAGAATTGCAATTACTGGAGACAGAGAAAATCATGCAGGGAAAAGAATGTAGAAAGTTGCCGTCTCCTAAAAAAATCAGTGGCAATTTTCCTTGGAAAAATCAAGCTCCAAATCAAGTTTGAAAAAAAGGATTAGAGAAGTTTCTTTAATTAGGAAGTTCACATGCACAAAGCAAGGCAAATCATTTTCCCTCAGTCTAATGCCATTCAGAAGGGTAAAGTGTCCGACTGTTAATCCACCTCCTCTGAAATGTTGATGCAGGAGTCAAGGCTGTCACCGGTTGATGGGTAGCACCTCCAAGCTCTTGAGTTTGTGCGCCAGTCTTCTGTGCGGAGAGGAGACTTAATGCATAAATCCTAATAGACAGGGTGGATAGTAGATTGGTTCTTAAAGCAGTCAGTAGCTAACAAATTACCATCCCTGGATAAAAAATGAGGTCATGAAGATTTAAATGTGGCAAGGAAGAAGAAGGTGCTGTCTGCACAGGAAGGATACTTAGTGTGAACCCAGCTGTGGCAATAGATTAATTGCCTTCATTAGCAAAGATGTATATCTTACACCAACCATCAATAAATGCTTCAGATGGACTCCGGAGTGATCGCTATGTTTATACAAAAGATAAAACTTACTCCCAAACAAAAGTAAAAAAGTAAATAGATTTTTAAAATTTTCCATAATCTGAAACATAGTGCTATAATAAAGAATATTATATATCAAATAAAAATAAGAAAATAATTGTTTTAATAAACTTAATTACCTCTAATGAGTAGTTTTTATAAAGCTCTACAAAAGTCCGAGTGGTATTTCTGGCTGGAGGAAACTATCTTTACTGGGCTTGCTTTTGCTTTGGCCTGTATGATAATTAGACTATTTTTTAAAAATCATTTAATTCAGCATGCTCTATCTCAGTTCATAGATTTTTCCCCTGCTCAGTTCAAAGAGATGACTCCTGCATTTCATTCTTCCATTAGTATATCGTTATTATGTATGATGCACAGTGGAGAAAAATACCACAGCCAGAAAAAATTCAAATTTTTAGATATTTTTCTTCAATGATGACAGAGTAGGGGGCAGTCAGATTAAGAAATTAATTAGGGAACAATATCCACATAGATCATAGAATAGTTTAGGTAGCTTATAGTTTTAAACATAGTGGAGAATGAGACAGTCATTGATAAATAACAGCACTCAATCTAAAGCGGCCAGAGGGACAAGGCTGTAGAACCCCAGGATAACTATAATTGGATGTCGGTCATGAATTTAGGTTGCTTAATAGATAATGGAAAAGAAGAAAAGCATAAGTTCTACTGTATATCAAATCAAGGCAGCTGTTTTTGTGTGTGTAAGAAATAGTTGTCAGGAACTCAGTACAACATGGGAACTTGTACATACTAGGTCCCTACATGAAGGGCATTAGTTAGGATTTAACAGCTTCTGTGAGGAGCAGACAAAAGGAACGGCAGTATATAAGGTGAAGAATGCAAATATGCTTTCTACTCAGTTGAGCCAGATTGATTTGACTTCTTGTACTTCTGTGCATATGCTAATTGCAAATATCTGATATCTCAGACTTATTATAACCCATCTGAGAGAGACTGTAGTCAAGGAGAAAGAAGTTGTATCTTAGTAGTTTGAGTGTTACCTACAAGAGAGTAAGAAAATAGGGACATGAAGCATTATCTTAAATCTTGGTGTACAGAAAGCTCTGTGATTCATTTATTCATTCAAAAATATTTATTGAGCACTTACTCTATCTCAGGCAAAGCACAGGTATTGGAGAAAAATCAGTGAACAAAAGAGATCAAACAGGACTCCTCTAAAGAATTTACATTCTAGTTGGAGAAGGAAAACAAAATTTAAAAAATAATATAAAATATTAGAAAGTAACAAGTAGAACGATGTTAAAGAAACTGAGAATATAGTGGTCGGTGGTCAATGGTCTGTTCTGAAAAAGGTAATGCTTGAATAATGATTTGGTAGAGGTGAGGAACTGTGCCACATGGGTATATGTGGGAAGACCATTCCACACAGAAGGAACAGCCAATCAAAGACTGGGAAGCGGGAGTCCACCAGTCATGGGCAATGAATAAACACAGACCATGCTGGGTAGAGCAACATTCATTGTGTGGTACCAAGGAAAGAGTTGTGATCTGGAACTTACATTTCTGTCACTTTATTTGTGTTATCTTACTTATGAACAGATTCACACATGAACACATACGCACCCATGACACACATTGTTGGCTTTTAATTGACGTACGGTTAAATGAACATCCTAACTGTCATATAAAATGACATTAAAACAGGCCTTACTCATTCTGTCCATGTTTAAAAAAAAAAGGAAAAGGAA
The DNA here is from genome assembly GCF_004115265.2 of Rhinolophus ferrumequinum. Classification (NCBI taxonomy): domain Eukaryota; kingdom Metazoa; phylum Chordata; class Mammalia; order Chiroptera; family Rhinolophidae; genus Rhinolophus; species Rhinolophus ferrumequinum. The sequence goes on from NC_046290.1 coordinate 66,448,828, forward strand.
AGGAGGATAATTTGGAATGAATGTCTCAGAGCCTATTTTTATGATACTGTTTTTTCCTTGAAGCTATTATTTTAATTATTTTTTGAAAACCATTGCTTTAATAATTTGATTTTAAAATTCTTTAGAATTTTATCTCACCATTTCTTCTCTGTGGTTTTGAAAATCACAAACACATTTCTCTGTCAGAAATGCCGAAAAGATCCTCCTTATTCTGAAATACTCCATATTCCTATCCTGCTATCTATCTCAGAGGACCTAAAATTACCAATGTCTGTCTGTATTTTGTGTTCAGACATTAAAGTCCCCCTTTACAGGCATATGTTTTCTGGAAACATTAAGTAATAATACATATAATAGCTTAACTTTATCAGATAGCAACACTTTTCATTTGAAAGCACTTCCTATCACTTTAAATCATTGTCACATAATTAAAATATTTTAGTTCTTTGGGTTATTATTACACCTATTTTGCAGATGAAGGTAAAGCTTGTAGAAATTAGTGACACGAGCTTAATCATATTAACTAGTAAATAGGAAAGCCCAACCTACATTTCAGACATGTGATTCCAAGTGAACTTTGTTTTACATGGTGTAATGGGAGGGGAAGGGGGATTTACAAGAATTCCCTCCTTGCCCAAACTTCAGTCAGGCTCCTTTGAGCTCTGTTCTCAATTAGGCTTTGTCCTTGGTCTGATCAGCCCAGTTCAGCAAGAATCCTGCCGAGACACTTTAGGAAGAATTCCGCACACCTTCTTTGATACCTAACCTTACTAAGTTCCTCTTAGTTATTTTCCATTTATTGACTCTCTGACTGCTGGCTGTGAATCCCCCGTTGTTCCTGCTGTATTCAGAGCTGAGTTCAATTTCTCTCCCTTGTTGCTATAGTCTTAAATAATGTCCTTCTTGCCTGTTTAACTCCATGTGGTACACTTTTTCTTTGACACAATCCAAGCAAATTGTTGCTACACAGAGAACACAGACCATAATAAACTGTTTTGAGCATTTGTCTAAAAGACACAGGGCACTTGGTAGGCAGTATGGCAGGGACCAAAAGGGAGACATTGCATGGTTACAGGTTTCAGAAACAAAATGTATCAGTTTTCTGTGCAGCCTGCATTAGCCTAAGGAAAGAGCCTTCTTTGGTTAATAAATACTCATAATAGTTTTTGTTTTACCTCACACTACTTTTTATTAAAAAATGTTTTAGAAATCATACTATTTAAAAGTCATTTTAATGAAGAAATTGAGATTTTGGAAGGAAGTTTATTCTGCTGTCCTAACTAACTCAATTTCACTATTTTTGAGCAACACTGATTCAGCAAAATATTGAATTGAAATTGACTCAGTACATCATAGGAAATTAAATCAATCAAAATTCACTTACATGAGAGTAAATGAGAGGTCATGCATCCATGCATCCTAGTGGAAAGATTTTTTTAACTGATAGACTTTTTTGGAATTCTCCTTTCATGTAACCCTAGATATGTTACTTCAGTCTGGCCAGTTTTCTCACCTGTAAAATGTAGATAATATCAGGTATATCATCTTGATATGATTAAGATGATGATAATGGTTCATAATAAGAAATATCTATTTGGTATCTGTCCCATTTCTGGCACACTGCTCCTAAAACCCTTGTCATTTCCTAAGTGATGAAAGTAATGGGAACATCTTTATTATAATGTTTTGTCTTTTGTTCTCAGTCCCTGAAATAGGTCCAGGGTGATAAAGATGTAAAAGTTTCCTATTCATACTATGCTCTTTCAACCACAACCGAGTTTGTTAATGAGATAATTTTTGGAAAGCGCCTAGGTAACCACAGAATGGGGGCTGGTTGCTAGGAGAACCAACCTGTGATTAGGAGCCTGAAAATTTCCTATCTCTACCTGCTGACCTCCAGGGAGGGTAGAGGGGCTGCAGGTTGAATTAATCATCACCGGTGATTTAATCAGTCATGCCTATGTAATGAAGCCTCCATAAAAATCCAGGTTTGGAGAGCTGTGTTGGTCAACACCCAGAGAGCATAGACGCTCCATGTCCTTTCCCACATCCCTTGCCATTTGCATCTATTCTATGTAGCTGTTTCTACTGTATCCTTTTTAATAAAGCAGGAATCTAGTTAGGAAACGATTTTCCTGAGTTCTGTGAGCTGCTCTAGCAAATTACCAAACCTAGGAGGGGTCATGGGAGTCTCTGATGGATAGTTGGTCAGTCCGAAGTGCAGGTGACAACCTGGATTTGTGGCTTATGGGACTGAGTCCTTAGTCTATGCTATGGGCACTAACTCCAGGTACATAGTATCAGAATTGAATTAAATTGTTGGACACCCAGCTGGTGTTGGAGATCTGGTTGCTGTGGGACAAATTCTACACATTTGGAGATCAGAAGTAAAGTATTGAGAGAAGAGTTGAAAAATAGACACAGGAGAATTTTTCCTTTTCATGATTAAATGAGGTCACATATTTAAACTGGGTAATTTTTGGCCGATGGTAGGAATTCAATAAAAGATAGAGGCACCACTTTTATTCCCTTTCCCTATTAATAGTCAATTCCAGCATATTCAAACACAAAATGTAGCTGATTAAATTAACCAGAATCAAGCCCATAGTAATAACAATATGTTGCATTTTGAAGGCCAATATTTCAGAATAGGAAGAAATAATTTAATATTCAGGCTGTAATTCACCAAAGTGGCTGAATGTACCATCAATTAGGAGTGATTTTTACTGAATTTCTTCCAACTGTATTTTTTATTTAAATTAAGAATATACAATTTAGTATATAATTAGTTAGATGGCACCTATGGGAGTTTTCCTTATGAGAGTTAGAACTTTTATTACATCATCCTCTAAACTTAAAATATTATAAAAACATTTTGAACTTGAGTCTCTGAATAAATTTAACAAATTCAAGCTTTTTCAGAAGTTTAAATACTGTATTTTTCCAAAGAAAATGGCAACTTTCTTCCTTATCCTTTAAAGTATTAAAGGACATTTTTAAAAACTGCTTTAAATAAAAGATGCTTTGGAAACAAAATTAACTCAGGTGATTAGAATAGTTTTCTAATCAATATGATCACCAATTATTGATCATATTTTATTTGCTAAACAATAGTCTAATGATGTACAGAAGTTGATATATCTTCCAAAAGCCTGTCATAAACTCCTTCTCCTAAGAAATATGGATCGATAGGGCTAGGTTTGTGCTTCCAAGTTAAAAATAAAATCATATTGACAACTTTGTTGAACATTTACAAAACACAATTTATGACTCCAGAGTAAATGATTTATAGCCTGTTTGCCACAAAATCATGAATTTGACTGAGTTGTGACCATGTGTAAAGCTGTGGAATAATAAAGCCATATTATTAGAGTATTGTGTGGAAGGTAAAAGAAAAATCTGGAATTCATCAATAGGGATCTTAGAGAATAAATCAAGATAAAACATTCCACAATTATGTAGGCAATGATTATAAAAACCCCAAGGAGGTGAATGAGCTGAATCATGCAGGTCTCTGGGAATGGAGCAGTCTCAGCGGAGGGTTCAGCAAATGCGAAGTCCTTGAAGCACAAGATTGCTTGGGTTGTTTGTGCCTAAGAAGTAGCAAGGAGACAATATGACTGGCCTAGAAAGCTTGGGGACAGGATGAGTATGGTAGGGATTGAGGACACCTATGCTTGCTCTTTCCTTGTCTTTCCATCCTCCTTCACAGGCAAGTTTTGTCTTCTCTGACCATAAATATTTAAAGCAAGAATTGCCTGTTAGTCTTTGCCACAGTACCCTGATTGGTGCTTATTTATTATCATCAGTAATAATTGTTCATGTGTTTTGGTCTCTCGTTAATTAGAATACAAATGTCATGCAGTTGGAGACTGTGATGTCTTCTTTACACACTAGTGTTATCTCTTGTATTTAGTACAGTGCCAGGCATTCAATTATCTGTTCAACGAATGAATGAATGACTGTTCTGTGAGATGGTAACTGAGACATGTTGACTTGCTAAAAATTTATCAAGCTCTGACTTAGGATTTGTAAACTTTTGTATATGTACATTGTATTTCAATACAAATCTCTCCAAAAGCAGCAGAATGAAAAAAAAAACAACAAACATATAATTAAGGTTTAACTTGATTTTAATAAACTCTGGGAAGTGATGCTAAAAAACAAAATGGAACAAAACTAAAACAAATGGCCAACTGGATCAGACCAGCATGCAGTGCTCCATAACTGGGTGGCCATGTACCAACCTCTGTGTGATGATTTTGAAGCACCCAGGAACTTCCCACTCTCCCTGGACCCTTCAGAGGCAACACCTCTGAAGAGAGAAAATTCTACTCCTTCTCCAGTGTCCCGGGGAAATAGTGGACAAGGAATCCTGCTTCCTGTAAACCTAAGCTGAGAAACTATCACGTGGAAAGCTTTTCCCCCAAAAAGCAGATTTAATTTTGATTGGGATATCTAGCACTGCTAAAGTTCAGTTATGTTTTCAAGTAAATCATCTTTAGTTAACATTTGGGTAACTAATGTCATTTAATTAAGGGAAACGATAAAATCAGAAGGCATAATTTCACTTCACTGAGTCTGCCTAAGTTCAACTATTGCATATAATAAGTGTTTAAAATAACTAACTTAAAAAGTGGTATTTTTATTACTTTGTTAAATATTAAATATTAGTGAGAATGAAAACATGCCTTCTAATAATCAACTGAAGTTACATGTATATTCCAGATCCTATCTCATTCCCTCTTGCTTGTGTTCAACCTAAACACATTAGGCTTTGATAAAATAATAGTGTATAGCATAAGGAAGGACTCAATTCCTTCAAAATAAATAAAACAATAATTACTTGAGTAAATGTCAAGAAATTCCAAGAGGCGGATTAAAATTTGTTTTGTCCATACACGTTATATAAAACTTTTTCATCTCATACAATGGCAGTTGCTTGATAAATATACTTCTTGTTCTAATCAACAATAATTTGAAATTTTACTTAAAATTAAATATTAAACAAAATCTTTCTGCAAGTTGAATACTAAGTAATTTAAAAATCATTTTCAATAGAGGTTTATTGGTCTGGAAACCAGTGTTAAGATATTTGGGACTCTCCATAGGAATTATAGAAAATCCAGTGGTTTGTGACTCCTGGGAAATATATGGAACATTCCTTTGCCCTCCACCCCACTCTCCAGTAGCCTGTCATCAAGCATCTTTAGAGCTGGATAACCTTAGTGTGATAGCCAGACGTACATAATATCATGGCCATTTTTCTTCCTTCATAATTCCGATAATTAAAAAAAAAAAAAGCTGATTACCTGGGAGAGTATGTGTACATTTTTCATATACATCAACCATTCTTGTTGACTGATTACTTCAACCCAGTTAGTGCTCTAGGTACCTCATATACTACACGAGGAGATACAAAACTTGAATTAATGTTTTCTTCCTTGTTTACTGTGAGAGAATAGCTTGTGTTCAAATGGCTAAGCTTTTATCTTGAAGAGCTTAAGTGCCTGTTGCTAGTCCTTGATTAATTTTCAAGACTGACTTTGGTACAGATTTCCTCAATCATTAAAGGCTTAATTGACTTGTTGCTTGGTAAATGGACCCAACTTCTTAGTCACCTTCTGAACCTAGAATGACAGTGTTCTCCCTAGCCAGCTACCACACTGTGGCATGACTGTAAGACATAAGCAAGTTGCAGTAACTTTAGATGTAATTTTGAGGTTTCACAAATGAATGTCGCTGATAAAGTAATGTTTTCTACATTTAAATGTATAGTGGGGGTATTTTTATTGATTATCATGTCTGCTATAGTACTGTGGTATAATAATTATTCAATGACTTGTCTAAAATATCCTGAATCTAAAATAGGCATGTAAGGTAGATAGTTCTTCATTTGGGCGAGGGAAACAGCTACAATAAAGCTTCATGAATGTATCTTCATCTTGGAGTGGAAAAAGTGTGTGCCCACTAAGTACATATATTCAGTCATTCACTTTCTTATTCTCTCATTTATTAATTCAGTTAATATTTAGTAATGACTTGTGTTTAAAGTTAGGGGCCAGGCATTGGAAATGCAGCCATTTCCATAAGCTCCTAGACATCCAGTAGCTTATTATTTAGCTGGTAAGAAACATCGACGCAACGTGCAATTCATAGGACTGTAAAAGCAGCCCATAAAAATTAAACTTTATTTAATTTATAAGAAAATATTAGTGTTAGAGATTTATAACGGCAGTTACAATTTAACCTAATATAATTAATATATTTCATGTTGTTTTACTCTAAAAATGTTATCTTCTGAATTCCTTTTACTGAAAAGCTGGTAGTCATCCTACAAAATAAAACATGTTTTAATGAAAGTGTATGTATTTGAAAAAAATTTAAGGAGAGTGAGGGTGTGAATAATCTTCATACTCTTAGAGCCCTGTGCTCTTTTGATTGCAATAGTAGAAAAAATATTTTATTGGGCTTTTCTCAGCCCTCTGCAGAATGATTTGTTTCTGGAAATGTATAACATGCAGGGAGAAGAGAGAAGGAGAGAAGGCCATTTTTTGACCTCCACATCCGCCCTCAGTGTGGTTGTTAGGTCTCTGCAACTCACTGAGATAAAAATTATGTAGTGAATACACATCCATGCTAAAGCAGTGGGGCAGAATTAGAGCTTGATTGATCTTCTATTCCCATATTTTTATGTAGGAAGGAGGTGTTTATAATTTTTCTAATGATAGTATTTTGCTGTCCGTTATTTTATATAAAATAAAACTTTTACATTTATTCCATTCTTCAAATTAGAAATATTTACAGTATGAATGAGAACTGAATTTCCATTTATAAAAAAAAATGATTTTAGTGACTTCAGTTTCATAGAGAAAATGTTTCAGATGGTTTTAATCTGTAAAATCTCTCCTTCAAGAGAAATTTTGTGTGAAAACTCTATGTAAAACTGAAAAATCAGGAGATTCGCAAACTTATCTCCTATTTGTAACAATGCCTTCAACCTCATACATGTAATCTCTGCAGTACTAAACTCCACAATTTATAAGAAATAATCAAAGAATTGTTGTCAAAGCATTTATTGGTGTTGTCAAAACTTGTATTACCCCTGATGGCTGCAACAGAAGGCTGAAAGAAACAGATAGAATTCTGGAACCAAGAAATATTGCAAGATTGAAAGATGGGTAACACAGTGAGTCATGAGTCTTTAACCAGGTGAGGAAAAAGAAAAAAAAATCAATGAGTACATCCATGGCAGAGGGCAGAAGTTACATGACTACCATTCATTAAAAAGAACTTGTCTTCTCCCCCATGCTCAATTCAAAGGACATTACCAGTAGTTTCATTGCTTAGATGCCACCAGAACTTAGTGCCCAGTTTTCCACAGAAACGTCATCCATCATTACATGCTCAAGGGCTAGAGATTTTGTTTTATCTTTGGTTATAGCTAACCTTTGACTTTTATCCTTAGTTCTAGGACCTACACTCCTGCTTAATATGTCACATATGGGTCCTCATCTTGTTTTTTTTTTTTTTGGCCTGGATTCCTGGGTCTCTAAAATAGGGTTTTCTTTTGTTTATGGAATTTGTTAATGTAATTCTCCATAGAGACTAGAGTGCAATTTCTGAGCTTTGTTTCCTGTGGCTAGAATAATGCTAGACCTTCCGTATTAGATTTGCTGTCCAAAATGGAAAGTTTATCTCTGTTTTCTGTCTTCCCCAGTCTAGCCTATTCTAATATCAGCCATTTCTTATGATCTGGATGAAACATAAGACTCTAGTTTTGTGTTGTCAGGAACCTCAATTTGGAGATTTAGATTGTTTTGTATAGAGGGTAGGAAAAGAGAAGGGAGCTCTTTTTATGTACTACGTTTACACTAGGTAACTGTGTATATTGTTCTTCAGATACTAAATTCTTTGAGGGCTGGAAACACATCTTTTTTCTTTTCTTCTTTCTTAGCAGAGTGTCTGGCACATCATGAATAAATACTTTATAATAAATTACCACATTTTCTTTTCATATATAACTTGTAAGGGAGATGTTATGACCATATTACAGATAATAAAATTAGCATTCAGAAAAATTAGGCAATTTTCCCAATAACATTTTCAATGGTAGCCCAGCATTGAAACCCAGGGTCTAACTCTAAAATCTGTACCATTTACCCTATTTGTCTATTACCGTCTGTTTTTACTTTATATACTATAAATTAAAAAAACTTACTTTAAAAAAAAAAAGCTGAGACAACTTAAATATTAACAGGTATTTCTAAATAACTAATTGTATATTAAAGAAAAAAAACTTGAAATAAGCTATTTGTTCCTACCGTGTGATACACTAAGAGGTGAGCTCTCTAGAAGACCAGGAAAAACAAACAAACAAACGAATATACACACAATGGATTATATAGTTTTATTTTCTAACAAATGAAAACCTCAGGTTCTTTTTGCTGGCACAAATTTTTCTCATGATGAATATAAAAGAGAAAACAAGTGAGACCAAACTTTCCCTAAAACTAAGAGGTACCTTAGAAAAATAAAAATGATTAGATCATTAATAGGAAGAAAAGACTGAGCTAGTTTTAGCTTATGATTCCATTGATAAGCTGGTAGAATCATGCAAGTAACAATAACAATGCTGAGGACTAATTTGACCACTGAATGTATATAGTTTGTGATATATATTCAGTGACACTTTTGAGTGGGGGTTCCTGATATAAGAATCACCAAATATACAATAAAAATCAAGGTGGGGGTGTCTCTGCACCCTTGAATTTATATGTTCAATTTTCTCAAAATAGTATTTCTGGTATGAATTGTAAATAATTTCATCAGATTTCCAAAAGGGATTGAGATCCCAAAATGTTATGACCGACTGTTGAAAATAATATCAGTTGTGAAAAATATCCAATAAAGTGATAATTATTGCAAACACGTAGAATGTCGACTAACTGCTATATACTTGCTAAATACTTCACAAGCAGTAAATTCTCTGAACCGAACAACAACCTGATGATGTGAGTATTGTTATTATCCCCACTTTGCAGAAGAGTAAACTTAGATAAAGAAAGATGAAGTAATTCTCCCTGAGCCACAGCTATTAGGTAGTAGAAGTAGGATTTGATTGCAAGGAGTCCAGCAAAGATGTTTACGAACCTAACCACTATACCATATGAAATAATTGAAACTTCATTAGATCAGGAAATCTTTGTTTTATTCTGATTTATTCCAATTACTAGAAGAGTGCTTCATTCATTGTAGATGTTCAATAAATGCTTGCAAAATTATTTTTTCCCCTTTTCTTCTTCAAATAGATGCCATTACATCTGTGGTTATTTTTTAATTCAATTTCTTAATATAGTTATTGATTATAATAATTCTCATATAACCTCATTGGCCACTTTTTACTTGATCTGACATGACTATAAAAAATATACAATATTTTCTCTTCCTAAACTTTTAGAGTTATGTTCCTGAAAACCTTCACCTAAAATTTTCACCTTAAGAAATTTTTAACTTGAAGAACATAAATACCTTATGAGAAAAGTAAATTAAAATACTTAAGGTCACAAGTGAATTTTAAAACTCTGTATAAATATTTTATGTTTATTAAAATAAACAAAAGCCAATCCAATTAATTTCCACTTATAATCTCTCAAGATATTTGTCCTCCACAGTATTAATAAAAAACTTGAGAATCATAATTTGTTATTCATAATATACCTGAGAATCACCATTTATTGTAAATACTATCCTTTCCCCACTTACACTCTGACTGACTTTATCTTATCTCTTTTCTTCCTGGCAGACATACTATCCATTTTATATACATATTCTTTTCTTAGTACCTGTCTTTATTTCTTTTATTACAAATATGTGTGGCTTAAAACCAATCTATCTCTGGTTTTAAGAAAAACATATATACACATAAATTGTGCATAAACACTAGAATATTAAAAAAAAAAAAAGGCCTTCCTTGACAGCGAACACAGAACAGTTTGTTAATGACAGCGAACACAGAACAGTTTGTTAATAATTCTCATGATTTTTAGACAATTGGCTCAACCATTCCAAGCCTGGGCAGGTCTGTAATAGGTAGAATGGGGATGGGGAGTAAGCATTCAGTAAGTGTTCCATTCTCCTTGCATGTCTTCCTGTTCTGTAGAGCCTGTAGGTGTAAAAACTAAATAAAACAACGGTTTTCCTAGTCCCCCTTAGCGCTAGGGTTTGTATGTTAATTCGCTGTGCTCATACAAGATTTGAAAGACTGAAAACAACACAGGACATCTTCCTGTAGGGTTAGCTATTTCTGTTCTCAAGTTCCAATGTGGTGGTCAGGAGACCACAATGTCTACAGCAGGGCTCAGAGTTTTATCTCAGTGTGGAGTACTGAGAAGTAGTTGTGTCTGTTTTTTGACTCCTAGACCAGAGCTCTATTAGGTGTCCTTAGAGACTAAAGTCCTGTTTCCCATCTTTCTGTTGAGACAGTAGTTAATAGTTTCTCCAAGTGACCTTACCTGCAGTTCATTCTGGGAGCTTTGCCTGGAGATCTAGCCTAGAGCCCATCTTTTCAGTATTTTGAACAATCGTGTAAGCGTCTGATTTCCTATAATACATCTCTTAGTGCCTAAACAACTAGAGCAGCTTATGTTTCACAATTGTACCCTATTAAATAAAGGATGGACTACAAAATTTTACTGAAGGGTAAAGGGCCTGAGGGAAAGAGGGCAGGTTGCACATTGAAACAACAGACTCCAAAGCAGAATTTTGACCCTCAGAAGTAAGATGAAAGAATTGAAACATATAGTGAGGGTTTTCAAGGCAGTGATAGAACAGTACTATTACAAAATAAATGGTACCACTGGAGCAAAATATGCTCATGTAGTATGATTTGTTAAAGGCTTTCAATGAAGAGAAAGTAAGCTTCAGCTTATTAATTGTCAACTTCATATATTTGTTCATTGCCTTTTCCTGTTAGTCATGAACCAATTCAGATTAGTTCATAATAAATAAATTTAGAACCTTGAACTTCATCTTTGCTGCATGATGCAGTTTTACCAATCCAAATTTCCAGTTTTATTATTTGTAGGAGTGATGATTGCCCAGAGGAAACAAAAGGAAGTAATTGGATCCTTTTCCTTTGTTACTATTCATAACCCACCTAAATGCATACAGGATCTGAGGTACTTGATATAATAAATCGTTAAAATGAAACTAAAATATGAGAAAATATCAAAATATCCAATCAAACATAATTACTGTGCAAAGCAGACAGAGGCTGGAATTAGGAGCTGAGTATAGAATTTGACTTCTGCTTCCTAGAAACTGAGCTAACACAGAAAACATTTTTTTTTCTATTTTCCAAATTTTATTATCTAAGAAAAGATAAAATCGCAGGCTATCAGAATGAACAAACTTTTTCCAAATATAAACTGTGAGAAAAATTTAGAGAAAGAATTGCTCTGTTAAAAATGTAGTAAAATTTAAAATTATAATACAATTAAAAAAATAATAAAATGAAGCTTAATCGCATTTCTGTATTTGAGGAAGATTAATGGTAGACATGCTAAGATTTCATATATTAAATGCTATTCTGGTTTTCCAATCACATTCAATATTAATCATTTAAAATAGACTGTAAACACTAAACTCAGTATATATTTTTTAAATTATTCAGTTACAATATGTCCAGACAGTTAATAAAATATGATTTATTGCATTTTTCATAAGACATCTTGTCATTTTACTGACATACAGTGATTTATGTGAAATAAATGTTTTGAAAATACAAAAGCAGAGATAAAGTAGAAAATAAATATAAACAAAATCTTTATTAGATTTTAATTTTGATTTTCTTCACTATTCCTTTAAGAAATCTTTCCTGAGAACCTGTTTTTTGAGGGGAACTATAGGAAATACTGACAATATAAAGACATTTAAGAAATCACAGTTGCATGATCCAGTTTTTATTCAAATGCTTTGATTAGTTTTTTTGACATGGATTATGCAGAACAAATTAAACACAATTTTGTTATTTCTATTTCTCTATTCTGAGCCATCTTCCCCGCCCCCCAAGCTTCCAGTTTTCATCCTAGCAATGATTTTGCTGTGTATCCTGGGGTTCTTCTTACCAGGCCATTAAAGGTTTACCATAGGAGGCACTTCCATATTGATAAACTCTAATTTACTAACTTTATGTTTTGCCCTCTCAGATTTCAGTCTTAGACAGTTCTCTCAGTTCTTGCCAGCATATGTTGTCTAGGTCTTGCAGCTTCTTTGATGTATGCTTTCTCTTTTTTACTGTAAATCTGAGTTGAACTGGGTGGGATTTAACCATCATTATTTGTTGTATTGTCAGGAAGGGATTGTTTAAGGTGTCTGTCTCATTTGAGGACTCGATCTTGGCTTCAGGTGTGAGGAATTATAATCTTCTAACACTGATAAGTAAAGGGTCAGTTAATCCAGTGGGTTCAGGGGAATCTATGGGAGGATTTCAAGTTTTAGAACTGTACTTAAACAGATTTCCTCATTTCAACGTGAGGGTCCCACTTTTTTCCTATTATGGCTTAGACCTTGGCTTGGAAGACTTCCTGGGACTGAGGAGTCAACATTTTCTGAAACTCCTCTACTATAGTTCAATTCTAAACCTGGTCCTCTGCTCTGTCTGCCTTTTAGATAAAGGTGATCAGCGTTTCCATAAATGTTGCCGAGGAGACCCTGGCTTTCACATTGTGCCTTGAATTGACGATTAATCATCCTAACCCTGTCATTCCCTGTCTTCTACAAATCAGTGGAACTCAGCATCACTTAATTTCATGGCATTTATTATTAACCACCCCATCATACTTTACCAGGAGCAAAAGTATTGTACCAGCCAGGTCTCCGATTCCACTGATATTCTATTTCAGTTAACCTTTGGTAGAATTTTTAACAGTTGAATTGTTATAACATGCCAGAGGCTATTCATACTCCTCATACTACCAATTATGGCTTCGCCATTCAAGCTAGCTAGCAAATGATGCATTTCTGAAATCCCATATTAAAGTGTGCTTCCTAGAGCTACCCTTGGTAGTACCTGTCTTAAACTGTATTTCTCAGAAATAAACTCTAAGACAGAGAGTTGTACCAGAAGATTTATTGAAGAGTGGTCTTTTGGGATATACCTGTAAGAAACTGAGGAAGACAAAATTGGACAGAGAAAGAACCTATCTGCCCCACAATGCGGTTGGAAATGAAGCTTCAACCAATTCTATAGGGGAGCTCTGGAGCTGGATGGTCTTTCAGAATTGCTCTGCATTGAGACAAAGAAGCTGAAATTTGTATCCCCGTGTTGGCCGTTCACTGGCTTCAGACTGAACCTTGTGCAAGGCAATAAGTTTATGTGAAAATGTTCCCTGTGACTAGTGGTGATTCCAGTGAAAAGCTCACAATATGATCTACCAGTGTAGTCACACAACAGCCTAGCCGTTTGTCCCCCCGCACCTTTCCCTAAGGAAAGAAGAGTCTGTGAAACGGTGCCTCTCTGGGACTGTGTTTGCTACACTTTGTCTCTCTGCCTAGTCTCCAAAAGAGGGTTTGCAGCCAATGACGAGTAAGATAGCCCATGGGGGGAACGACTCAAGCCAGGCAGAATCGCATGGAGACGCCCGATGAGCTGCCTTGGAACATCTGGGAAGGAGCCTTGCCTCCCCTTCCCCCATGCTTGAGAAAAGCCACTGTTAACTCCGGCTGCCCCCTCTCACCTAATTGTGAGACAAATCTTTAGAGCCATAAGATCAAGCTCTCTCTGCTCAGCTCTATAGAACAGTTTCGACTTGAGAGATTTATCCCCCAGGAAGGTTCATACTGCACCTCAGTCATCTTGGGACTTTCTGCTTCAGCTGTTTTGGGACAAATGGTTTCAGCTGGTTTCTGACGTGATGGGTGAGTCTCACAGACCGTGTCTAAAACAATGCTACTTCCTTGTATGCTTATCAATAAAAGCCATCAGTCGGTCCGATTCGGGGCTCCAGTCTGTCATGACTGCGAGACCCCTTGGCCCTCTGAGATTTAACTGCATTAAGTCTCTGTTTCTTTCTTTCTTAAAAACTTAACCCAAAGCCGCCCCTTCTTGCACCCTCACTGCTGGTCTTGCGCTGGACGCGACATACCAGCTGGCAATATTCTTAACAGCTAGGGGCTGGTGAATTGACCCTGGAGAGAGGGGGATCTAGGCAGAACATCACAGTATTCATTACAATCTGATGAAAGTCTGTGATACAGTTTACTGCCCACAGGAGAATATAGTCTATTTGTTGGAGAGAGGAAGCTAACAATTTTGAAACAACGGCAAAGGACCTTTATGTGTTTAATTGTGGTGTGAGTCCTGTCGACCTATCCATGTGGAACCAATTGTGGGAGATTCTAGCAAGTGAATGCAACTGGTGTTCACTGGATCTTACATTTTCTTCCTGCCTGTCCCCATAAATTAGGAACTCCCAGGTCTTTTTCTACTCGTTTTATGGATAAATAATGCCTTTTCTGATTGACAACTTGGTATCAGTTGGGTTCCAGCAGCTTGTTAGGCATGATGGGTTTTGCTCCTGCAGACTGGACTCTTGTCACTTGTGTTTTATTTCACAGTTTGTTGCCTCAAATAGGCATGTGCTACTCACTGTCTTCTTTACTCATCAGCTCCTTGAGAGAGCATCAGCAAATGTACCTCGCACAACCCATCACTGGGTGTTCCAAGTTTCACTCTGGCTGCCTGATAACTTTCTATTTCTTCTGACAAAGATAATTACATCTTCCTCATTCCCATGGTATTTTGGGCACATCGCTTTTATCTCCCTGCATTAAAATGATTAGTTTTCCTTTCTCATGCCACTTGTTTTCCTCTTCTGAGCCACAGACATCCTGCAGAATGATGACCACATCTTATTCATTTTTTTCTCCATTCATTTATCAAATGATGATTATAATGAAAACCCACTAGAAGATACTCATATAGTCAAGACAAACAGCACTGCTTTCAGTGATATCACAATCTATTAAAGGAAACTAAACTATAACAAGCAAATTACAATGTAGCATGACAATGTTCTTACATTTCTGTCTTTATATGTTAAGCACTGAGTTTGGTATGTTTTGAACGATTTAGTGATCCCTGAGCTTAGTACCTTAGTACAGACTTTGCTTTTGCTCATGCCATTCCTTAGGTCTGAATCTCTCCTCCATGTAAATAAATCCTATTCTTCTTTCAATCCTATTCAATTGAAGTGGGTGAACCTACTTTGAGAAGATCTCAAGGGATTCAACCCAATATATTTAAGTCTGGGGTGGGTGAACTTCCGTAATTTCATAGCAAAAATCAAACTCTCGTAACACTTATTATTAACTTAATGACATTATTTCATAACAGTTGCTATTATTTATTAATAGCTACAATTTTTTTCACCATTTGCTATGTGCTAGACACTGTCCTATATATTTTGCATGTACTTATACATTAATTTTCCATACAAGTTTAGGAAGTAAACATTATTTTCATTTTACTGCATGATAATATAGTAACTGTTATGACTCAAAGGCAGCTTCTTAGTGCCTCAGAATGATTTAGCTATTGTCTAAAACCATGAAATCATTGTTTGTTTTCTTCCTCTTGAGAAAAACTGAAAATCTCTTAAACCTTAACTTTTGACAGACATTTCCTATGGAGGTTAGTAAAATAATACTATATCTAAGACACGGCCAAGTCCTCAGAGACAGTGCTATTTTTCAAACAGTAACCTTATGTCCCTGGCCACCTAGATTGTCTCATTTTTTTGGTGTTAGTTTTTACAGGAGCATTGTAAATTTCATAAAACTATTCATTAGGACATGGAGATGGATATTATAAATTTTAGAAACATACAGCTTTATAGAAAGAAAAATGTGCAGTAAACCTGAGTAAATAATTCCCTCTTATTTACAAATTTCTTTCTAAACTATTTCTATCTTATATTTCTGAAAGTATCATCCTTAGCCCTGAGGTAATTTCAGTCTCTTACAGATGCTCACCAGCCTCATTTAATTTACTGACAAAGAAAGAAAATAAAGTGGCCTAAGGATTAAGTTTCTTCTGAGAAGATGAAAATATTTTGTCAGAAATTCTGTGATCTGCTGTGCAGGCTTGTTGAACACTGTTAAATATGAATCCAAACAGAAGACAAAAAGTGTGTGTGTATATACACATATATGTATATATAATGGAAAATATATAGAATATACTGGAAAATAATATATATATATATATCACATATATAAAATTTCTGTGTGTATTTGTGTATATGTAGGTGGATATATTTATGTTTATGTATGAGTGAGTGTATGTCTGTATGTATTAGGTTGGTACAAAAGTAATTGCGTTTTTTGCAATTTTTAACCTTTTAAACCTCAATTACTTTTGCACCAACCTAATATATACGTGTGTATACATGTGAAAAATAACCCGAAAATATATGACTGTGAAACAAGAGCTATCTAAATTTTAAAGTAATGTTTTCAAAGTGTAGATCTTAAATTATTCTTCCAGTTAAGGAAAAAATACTGTTTTAGACCTTAAATCTTTATTGTTTTTCCTTTTTTGGTTATTTTTGGAGCTGTTCTCTTTTAAGTGTTATATTAATATATGAATATAAAGGTTTTCATCATAGTGACTAATGTAAATAATTTCATGATCACTCTAACAGAAGAAATGCATTGCTCTCATTACAGTCTTTTAATATCACAAGGTTCTTTTCCCTGAATTTCCAATAAATGTGGCTATTAAGTGATGGAAATCATTTCATGCTCAATGAAAAGCAAAATACACTTAACGCTCATAGAACTCAAAAGAACCACTGGAAATAGATCTCAATTTGCCTTTATAGCATTCATTTCTCTTTGTGAGTCAAAGAAGTCACACTGGGAGAAAAACGGGTGCTGGAAGGCTGCTCTTACAAGAGACCATTAGCCTCAAAAAATGATAAGTCTTGAGAAATATTTTCTTTTTCCTGATTCACATTCAGGTGCAAATTTCTCTCCATTTAGTTTGTCACATCCTGTCTCTCTTTCTGATTTCTTGTAATAGAAAGACTGATAATGAAAGGCTAGTACAGTTCAAGATTTAGTAAGAAAAAAAAATTTAGGTTGCTCTGCTGCTTTACTTCTGAAATATTTGTGAAAAGCAAATATTTTTCTTTCTTCACTAATTTTAAGTAACATAGCATTTGACATAATGATTCCTGCCTTTTAGAATGAGGAAAAGGAACTGTGTCAAATCATTCCTTATTTTGAAAAGACACGAACATAACTGTTCAAATTTTTGTTTATAAGAACTGTAGGCAAAGAATGAAGAAAGTAAATATGGTTTCCCTATCAAATTTTTGTTATACTAATCTTAAAGTGGCGTTATTACAGGGAAAGTTAAATCTGCCTGTAAATATCAAATATTCTGTGAAACCATAATTATATACCATTTAGGTATATTTAAAATATAAAGAACTCTAGTGAGTAAACCCCAAAACAAGCTGTCATTTAAAATAATATTTTTATCTTTTTCTCACTAGAAATCAAAGAGCTGTTTGAAACAATATTCATATATGCCTTAGCTTCAAACAGAATATTAAATGGATCTTAGATCATTTGTCCAGCAAATATTTTCTTGTGGCTGAATATGTTTGGAGTTGAATAGCACTGGTTAGTTGGGGGCGGTGGGGGTTGGGGGGTATAGGGTTGCAACTCTTTAAGGATAGTTCTTCAAAACCCGTTTTATGTTTTTAAACCTTCCCGTTTTATATTGATGATTCATAATAACTTATTGAAAAAATTCAGTGCATGGAAAATAAGAATGTTTGCTGCTTATTTGTTATGTATTATGCCAATTAACCAAAAGAAATGCATCCGAGCATGCCATCTGGTCTGATTTACTGAGTTATGACTACTTTTAAAACTTATAATTGGATTTAAAGAGCTAAACAGTCATGTTTATGGAACAACTGGATTTAAAGGTCATTGACTTGGGACTATGTCCATGGGTATTTATTGAATTTTCAAATCTACATGTGATAGTTTTATAGGGTCATTTGTTTCATTTAGATTTAAAAGCACTTGTCTATATCCACCTTGCCTTAGCTTTACTATTGTAAATAAATCTTCCACATCCAAACTAATATTTGTAATGATTGATACTTCTAGAATTTTTTTAATTTCACTTTTTTTAAATACTTTTTAAAATTTTTTTTAATTACTGTTGATATACAATATTATATTCGTTTCAGGTATACCGCATAGTGATTAGACATTTACATAACTTAAGATGTACCTCGATAAATCTAGTAACCATCTGACACCATACATAATTATTACAATATTATTAATTATATTCCTTGTTCTATAATTTACATCTCGATAACTATTTTGTAAATGTCAGTTTTTACTCCTTAATCCTTTCACCTTTTCCACCCAGCCCCCTAAACCCACTCCTCCCTGGTACCCATTAGTTCTTTGAATCTATGAGTTTGTTTTTGTTTTGTTTGTTCATTGATTTTGTTCTTTACATTTCATATATAAGTGAGGTCATAGGTATTTGTATTTCTCTGTCTGACTTACTCCATTCAGCATAATGCCCTCTAGGTCCATCCATGTTGTAGATGGCAGGGTTTCATTCCTTTTTCATGACTGAGTAATATTTCATCGTATGTATGTACCACCTCTTCTTAAACCATTTATCAATTGATGGATACCCAGGCTGCCTCCACATCTTGGCAATTGCAAATAATGCTACAATGAACATATGGATGCACACATCCTCTCAAAGTAACAGTTTGGGTTTCCTCAGATAAATACCCAGAAGTGGGACTAGTGGGTGTTTTTCTTCTCTTGTTATAGCCTTTGTTTTAAATTCTATTTTGCCTGGTGTAAGTATTGCTATGACAGCTTTTTGTTTATTTCCACTTTTCATGAAATGTCTTTTTCCATCCCTTTACTTTTATCCTGTGTGTGTCTTTCAATCTGAAGTGGGTCTCTTGTAGGCAGCATATGTAAGGGTCCTGTTCTCTTATCCATTCTGTCACCCTATGTCTTTTGATTGGAGCATTTAGTACACTTATATTTAAAGTAATTTTTGATAGGCATGTAATTATTGATATTTTATTATTAATATATATTTTTACTTTTTCTTAAAGAAGTCCCTTTAACATTTCTTGTAATACTGGGTTGGTAGTAATGCACTCCTTTATGTTTTTCTTGTCTGAGAGGCTCTATCTCTCCTTCAATTTTAAATGATAGCCTTGCTGGGTAGAGTAGTCTTGGTTATAGGCCCTTGCTTTTTTTCACTCTGAATATTTCCTGCACTCACTTCTGAACTGCAAATTTTCTGTTTATAAATCAACTGATAGGATAGTCTTACAGGATTTCCCTTATAAGTAACTAGTTGTCTTTCTCTTGCTGCCTTTAGGATTCTCTCTTTGTATTTAAACTTTGCCATTTTAGTTATAATATGTCTTGGTGTGAGCCTGTTTGGGTTCATCCTGTTTGGGACTCTCTTCACTTCCTGGGCTTATTTATATGTCTGTCTCCTTCACCAGGTTAGGAAAGTTTTCAGTTATTATTTCTTCAAATAGGTTCTCGATCCCTTGCTCTTTCTCTTCTTCTTCTGGTACTCCTATGATATGTATGTTGTTACTCTTGATGTTGTCTAAGAGGCCCCTTAAACTATTCTCATTTTTTTTTTTTTTTGATTCTTCTTTCCTTTTTGCTGTTCTGACTGGGCGTTTTCTATTACTTTGTCTTCCGAATTGCTGATTCAATCCTCTGCTTCATCTAGTCTACTGTTGATTTCCTCTAATATATCCGTTATTTAGGTTATTGTATTCATTTGTGACTGGTTCTTTTTTAAGTTTTCTATCTATTTGTTGAAATTCACTGAGATCATTGATTATCCTTCTAACCAGTGTTTCGAACTCTGCCTGTCTCCACTTTGTTTAGTTTCTTTTTTGGAACTAAAAAAGGTTTCTTGTTTGTTTGTTTGTTTGGGGTTTTATTGTTGCTCTGTTCTTTCATTTGCAACATGTTTCTTTTTTCTCCCCGTTTTGGGTCCTCCCTGTGTTTGTTTCTATGTATTAGGTAGAGCTGCTGTGTCTCCCAGTCTTAGTAGATGGCATTTTGTAGTAGATGTGCTGGAGGACTCAGTGGTGCAGTCTCCCTTGTCACCTGAGCTGGGCGCTGCAAGTGTTTCCCTTGTGTGTGTTATGTGTGCCCTCCTGTTTTAGGTGAGGCTTGGTTGCTGTATGCATGTCAGTAGGGAGGATTGAACCTTGCACTGGTTTGTTGTGAGAACTGACTGTGACTACAGTGGAGGAACTGTTGTGCAGGGGCTGACTTTATGGAGCAGGATTTGCTTTAGTAGGGCTTCGGTGCCTGCCTAGTCAGCCTTTTGAGTATGTCATCTGCGGAGGCAAACAAATGGTGCTCTGGCTCAATACCGGGACATCCGAGGAGGAGCCCCGCCAAATTCAGCTGTAGCCTATGTCCTGCCCAGGGACACCTGGAATGAGGCACAAAGCAATCTGCTAATGACTGCCACACATGCTGGGCTTGGGCGTTCCTAGGAGAGGTCAAGCCTTGAACCAAGGCTGGCTGTTACCAATGCTGGGCTTGGGCTACTCAAGGGGAATGCTGAAGTTAGATGCTGCTTGTTTGAGGTTTGTGAATCTCCAAAAGATTTTAGGAAAGTCCACAACATGAGCCAAGATAGGCCATTTGTATGGAAAAGGCACTGGAAGCAGCGTGGGTGGGCCTGCAAATTGGGTTGGGGCAGACTCCCAGGGAATCACAAGGGTGGGCAAACAAAAAATCTTAGCTGTGTTGATGGAGAATCAGATATGGCACCTCCTAAGTTTGCATGCTGGGGATTGGGAGAGCTCAATAAAGGAACAATGGCTTCTGCCAGCACTTCTGTCTGGGAGAAAGCTGCCCTTCCAGCCCTTGCCCTGAAAGCAGACAGTTCATTTCCTCCCCATATGTCCCTGACACCTGAGCTGGAGCTCAGAGCCAGTGAGATCTTCAGTGATTATGTCCATGTGCTAGCCTTTTAAGAGGAATGCCTGGTACTCCAACCACCCTCCATCTCACCAAGCCACAGTCTGTGCTGGTTTTTACAGCCAGAAGTTGTACAAACTTCTCTGCCTAGCACTGGAGTCCTGGGTTGGGTAGGATGTAGGGCTGGGATCTCTTGCTCCTAAGGGGGTACGCCTACAGCTGAGATATGCTTCTCAATTTTGAAGTGCCACATGCAGGTGTGGAACCAGGCTGTTCCATGTCTTCACTCCTCCTACCTGTGTCAATGTTGCTTCTTTCGTATATCCTTAGTTATAGGACTTCTGTACAGCTAGATTTTAGGTGATTCTCAATGATGGTTGTTTTGTAATTTAGTTGTAATTTTGATTTTGTTCTTAGAGGAAACAAGCACAGCATTTACTTACTCTGCTATCCTGACTGGAAATCCCCAGTATTTTATTCTTTACTCCTAATGATTATCTTAGCTTGGAAAGATAATTTTAATTTCCTTCCCAATAACCCAATTCAAAGAAGCACCTTTAAATATCAGGTTTTTGTTTTGATATTTCATATTTATATTTCTAATTCTAGAAGCAATGGTTTTATTTAAATATTTGTAACAATTGAAACAATATATTAAATTCTAAATTTTAATTTTAAATTTAAATTTTAAATCTCCTACAATGTTACTTACTAGGCACATTTATTTAGGTTTTCCAGAAAAATAGTATATTCAGGCTCCCAAATAACTTGGACCATTTTCATGCTAAAGGCAAACTTAATATGATTTTCTATATCCACTATCTATAATAAAAATGGTAGTATTTGTTTATGAAATACATGAAGGAAATTTTCAGTGAAATAGAGGTGACCCTCCCAGTTCTTTTGCTTCATTCTGACAATCTAATTTATCATACTCTATTACTATATGCATCACATCCCTAGAATATTGAAATGCCATTGCTTCTGTTTTGTTCAGTTTTTTGATTTGTACTTTGATAAATATCAGTTTCCTCTGCCCTAGAAACCTGTCTCCTATTTCTTCACCTGTCTCCAAATCATACTCATAGTCATTCTTACAGAATCAGTTTAAACTTTTGTAAACCTCATGCTACTTATAAATGCATAAGTTTTTGTTGATTTTCAGTGTCTTATGTTGCCATAAAAAAGTTATATTCATATACAGCAATTGCAATTATTGCGTGTTGTGATTTTTCTGTTTATATTTCTGGGTCTCTTGTTTGTGCATACCAAGGTAGAGATAGCATCCTACTCATCTTGTATCATCTGTGTCTGGAATAATTCCAGGCTTATAATATGCATTTATTGAGTGTGCTTAAAGGATGATCAAATAAGTCACACCTACACAATACCACAGAAAGCGGTCAAGCTTGTATTCACTGAAAACAGAAGTTAGACAGATGGTGTTGATTAAAATTTTTCTTTGCAGTTGAATGTTTGGACATCATAAAGATAGTGCATTAGAGAACAGGAAAAATTACTGGGTCCAGTAATTTTTTTTTAATACAGATTTATCTTACAGTACTATGGAGAATAGACTAGAAGAGAAGGATTGACATAATAAATATGAGAGGAAGTCCTAACAATAATACAATTAGCAAAAAGATGCTGAAGAGCTGAACTTGGGCAAAGACAGAATTAAAGAAAATACATAATCTTTTAGAGGTAGAAAAAGCAGATTTGGTGATAGCTGGCTATATTCAAAATTGTGACATATAGAGAGGGGTCTCAGGTACAAGTTTTACTGTTTGGAGGGCATTTATGAAAATATGAAATAAAAGAGGATGAAAAAAGGTTATTCTATTTATAGTTTGGGAGATGGAAGTGAGAGACATGATTATCTAATGTTTAAACTATTGTTATTGTAATACTAATGGGCAATTTAGATAGAGATGTCCCAAAGAATAATGTCTAGGGATTAGGAAAGATTATTGAACAAAATATAAGGTTTTGGAGATTATAATCAGAAAGATGACTATTTAAAGGAACATTTACCAATGAGATTATGTAGGATTATATGAGAAATGGGCAGAAAACATAAAGGATAGAGCGGTAGGAATAAATTTGTACAAAGGGAACTGAGAAGGAAAAAATCCAGAGAATTCGCCTCTTTTGGTATCAAAAAGCAACAGCACAGAGTGGTGAAGAGTAATGGTGAACAGCACCAAATCTATGCAGATTCAAATAAACTAAAACCAATTTTGAAATATTAGTCTTTTGTCTTACTAGAAAGTTTCACATTATACCCAACATGACAAATTTGGTGAGCATTTTATATATCGTGAAAAACTAAATGTAAATAGAACAGAACATGCATTTAAAATATGAATAAAAATTAAATTATCTCACCCAACCTAACAAGAGGAATAGAAAACATAAACTGAACTGATATAAAATTCTAATGTCAACATAACAGAATGTCCTGAAAAATTAAGTGATACATTCTTATGGGAGGTATGTGACTAATATACTCAAGAGAAAGGTATGCCTCAACTTTAATGCAGAATTTTTGTTAAGTATTTATTGTGTGTTGTTATACTTACTATTATACTACTTGAAATACAAAGTTTAAAAATTTAATGATCTAATAAGAGTGTTGATATATTTACTATAGGAAAATAAGCAGGCAAAAAAACACTGTGGGAATGAGACATAATAGGAAATACGTTCTACCTAAAATAAAACATGAAAAAAATTGTTGAAATTGTGTAACAGCTACGTTTTAAACTAATTCATTGACAAATTCTAGGAATATAATTAAAGCAATATGGTGATTTAGCCCATAATTCTATAGGAATACAGAGGAGCAGTACATGTTACACATTGGAAAATCTGGGGAAGTAGAGGATCATAGACTATATTCCAGAGAAAGCGATTCATTAGTTGAGGCCTGAAGGATGACTATTAGAGAAATAGGATGGATTGAAGGGAAGAAAACTTGACAAACATCAAAAACCACATGTGAAGAGCTACAGATGTGAAAAGCATTATTAGAAGACATTAAAATAACTTGAGTATGGCTGAATATGAAGATAGCAAGGGTATGAATTAAGGGCTTTGAATAACTCGGACTTCAGTTTTAAAACTGACAAGAATCACTGATTGATTGAAGTAGAGGAGCAATACAATCACAAGTAAGAAATTATATCAGTGAAGATGAATAGATGAGGATAAATTCAAGACATATTTTGATGTTGAATTGGGTGACTCAATGACTTGCTGGATGTGGAGGATAAAGGAAAGGGGAAAATTGAGAGTAATACCTTATGGTTTGAGATGTGGCAGACTTGGGATCCAGTTTTATTCTTCTACATGTGATAACCAGTTTTTCCAGCATCATTTGGTAAAGAGACTATCCCTTCTTCATTTGTGACACACTTGCTGGAGATTAGTTGACCACATATACATGGGTTTATTTCTGAGTTCTCTATTATGTTTCATTGCTCTATAGTCTGTTTTTTATACCTTTACTATAATTTTTGTATGCATATTTTGAAATCAGAAAGTGTGATGTCTCCAGTTCTGCTTTCCTTTCCTTTCTCAAGATTGATTTCCATTTGTTTGTGTTTTGTTTCATTTCTTTCTTTAATGTTTTGTAGCTTTCAGTGTAAAGGTCTTTCACCTACTTAGTTAAGTATATTTCTAAGTATTTTATTTTTGGTGCTATTTTAAATGGGATTCTCTTCCTAATTTCCTTTTCAGATAGTTCATTGGTAGTGTATAGCAACACAACTGATTTTTGTACAAGTATGTTGATTTTGTATCTTGCAACTTTACTGAACTTGTTTATAATTCCAACAGTTTATTGATGGAATCTTTAGAGTTTTCTACATGTAGGATCATGTTATCTACAAACCGGGACATTTTTTTTCTTTCCAATTTGGATGCTTTGTATTTCTTTTTCTTGCCTAATTGCTCTTGCCTGGACTTCCAAGCAAGTGCATGTTGAATAGAAGTGATGAGATTGAGCATCCTTGCTTTGTTTATAATCTTAAAAGAAAACTTTCAATTTTTCACCATTGAGTATAATGTTAGCTGTGGTTTTGTCACAGGACTTTACTATATTGATGTGTATTCCATTTAAATGCATTTTAAAAATCCAAGAGAAGATGTCAAATAGGCCACTGGATACAAGTAAAAATGAAACATTAGTGTTATAAATTTTGGAAGTATCAGCCTATGTTTAAAGTAATGGGACTGGATGAGTCATCTACAAAAGCGAAGACGTAAATGAGAAAAGCAAAAAGGGAAGGTCACTTCTGATAATGGTGGACTAACTAATTTGAACCATACCTCCTGTTGAGATCAATTTGAAAAGACAGACAAAATATTTGTAAAAATCTGCTTGTAGGCAGAGTTAAGAAGTCAAAGAAGAATTATGGAGGTATGATCAAAAATAAATAAAATGTAAATGTACTATATCACAGATTGTGTAATACAGCTAAAGTAGTACTTAAAAGGAAATTTATAGCAATAATTACCCATATTAGGAAAGAAGAAAGGTCTAAAATCAATTACCTCAACTTCCCAATTAGGAAACTAGAAAAGTAAATAAAGTAAGGCTAAATTAAGTAAAGGAAATAATAAAAATCAAAGTGCAAATCAATAAAGGAGGAAACAAAAAATGTGATATTCAAATGAACCCAAAAACTGACTCTGAGAATACTAATAAAATTAATCAATCTGCAAAATCAGCTCAGGATACTGATATCAGGAATTAGGTGACATCATTGCTAATTGTAGAGATAGTAAAGGGGAATACACTAAACAACATTATGCTGGTAATTTTGACAACTTGGATACAATGGATAAATTCTTTGAATGACACAGAATTTCAAAACTCACTCAAGAAGAAATAGATAGCCTTAATAGCCCCATAATGGGTACAATTTAATTTGTAGTTAAAAACTTTCCCACAATAAAAAATTCCAGAGTCACATCACTAATACAAGATAATGGTGATGTAAAGGGATTATTTGGGTTGATGACTGATTCTGAATGGCTACAAGCTTTGTAAGCAGGCCATGGTGAGTAATATGAAAACTAATCTGTGTAATCTCTTTCAGTTGGTAAAGATAAGAGAGTTTTTCATGCTTACCATAAGACAAGAAACTGCCCTGCTCCATCTGTGACTATCAAATGGAATCCACTTCCTGAAGAAGTAGAAGTATCCCTGATGCTGGCAAGCCTAAATTGGATGTAGGATAGTAAGGAGACACAACTAAATTAATGTTGTTGACCCAGACCATGAGAGATGCCTGATACAGCCAGTTCCATGCTTCCCCATCAATTCTGGGATTCTTGTATAACCTTGCTAATAAGTGCCCCCCAAAAATTTAAGAGTAAGTGACTAATTTGCTAGTTCAATTTCTCTGAAAAAAAATGAAAAAGTAGTAGGTTATGGGAGTTATTATGGTCTAAGCCAGTGAAGATATTAGATAACTATTGAAAAATAAAATAAAAAGGGAAAAAATAATTCTGTGTTTCCCTGAAAATAAGACTTAGCCAGACCATTAGCTCTAATGTGTCTTTTGGAGCAAATACTAACATAAAACCTGGATAATATATTATATTATATTATATTATATTATATTATATTATATTATATTATATTATATTATATTATATTATACTATATTATGTTATATTATACTATATTATATATTATACCTGATATATATACCTGATCTTATATTAAAATAAGAATGGGTCTTATATTAGTTTTTGCTCCAAAAGACGCATTAGAGCTGATGGTCCAGGTAGGTCTTATTTTTGGGGAAACATGGTTGTATTGTCAATAGCAAACATATTATCACAATTTGGGACACAGAGAAAGGTTTCTTCCAACTCCAGTGGTCTTAGGTCTGTTGGCTATAACAAATTTCCATAGACTGGGTGGTTTAGACAACAGATTTATTTCTCACATTCTGGAGGCTGGAAAGTCCAAGATCAAGGTTCTTGGTAAGGGCTTTCTTCCTGGTTTGCAACTTGTTGTCTTCTTTTTGTGTCCTCATATAATGGAGAGAAAAAGGAAGCAAGCTCTTGTGTCTTTCCTTATAAGGGCACTAATCCTGTCATGAGGGCTCCACCCTCATGAACTAATTACCTCCCTAAGGTCCCATCTCCAAATACCATCATATTGGGGATTAGGGTTTCAACATATGAATTTTGGGGGAAATACAAATATATTCAGCCTATAGTATTCTATCGATGGCCCCCCAAATGACACACATTTCTAAAGTGAGCCATTACATTCACTTTATGTAGCCATTCTTGTATGAATTTAAATCCTATTTTAAAGGTTGTGATTTGGAACAGAAAATACTTGAACATGGTCCGGAATTTACTTTGTCAGATAAAGAAATAGAATGTAAAAATGATTGACATAAGGAGTGTGATCTGTTCACCCAACTTCCATCAGGGATCCAAGGCCTTTCACAGTTGCATGAGTGAGATGGTCTGGGGGTAGTGTGAAAAATGTATTGGGATTACTAGTTGTCAGTGATTCCACAGGAGAGGGAGAGAGCATTTTCACAGGTTCAGATGTGAAACCTGGAGGGCAGATACAGGGTGGAAAGTAGAGGGTACAAAGGTTACAACTAAGCTACAGATTTGAAAGCGTGACTGGACAGAATATATTCCAAGATTCTGTTGCCTTTATATGAATGTGAAATTGGAATTGATATTATGTGTGAAAGGGGTGGAGTCTAGTTTTAACTGGGTATGCTAAATGGGAACCTCTGTATTGCCCAATCACTTTTCTTTAGGAAAATTAAGCAATATTGAGTTCTGAAAATATGAGACCACTGTTCTTATTAAGGAAATGATTAAAGAGGCAGCATTAAATCCCACTCATTCATGGAATATGACAATAGCCAGTTGAAGATATAACAAGGTGATTCTCATTATTTAAACCATAACCAGTACAGTAAAGACTGTATAAGAAGTGTCAAAGGTAATTGGTATGCCATAAAACAATAAAAACAAAAAGAACCTCCAAAAACTTGGCTAATACCTTCTTTTGGATATCTGTTTGGAATCCAGTATGAGACTATTTGCATTTTTCTGAAATGATTTTCAGTATATATTTATGCTTTTTCCATAGAAGTATTTAAATTCATTGGCATGCATCATAACTTACCGTGTTTCCCCAAAAATAAGACCTAGCTGGACAATCAGCTCTAATGTGTCTTTTGGAGCAAAAATTAATATAAGGCCCTGTATTATATTTATTATATTATATTATATTATATTATATTATATTATATTATATTATATTATATTATATTATACCTGGTCTTATAGTAAAATAAGATCGGGTCTTATATTAACTTTTGTTCCAAAAGATGTATTAGAGCTGATTGTCCGGCTAGCTCTTATTTTTGGGGAAACACGGTAGTAGTGACATCTGAATTTGATAACCATGAGGAGTAAGTTGTTTCCTTGCATCGATTATATGATGATTGCCTCGTTGAAGGAAGAAATGCAGAATAATTTAGGTCTTCCATATTGACAAGTAGTTGCAGGCTGATAAACACAGCTGAACTATATGGTTGACCCAGGGTGTTAAAATTTGAGGAATTATATTTCCGGGAGAAACCAAAGATACCCCTCAAACTATGAGAAGTAAATGACTACCTTTACTAACCCTGTCACTAACCAGGAAGCCAAAGACATGTAGATCTTTTGGTTGTCTGTGAAATCACGTCCCCCACTTAAGAATTTTGTGAGTCCCAATTCACAAAGACACCAGAAAGAAAATCTGAATGGAGCCCTTAGCAAAAACAAGCATCTTGAACCTTCTGACCTGGTTGCCAGCTGGTTTAATAGTGTCTGCAAGTAGGATGTGCTGTAGAGACTTTGGCAGAAACTGAACATTATACTCAGTATAGATCACTGGGAGTTTGGACTAAAAAGCTACAGAGCATCTCAAAAGACCCAGAGGTACTTTTCAGACCATTTGAAAGGCAATTGCCACCTTGTTAGTGGGGACATTAGTGAAAAGTGACCCTAACTAATGAAGAACAGCAGAAAATCCTGGGACCAGAAATGCCTTTCCTGTCTTGGGTCATGTCAGAGAAGGAGAGAGAAGGAGTAGTTCAACAGAAGTCACTGATACAATGGAAATGTTGTATTTCACAGCATGTGGCAAGGAGTTCAGGAGATGTATCCACTTATGTGAACAGTGTACTTCACTCGCTCCAAGGCCAATGACGGAGCTCTCTGTGGATCTCCCTACCTCTCCACCTCCCTATGACCTGTTGCACTATGAACTGATAACAAAAAGTAGTTTGTGTACATGCGAGTTCCTAAATCTAGAGTTGAATCACAGTTGAAAATTGGCCACAATACATTCTACAGATGGTAAAAGTCTGGTGAAAAATGAAAGGTTGAATTTGCAAAATAGGCAGAACTGAGAGCTATTTATTAAAGGCTACACATGAGTATTGATTGGAAATTATACTATATTATTCTAGACTTTGTTTATTCTGAAAAATAAGCAATTGTGGAGAATACAAGGAAAGTTTAGAAACACGAATTCATCATTTTGGTCTACAAGGTAAAACTGCTTGAATACGTCTTATTTCATCTCAGACCTGGGAAGTAAAGGGACAGGTTTTTCTAAAATCCACATGCTCAACACGCAATGATGATACATGGGTACGACATTTGCAATAAAATTCCTGTTCAAAGTGGTGGGAGACACACAGCATTTGCTGTTTATAGAAAATCTGAAATCTAATCAGACTTTTAAGCACACTTTTAGTATTCTTAGAAGGAAGGAGGTGTCAGTGAAAATGGTGGAATAAAGATGACTAAAAATGCTCCTTCATTTTTTGAAAGCAAATACAGGCTATTGTTTAACTTTGTGACTGCCTGAAGCAGTAGATGACAACTGAACCAAATAGCAGAATAACCAAAAAGTTTGAAAGGAAAGCTGTGGGAATAAGATGCCCATAGGAGCTTTGGAAAACTCCAATATATTCCTGGAAATCTAGAAGGCTGCATGCATGTGTAAGGCAGGACACATGCCCAGTGCAATGCACCTGCTCAGCTAAGACCTACGAAGATCCTGCACCCTCACCTGTGGATGACCTCCTGGTTCTGAATGAGCAGTAAGTGAGGGCTAAGTCAGAGTTCTAACCTGACTTACTGGGTCTTGAAGGTATCCCCTGCATGTACTCAGAGCTCCTCAGCAAAGACATTTCATATAAATTAAATCATATCAGGTATGGCCTTTTGTGTCTGGCTTCTGTACCTTTATTTCCAATGTTCACCTATGTTTTAGCATGTATCAGTACCTCATTCCTTTTCATGGTTGAATAATGTAACATTGTGTGGATATAAGGGATTTTCTTTATCCATTCATCAGTTGATATCATTTGGATTGCTTCCACCTTTGGGCTGATGTGAATAGTGCTGCTGTGAACGTTGCTGTACAACTTTTTTTGTGTGGATATATGTTTTTATTTCTCCTGGGTATGTACCTAGGAATGAAATTCATTAGAAAATCTTCTAAAAAGGAGAAGATAAGTATACACTTCCCAACTCTTCCTATTAGGTCAGTATTACTTATACCAAAACCAGACATAAATATCACAAGAAAGGTAACTACAGACCGATATCCCTTATAAATACAGATGCAAACATTGTCAACAAAATACCAGCGATGCAAATCCAGCAATATATAAAAAGATTGATACACCACAACTAAGTGGGAAATCGATCCCCCCTTCCCCAGGGTTTGATATTGCTGCTCTTTGTGGTAGTGTTTGTTTGTTTGTTTAGTGATTTTTCTGTATTAAGTCTATGAAGTTTCTCTCACTTCTTTGTCATGTTTGGCCACTGAAGTCTCTGCTGGTTCACTTAGTAGTCAGCGAATGATTAGACAGAGATTTTCTTAAATGACCAAACCCAGTAAGTCTCAATATACATATTTCTGACATGGTCTCATAGGTCACATCGTATCACTTCTAAGATATATTCTATACAAGAAAATCACAGGAGAAACCCCGATTTGAGGGTTAAGGATCAGAAAACGCTGTGAATACTGGGAGATATGTTTCATTTGGGGAGGTGAGCAGACTTGTAGAGACAAGCAAATTTTTTTCATTATATTAAAATTTCCTTATATTAAAAATTCCATGTTTATCATCTCTCTCTCTCTCTCTCTCTCTCTCACACACACACACACACACACACACACACACACACACACAGACATATGTGGTCTGACAAGTTTGCAAACTTGTTGCAACAATGTTGCTAAACTTTTTTGATATCACAGGGATTATTCATTATGATTTTGTACAAACTGGACAGTTAACCAAGTTTACTATTTGGAAGTGCTGAGAAGGCTGCGTGAAAAAGTTAGATAACCTGAACTTTTTGCCAACAATTCATGGCTCTTGCATCACGACAATGTACCAGCTCACACAGCACTGTCTGTGAGGGAGTTTTTAGCCAGTAAACAAATAACTGTATTGGAACACTCTCCCTATTCACCTGATCTGGTGCCCAGTGACTTTTTTCTTTACCCAAAGATAAAGGAAATGTTGAAAGGAAGACATTTTGATGACATTCAGGACATCAGGTGTAATATGACGACAGCTCTGATGTCCATTCCAGAAAAAGAGTTCCAAAATTGCTTTGAAGGGTGGACTAGGCACCGGCATCATTGCATATCTTCCCAAGGGGAGTACTTCAAAGATGACCATAGTGATATTCGACAGTGAGATATGTAGCACTTTTTCTAGGATGAGTTCATGAACTTAATTGTCTGACCTCATATAACTTCCAAGAGTTAATCTCTCAGCTTGCTTTACACTTGGCAGCTGACCATCGTTGACTTCCCTCGTACAATGTATGTCCTACCCAATTTCTTCATATTTCTGATGTGATGGGGATTTATCAAAAAATAAAGTAATCCCTATATTATTTATCCTAGCTCAAGGCTATAGGTGCTAGCTAATACCTCAGAAACTTTTTTTTTTAACATCAGTTTGCAGAGGAAAAAATATTAGTTAGCTTCCTTAATTTATAAAATCCTACAAAATACATACAATCTGTTTGAAACATTTAATATCATACCAACTTTAAGTGTAGCAATTTTTTTGTTATAAGTAGTGTAACAGTATAGTTTGGGTATAACATATTTAATCAACTAACCTTGTGAATTGCAGTTTTGGTACAAAAGAAAACACATTATGTCATAATGTGAAAAAAGGTCACTTGTCTCGTAGGATGATATTCTGTTGTTTGGAAATTTTCTTATTTTCAAGCGCTGTCACATCTGACCTTTAGCATAGAGGTAACTTTTGGCTGTTTGCTTCTACTGTTTAAATACCTTTAAAAGTAAAATAAGAATACTGCAGAATCTGGTGTGTGTAGGGAAGTGTAGCAGTACAAATACAGTATAAAACAATTTGAGAGAAAGAAAAAATAGATGATTATGTAGTGTTATACTTTCCAAATAATTCCTGATGACAGAAAGTACAAAAACAAAATTTGCTGCTTTCTTCCTGATCCTTATTTGTGTTCATAATCTTGTAAGGATTTTTCTTTCTTTCTTTCTTTGTTTTTTGTATGTGAACTGCAGTGTTTTAAAAACTGTTGATAGGGAAAGAAAGTTGAGAGGAAAATCTGCATGTGCCTACTTACCTTCTGCATGCAAGTAGTAAGTGTAGTATCTCCTCAAAAGGCTAGATAGACACATTTCACAAATCTCAATTTTCATAAAAGGGAGGAAAGCCGTGGCTAACATATATTAAGAGACAGGTGTCTGCACAAATATTAAGCGCAACTAAATAGATAAAATGGGCCTTGCTATGTAGATTTTTGAACTGCTAAAAACTTTATGAATCTGATATTGAGAAGCTTGACCTCTGAATAAATAAAGAAAAGTTAGATGTGAGGAAGCAAATACATGGGTTATAAAAGTTTTGGTCTGAAACTATTACCTTTCAAAGAAAACAAACAAAAGTTGTATCTTCATTTACATTCATTGTCTTGAAATCATTATGTCTTTGCATTGCTGTATAACAAATTGCCCCATGATGTAGTATCTTAAATAACAAACGACAATTATCTCATATTTCCTGTGAGTCAGAAATTCGAGAATGGCTCAGCTGGGTGGTTCTAGCTCAGGCGCTCTCCTGGAGTTATAGTCAAGATGTTGGTCAGGGCTGCAGTCATTGGAAGACTTGACTGGAGCTGGGAGATCAATTCTCAAACTCACTCACATGGTTGCTGGCAGGGGTCTTTGTTCCTCACCATAGGGATCTCTCTATGGTGTACCATGACTCTTGGAGTTTTACAGATGAAGAGAGGAAGGCGGGAAAGAGAAAGAATACACAAAAGGGAAGCTTCAGCGTCTCTTATAACCTAATTCAGAAGTGACATACCATCACTTTTGCCATTTTATATTGGTGACGCACACTGGCAAACCCTAAGACAGTGTGGGAGAAGCTGTGAACTACAGGAGAGTGTGTCATTGGGAGCCATCTTGAGGTTAACTATCACAACCCTAAATGAGGTGTTTGAGACAATACATTATTTCAGTCTTTCTAAAATCCCTATTTTATTCAATTTCTCTTTCTATAAATAATTTAAAGATAAGTTATGATGATATATGTAAATGCAATGTATGAACATTTTATAGGTATATATAATGCATATGTATATGTGTGTAGGTTGTCTACTATTCAGTGTATTTCATTATGTATTTTACTGTTTTTCTTTTGTTCATAAAAAGGGGAATGGGAGTTCTTGTCATGTAAATTTTTACATTTCAATAGAAAATGTAAACAATAACTTGGTCAATACTTATATTTACTGATATTCATAACTTAAAAATAGGCAGTTCTTTAAAAATAATGTATTATTTTCTGAGTAGATTAAAGTGATAAATGGTGGCTTGTTTTTTCTCTGATGTGTGCAAAAATATTCTAATACAATATCATTGCAAATAACATATCTTAATATGCAGTCATATTTTTAGTGATAATCTTCTCATATTAAACCATACAGTGATTGCTAACAGGACATTCATCATGGAAAATCAGACATGTGTAACTTTTAAGCTCTATTTAATAGTTCTTCTTAATTTAAAAATCTCATGGAGATAAATACAATGTTTTATCTGAGGCATGAATTTTGTTGAATTGTAGGGTATGGCAAATTAATTTTAAGTTAGCCTATGCCTGAGTTGATTACCTTATACATTGTATCATTGCATTTTACACATTTTAGTTAGTCACAAAGTGCCAATAACTCAGATTCCCTAAATTTTAAGATAATTTACACAAGTGGCATTTAAAAAAAGTATCTTAAAGAGTATTTTTCTTTGGTGTGAAACCAGTTCATGGGCATTTTTTTTTTGTCACAAATTATCATGTAGCAATAATTTAAATCTTTATTTAAATTTTAGCAGGAAATTATGACTTAAATCTTAGCTATGTTAAGTATTATATAGCTTTTATCACACGTATTGTCATACCCTTCCTTAAATTTGTTGAGTAGTTTTAAGTTTCAATTGGGATTAGGTTTTCCTGGTCATTGCTGAGAGGATCACAGCCAACATAGACTCTTTTGGATCAGTTTCCACAGGCTGCTTTTTTTCTTCCTCTCATGTTAAGGACCATTTTATGGAGATAAGGATGACAGTAGTGCTATTGAGTCATAATCTTCCTTTGTGAAAATGCAGTAAGTTTATTTGTGTATAAATGTATTGCGAGTTAGAATTTTATTTGCATACTCGTCCATTTAAGAAATAAAAAATTATAGCAAAACTGCATTAAATAAAACCCTTTGTCATTTTTAGAATTAATTTTCATTTTCTACAAAATATTTCTTTAAGAAAATTGAGATATTTATAGTAACAAGATCAATCATTTTGAGTGTTACTAGATGGAACTGGAAAAGGTTTAATTAGATCATTAGATAATTTTTAGTAAACGATTAAATTAGATAGATTCTATCTAATCCATATTGAAACTTAATTTGGAAGAAATTTATTCATTTGAAGATTTTTGGCAGAGAGGTATTTAAATGAAATTTTCAGTCACTTATCTCTTTTGTCAACTTGAAAATATTCTGAGGTAAATATAGTTTTTTAATGTATAGGGAAAAAGACTAGACAAATCAAGTGACTAACTCAAGGTCATGCAGGAAAGAAGTGATGGAGATGGAAATGGTTTTTCTAACTGTTAGCAGTTTTCAAAATATCCAGAACATCTACTGTAAAAACATCTCCAATGGGAAAATATAAATGCATTTTCCAGGGTAAAATTACTTCTGCTTATACCACGCCATGTAAGCCATTTTCATCAAAGTCAAACACGTTTTTCAGTGTGCGTCTTATATGACCTTCTGTGCCACAGAGCTTCCTTCCTCCTCTTTGAGACACTCAATTCCATTTTTTCCCCCATATTGCAACTCTGGGTTTCCTTTACTAATAAAGTATTGTACTCATCTGCCTCAGCTCCACTTTTACAATTTGTAGTTTTTCTGAGCCAAGGCCTATGTCAGTGTCTCCTCTAATTTGATAAGAAAACTGGCTTTTTTGTTGTTGTTGTCAACTTCTAATTTTCCTTCTATCATATTGCTAGCTTTGCTTTCTGATCCTTCCAGGTTAGGACTGAGAAAAGACAAAAACAAAACAAAACGACAACAATAAAAAAACTTGTCGTATGCTCCCTGGATTGTGACAGGATTTTTAAGATGATATATTTTTGGCCATTTCCTAGTGTCTTTGGAGACAGCTCGCGCTGGTGATACCATGGTTACCCATGGCAAACATATTTCTCTTTTGGCTGGTCCCTCTGGTCTTCATCCACAGCCCTGGGCATCCAATGACCTTCCACCTTTTAGCTTATCAGAACCCTTACTTCTCTAGGAAGCCTTGATGCGTGGGATACATAATATCCCTATGCTATTTCTCTCTGTTGTTTGTATTGCTTCATCTGATACCATAAATCTATGAGACAGTTGCTAGTAATATTTCCCTTTTAGATGAGGAAACTGAGGCTTAGTGAAGTTAGGAATCTGATTCAAAGAAAATGCTCAAGCGTCTTTGCTTCTCCCAACTCTGGGAATGGAGTAATTCTCAGGCTGTGGCCTTCTCATTGATGCTGCAGGTTGCTGCAGCCAGCCCATTGCTCTGTGGATTCCTATCACATGACTCAGACCCTCCACCTCTCTCCAAGCTGCAAGATAAACATATGAAGTCCTTCAAGTAATAGGAGTAAAGCCCTTTTCTCTCGAATTCTGTATTGGAGGCTGCACTCCCTTCCCTTTTCCCTTGAAGGACCCAGCTCACAGTGATGTTCTCTCTAAAGAAATCTTCTTTAAAAATAATCTGTCAGACTCCATTCTCCTCACCCTTTCATACCTTCAACTAACTTGGGAATATTGCTCATCTGATATCTCCTTTTTAGTATTTGGTGATAATAAATGGGGGAAAATATCTATGAATGAAGGAAATTTCTGAACTTATTTCCCAATTCTTTCTTTTGTGAATGTTCTTTTACCCTTTCTGTTTTTGAGGCAATACACAAAAGGATTTTCTGTTAGTGTTAAGGATTTTCAGAATTTGCCAGTCTCCTTTAAATTTAACACAAAAACTACAGCAGCAAATTTGAAGGAGCTCACATCCCTCTTTGAAGTGGGATTGTGTATAAGGCATTGGGAACCACCTATCAGGAATTCAGGAATCCCTGAGCTGACATGGACGGGTCCAGAAGTTATATGCAGACAGTCGCCCAATTTTCACTTTTTCACAATTAATACTTAACTAGTCCATGAGATAAAAATATTTTAATACAATTCAGAAAAAAATATACATTTCAATGAACAATTTTATAGTGAATGTAAAATATGATAAAGTATGAAAAGATGCTCAGCGTCACTAGCTATTAGGAAAATGGAAATCAAAACCACAATGAGATACTACCTCACACTTGTTAGAATGGCTTTTATCAACAAGACAAGTGAAAACAAGTATTGAGATGGTTGTGGAGAAAAATTCACCTTCATACCCTGCCATTGGGTATGTAAATTGGTACAGCCAGTCTTGAAAACTGTATGGAGGTTCCTCAAAAAAATTAAGAATATAATTACCATATGACCCAGCAATTCCTCTTCTGGGTATCTGCCCCTAAAAATCTGAAAACATTTATCTGTAAAGATATACTTGTATGTATCCCTATGTTCATTGCAGAATTATTCACAGTGGCCAAAACATGGAAACAGCCAAAATGTCCTTTGATAGATGATTGGATAAAGAAGTGGTAAACATATACAATGGAATATTACTGGACCATAAGAAATGATGAAATACTGCCATTTGCGACAACAGAGATAGACCTTGAGATTATCATACTAAACGAAATAAGTCGAAGAGATAGGTCAGGAACCATATAACTTCATTTGTATGTGGGTTATAAAACTGAAAGCAACAAACGAACAAGACAAACAAAAACTCACAGACACAAATAACAGTTTAGTGGTTACCAGAGGGTAAGGGCATGATGGTAGAAGAGGGTAAAGGGGGTCAATACATGGTGATAGAAACAGAACTGACTCTGGGTGGTGAACACGCAATGCAATATACAGATGATGTATTATATAATAGAAATGTACACTTGAAACCTATAGAATTTTACTGTCACCCCAAAAATGTAATAAAAATTAAAAAAAATTATGAAGTATAACAATTGTAACTGAATGTAGCTAATTAGGCAATTAGTCTCCAATATTATTAACATATTATTATCCCAACCTCAATTGGGCATGTAAGTATTATACTAGATGCAACAAGAGTTAATGTATTAGGAAAATATAGCTGCTTATTTAGCTTTGCTTCTAATAGCAGCAATATTAGAATACTTCAGTTCATTCTCACTTCCCTTTATTCAGTCATTTTAAAAAAAGAAAACAGTTTTAAACGACTATTATTTGGGTCAATTGTCTAGTTAGCATGACCATATATTTAAATACAAATAATGAAAAGGTAAGTCCCATTATTGATCCCATGTCTAAATGCTTTGTTTGCATTACCTCATCTAATACCACAAATCTATGAGATAGTTACTAGTAATATTTCCATTTTAGATGAGGAAACTGAGGCTTAGTGAAGTTGGTAAATAGCTGAAGATCACACATAGTGAGGAAGCAGGATCTCATTCATGTTTTATCTGAGGGCAAAGCACACACTCTTAATGACTTAAGTACTCTGAATATATTAATTTCTTATGACATTTGTAGTTCAGAGACACTTCATATTAAAGTCAGGGTGTTCAAGGATTTTTTTTAAAAATTAAATTTATACTAAATAATTTTAGCGAATTATGCAGATAATTTTCACTTTATTAACATATAAGAGAATTTATGTTATCTATCAGCCATCTATCTATAGAAACATATAGGAAACATACAGGAAAACATGCCCCGGCAGTATATTTCATTTATTAATTAAAAATAAATCAAGATACTGATTTAGAGACAGTCGAGCTATTACTATTTAAAATTGTAATAATTTATATCAATTAACCAAATGCTCAAATTACCCTGTAATTATGTATACATTGGTCCCATTAATATTAACAAGAAGTACAAGTCTGGGGAAATATAATTTGGTGCAGATTGTACAAATGAAAAATGAGGTTCTGTTTCAATCACTAAAGCTGAAGAAGTTTATCAGACTTCTAATAATCCTGCAACATTTACGTCTGATCTGAATCAGTTTTAGTTCTGTTGTATAAAGCATGGAAGTTAATGTGATATTGTAAGGGATAAATCCACATAATGAGTGATCAAAGAGCCTAAAGGGCTCCTTATTATATGTCTCAGACTTCATTTTACCTCTCATTTATGTGTAGCAGTGAGGTGTGAAAATTGTTCTTTGGTTGTCTTCAGTATCAGTAAACTGCATTACACCATACTTCTTTACAACTTGTGGAAATAGGTGAGATTCACTTTATAATTAATGCCTGCATTTAAATTAAAAAGGTAATATCCAGATAGTGTTGAACTTCCTGTTCAAGTGGGGTTTTCCAGTGAATGATTCATTAGCTCTTTCAAGTCTAGTTAACAACAACTTCTCTTTTGTAAGACCTTTTTTACATTGAAGAGCTTTCCAAGTAGCTACATTTTTGCACAAATTATACACAATGAAGTTTAAATTATCTAATGAAATATATTTTCACTGGAAAATAGGTAGCTACTCTGTAGCCAGTGATGACATTTCTAAGATTAGTTTAAGGGCAATGTTAAATTCTCACCTAACAAAGGGCTAAATAAATGCAATTTTAACGTTGTTGTTACTAAATATTTAACATTCCTTCCCATGTCTAAATCCCTAGAATTTAAAGGTTACTAAGTTTGAGAAATTTATTGACTCTTTCAGTCCAAAAGGGGTTAATTTAATATATTTTTGCTGAATTATTGAGTGCTGGGGTCTGAAAATAATAAGGATTTCAGTCCCCTTGCAATTAGTGTTATGGGCGGCATGTTGTTTTCCCTCAAAATTTGTATGTTGAAACCTTATTCCTCAATCTGGTTATAATTAGAGATGTAACCTATGGGAGGTGGTTAGGGGGTGGAACCCCCATGATGGGATTAGCCCTAATAAGAACAGAAAGAGAGTAGAGATTACACTCTCTCGACCATTGAGCACACATGTAGAAGTTGACAATCTACAAACCAGGAAGTAGGCTCTCATCAGACACTGGATCTGCTGGTGCCTTGAGTTTGGACTTCCCAGTCTCCTGAAATTTGATAAAGAAGTGTTTGCTGTTTAAGCCACCCAGTCTATGATACTTTTGTTATAGCAACCCAAAGTGACTATGAGAATTAACTTCTTTTTACTTCTGAAGTTAGATTGCTTTCCCACCTTTCTGCTCTTTTGGCAAGTGTATTGTATTAGACCTTGAGATCCTGAGTAATAGCCAATATGTATTATCATTTCTTTAAAAGAAACTCAAAGATGTCAGTGTAGGAATAATACAGAGTAGTAGTATCGTTTTTTTCCAAGAGGACCTGTCTGTTTATTCATTTACCCAAAAATATTTTGAGATTGTATTTGAACCGGATGCTTCTTGCTCTTTATGACTGAGATGCTCCCAAAAGCTTAAATTCTTAACCACAAAAGGACCAAAGGCTTACCCCTAACAGCATTATTATTAATAATTTCATCCTATTCTTATGTCATTCTTTTGTATTTTTCCCAGTGGCTGAAATTAAATATTGCGTATTGTGAAATGTTAACATGGGCATTTAGCTGAAGACACAGATTTGCCACAGGCTGAAAGAGGGCTCTTTTGTAGTCATCTGAACATAAAAATATAATCAGAAATGTTTGTAAGGCTTTAATGTGATAACATAAACTTAACTGATGTTCTGGAATTACTGCCTTCTTCATCCCACTGCTCCAAATCTTCTTGAGATTAGGCCTAAATTAGAACTACTTGGTTTAAGAGAATATTTTCCTTGTCCAAAGAAGTGGTCTTTTTTTGTGAACTGTCAAAGAAGTGACTTCTTTTTAAGAGGAATCAAAATTCTTTTTTTTTCCTAGTCTCTTTTCAAGGTCTTGCAGTCTCTTTACAATTGTGAATCTTATAAAATGCTATTAATTGTGCTTGCACAAAGCATGTGAGATCCCATCTTTAAAAAAGCCTGAAGACCATGACAACGCATATATATTTGAACCATCCACACTAGTAGCAGTTCATCATATTTTGATGGACTTATTGGAAAACTAAAAGTTATTATCAACCAAGCCCAGTGAATAAGGGGCATTATCTGGCTGGGGAGAACTATTTGTGGGCAAAAAGGTGAAATAGAAATTAAAAGTTCTCAATTGCTCCGTGAAATAAAATATTGAGGTTTTTGAATGCCATGCAGAACATTTTAGACTTGGTGTGATGAGAAATATAGAAATGTTGATTGTATATAATATAGTAGAAGCTGAATTTTTAATGTAATATGCATTTATATATGCTAATAGAGGAGAAGCATTACTCTTCAACCAACCACTCTAACATTAAATGTCAGTTATCTTCTATTTGGCTTTTGGATTTCCATGGGATTCTTTAACTCAGTGCATTTCTGATATTTGCCTTTTCCTCCTGTGTTCTTCTGAATTACCCCTGAAGCAAGGACGTGGGCCCAGTGGACAGTGTGTGACCCACAGGTGGGCTTCAATGTTTATGCATAATCTTTTTATCTGTGGTGCATCTCCACTCCACTTTTGCCTGTAGAAGTTACCTCACATTGCTGGTTTAATTTTTTTTTTTTCAGTTTGATTTTGCTCCTCAGTGATTCCATTGAACATGTGATTTACATTTTTGATCAGTAAAGACTCTTGGGAAGTCTTCATGCTTAGCATTGAGAGAAGGAATGTTTGAACTTTTTTCATACTGACTATTATACATGGCTGACAAGCCAAGCAGAAAATGTACTTTATTATTATACTTCTTAGTTGCGATCACAGACATAATATTTAAGACACAAAGGAGGAATTTCAGCTTGTGGGGTGTCTCACTCCCTAGGGGGTGGTCCCTGTTGATAGAAGAGGGAAAGAGCCCATAGGCAGCAGCTAAGTGAGAGCATGAGGCTTAGGTAGGAAATATGACTGAGAGAGGAAATGAGAAGTCAATTAAAAAAATGTAGAATTTTATCGTTTCATTTATATTGATCCCACTACTTGAAAAAGTGTTTTTTTAATTGCAAAGAAAAATGCTGGCATCTTACATCTATCTAAATGGCAATGATGAGTTTTTAAAGGCCTTTTCACATGAAGTGGTTCTATATAATTCTTGCTTAGAAGTATTTTGCAGAAGAGTGACCCAGCTTAGATTCCTTTACACTATCAAGACTCATGTTATTTAAACTTCCAGATATTTCTTTGAATTTTCAGTAGGTTCTTGCTGCTTATAACTGATTTGTTAGTTTGACTAGAATATAACATAATCTTCTTCAATGCCAAATATATTTTGGGAGTCCTTGTAGACTTGTTATAACTTCTGATAGGTTTATTATGTCCCCAAATTCTCTCATTAATTTGTTTAATTTAATTGACTATGCTAATGCTTCAAATTATCTGTATTAAACCCTGCATCCATACTATAGTTAAAAACATAATTAAGATACCGTAACATTTTAAAATAGAAAATTGATAAATGATAATAAAAATCTTAAAAGTCAGATATTTTAGGACTCTTTTTTCCTATTGGAGAACTCCCTGAAAATTAAAAACAAAAACAAAATATTTACAGAGGGTGCCAAACAAGAGTATACACATTTTAAGAAAGGAAAAAAAAACTGTATTAAAATTGTAATACTCAATATATACTAATAACAAAAGATGAACACAAGTCATATTTGATTTCTTCCATTGCAAAAGGTACTCAAAGTGTCCAGACACTTTGCCATCAGCGTCCAGACACTTCTGATTACCGTGAACATTGTTTGGTACCCTTCTGTGGCCAGTGTGTAAAGTGTTCCAACACCACAGCAGAAGCAGCAGGACTTGTTGCTGTGGGAGGCCTCCCGGATCTTCCCTTGTACACATAAGTACCATGTGTCTCAAACTTATCACAAATGCGTGCAGTTGTTAGGCATGTTGGAAGTTCTGTTGAATACTCACACCTCCATTGTTGCTGTACTTCCACAACATTCTCGAATTTCAAATACCACTTCAAAATGGTCTTGCGTTCCTCGAATGACAACTGTGCTTCCACCATTTTCTTTGTCCTGCCTGTTGCATGGTGACGCTCACATTCATTCAATTAATGCCATCATTTGAGAAAACATCATATTACACATTGCTACCATGATTCAATTCAACCTAGAAAAGGAATACATAGATAACATGTCTTAAAATGTGTATACGGTTTTTTGGCACCCCCTGTATTTCTAAAGTATTTAATGGAACACAAACTTGCTTGGAAATTCAATAATTTTATAAGTCATTTAAGATGGTTCTACAAAAGACCACAAGGGAAACTGAAATAGAAGTTTGTTACTCACAGGTCCTTAGGAGGTACACTGAACTCCTCAAAGGCTCACACGGAGAGGTCAAGGTAGAATGCCTGGGGGAGCGCCAAGACCTGGGGTACCAGCCTGTATTACGATCCGAGTATGGAGTTCATTTGGGTTGCTAAATTCATCCCAGTTTGGTCAATTCAAACCAAAAAGAGTAGGATTTTGATAAGCTTCTTGGGATCTTATCTATGGAGCACAAGGGGAAGACCCTGGGAGGCAGGAGAGACAGTTGCTCACACTGGCTGTTGGGGAAGTCAGATCAGGAACTTACATTTGCTTGTGACTCTGTGAGCTGTTATCTAGGCCTTGGAATCATGGAGAAGCTAGTGTCAGTTCCAGGCCCTTGCAGGCCTCTTAGCCACAGAAAATGGATGCTGAGACAGCAATATTATGGAGTAGTTTAGCTAAACTCTCCACACACATACACATACAGTACAAGTAAAACTGGGAAAACTTGAATAAGGTAGGTGGAATGTGTAAATGTCAATATCTTGTTTGTGATA
The DNA here is from genome assembly GCF_004115265.2 of Rhinolophus ferrumequinum. Classification (NCBI taxonomy): domain Eukaryota; kingdom Metazoa; phylum Chordata; class Mammalia; order Chiroptera; family Rhinolophidae; genus Rhinolophus; species Rhinolophus ferrumequinum. Next base: position 66,492,450 of record NC_046290.1, read on the forward strand.
TACTCGTAGTATATAGTATACATTCTTGTTGAAACTGGGTAGAGTACACTCAGGGTCTGTTTGTATAACTTCTTACAACTGCATGTGAGTGCAATTATCTCAATACAAATTTAAATTAATGTGTAAAAATGATACATATTCAGGGTAAAATATTTAGAAAATGCAAATGAAACAAAAGAGGAAAGTTGCCCTCTTTTAGATATCTGTGGTCACTTTGTTTTTCATTTTCTTCAGGGCTCTATTTGACTTTTGCCTTATCAAAGAGGACTATCTTTGCCAATCTACGTAAAATACTATAATATCCTGTACTGCTTTACTCAATAACTTGCTTCATCTTTATTCATTTCACTTATTATCCACTGATGCAGTATTTCTTCCTTTTTTAATTGGTTGGTTGTTCTGTATTATTTATGAAAAACCCAAGAGAATGGGATCTTTTTTTCATTTTTGTATTGCCAGTACTAATAAGGTCTCTGACTTGTAGGGGTTTGATAAATATTTTTGTAGGAGTTACAAATGGACTCATACTATACTTACGGCTTTATGGCATTTTTATCAGGTACTAAATTATTTATGATGAGCCAGGCTGTACTGGATGCTGGTAATATAATGATGAAAGCAACAGAGTAGATTTCTACCTGCTTGGAAACCTGTCTATTTTTATCATTTTATCATTTTCTAATGTGCCACAAAAATAGTTACAAATTATTCTTTAGAATGAATGTAACACAATTTAACAAGTATCTACTTTTAAACATTATTATGCTTTTAAACTGTGGGCATTTATGAACAATATTGTGATGAATGATCTTACAGTTAATTTCTATGTCTTTACTGTTATTAGTTCCTCAGGATAAATTCCGAAATACATATATAAAATGTCATTGGTTCAAGTACTCATCCTAAAGGTAGCCCTGGGTGATCAGATTAGACTTCAAGATATATTGTGTTTGAAGTGGAGACTTAGAAAATATTCTAAATGAATCATTTTTTCCCTCTTGCTTTTACTGTCTTAGTCAATGATGATCAGTACCTCAGTCTCTTCTATGTCACTTGCAGTTGGCTTTCATTTATTCCTAGAACCTGCACGCAATTATTACTGAACACGTAATTCAAGTTTCTGACAAAATTACCCACTGCTCCTCGGAGCTTTACAAATAATCAATATTTTAGTTTATTACCATACATTTGAGTGTAAAAGTATCACACATTTAACAATGAAAAACACTAATCCTTACTAAATATTAGGCATTTAATATTATTTTTGCAAATTTGCCCACCTACTGGCTAATGTGTGACAATAATCACTTTTTATTTTTTCTTGCATATGATGTTGCATAGTGTATTCTGTTCTAGAATTTATAGTCCATACCTCCTTGTTAGGGCTTTTAAGATTTCAATTTGTTGTTAGAATTTTCCAAAAGATTAAAATTACCCAGACTTAATGTGTTTTCAGAGATGCATCAGTAATCCACTCAGTTTGAAGACTGCAAGCAAGGAGTGAAAATGTTAGAAATAAGCTGGGAGTAGATTTTCAAGTCTTGGGGCAGTGTGTTAGCATGGAGGTGTCACTGCTATATTCCTGTAATTGAACTTTTCCCATACGAGCTATAAGGATGATGGTACTTTGGGCCTCCTGTATTCAGATTTGGAATTTTGAAAGAGACCCAAGGACATTCAGCTGCAATTACAGTTCACTGGATACTGAGGAACTGGAAAATGGTTAGAATTTGTTTGGGGATAGTTAATACTGGCACTCATGCTCCCCTTTCCCTGTATACATCAGTGGCAGAAATAACCTCACTGCACTTTCCCAGTGGACACAGGTACAGTAAGAGTTGTTCTTCACAACTGTGACACTTCAGCCACAGTTGGTTCATGACATGGAATTCATTTCCCACTTCTTTTCTGGTTAGAAGTTAGTGATACTGACTCCATGACAGTGAAAGTCTGTTTCAGTTTTCATTATCAATAGAGTCTATCCCAGATGACTTCATTGTTCCGGGGTCCAATTAAATGAGAAATTGTATGCTGTTTTATAATATTATGCAATTATTATAGCCTTTTTATAACTTGTGGGAAGTATTTTAATATCCAGTATAATATTATGGAGGAAACTGTACCATTTTGGAATTGACATAGACCTCATATATTACCTAGTCCAACCTCTTTAGTTTTCACGTGGGGAAACAGAAGTTTAGAGAAGTTCAGTGATTTGCCCAAGGGTCCAAAGAGGAGAGATCATGAGTGTAGTGCTCCTACTCTGATACTCCCTAACACACGGTAACACCTAATTGCATTTAGAAAGCCTTGTCTGTGTATCGTAATTGTGTAATTTTTATATTTGACAGTTGTACTCTCTGATTATGAAACATACATTTAAACTGAAGGCCTCAATTAAACTTAATTTTAGAACACATTGAGTGCATCGGGAAATATGGGTTCTGTTCAGACATTCAAAAGTATTAGACAGGAGTACAATGAATACTAGAGTTTAACAGTAATTTCTCAGAATGAAATAGCAGGTTATTCTGTCTTAATATAATACAATATCTGAAGTGGCTAAAGTTTAGATAAGCACTCATTAGCTTAATATGTAATTATTTTAAGTCGTTTATCACCACTTACTTATTTTTCCTTCCACACAGTCCTTAATTTGTAGCAATCACCCTCATGAATTTGTTCATTTGACACATCTTAGAATATTTCTTAGAATTCCATAAGTGTTTGTGAAGCTTTATAATGCCTTAAAAACTATGTGTCAGTGTATAATTAACACCAGTTAAATATGTCTCAGTCTGAGAAATTTCAATTTAGAAAAATAGCATAATGTAAGACATGGGGGAGAAAGGGCATTTTTCTCATGACAGAACGTATATTCCGGCATCAAAATATGTCCCCACATTGCAATGAAATGTCTCATCTAAAAGGTTTGGCATGCCTAGTGGAAAATAAATTGTAAATATCTTAAAATTACTAAAATACAAAACATTAGAAAAATCAACAAAAAATATAAAAGATAGGTGGCCATTCAATTTTTTCTTTTGTAATTGTTTACAAAATGACGGTTTTAAATCAGGAAAGAAACCTAATGTAATGTTTAATTCTAAATGCTCAGCCTCTAAAATATGCCCCAAATCTATCTACTTTACTCCACCTCCATTGCCACAATTACCTCACCTTTCCTAATGCCAATAACCTTTGTGACCTTCGTTTTTCCAAGATTATCCCCTCATCCCTCTTAATCCACAATTCTTGTGGAATCTAGACTCATTTTTGTCCGTCTTTCACTTAAAAACAAACAAACCAAAACCGAAGGGATGCAAGGAACTGGAGGTACTGGATATGTGTATTACCTTGATTGTGATTATGGGGTCACAGGTGTGTGCACATGGCCAAATTCACTGAACTGTAAACAGTAAATATGTTCAGTTCTTTGTAAAAACAAGCCAAGCAAACAAACAAACAAACAATCCCTGGATTCCCATTGTCCCGAGAGTAAAATTCAGAATCTGTCATGGACATCTCATAAGGTCCTACATTAAGAAGCTCTCATTTACTTCTCTGATTTCATCCAACAACCATTCTCCCTCCTTCACCATGCTCCATTCACACTGGCTTTCTTTCTTACTCTTGGAAATGCCAACTCCTTTCCTCGTGGTATGAACTTTGATTTTCTTAGAACAGGCCTTCTCATCATTCAGATCTTAGGTCACATGTTACCTCCTCAGAGAGGACGCCCCTATAGTCCATTTAAAGTCATTTACATAGTGTATCATTTTTAATTTAAAACATGTATCTCAAGTGGAAATCATGTTATACAATTACTTGTTAATTGTTATCTGTCTTTTCTTACCACAATTAAGCTTCATGAAGCAAGGATCTTTTGTGCCATAATTACTACTGTTCTCAGGATCTATATCAGTACTTAGTACCTATGAGACACTCAAATATTTCTTAATGGGTGTGCAACATCTCCCAACCTTTGGGTTTTAGTCATCTGCCCTATGTAGCAAATCTATATAAAAACAATGAAGTGTTAAGAAATGATATTGAAAATAACTTTTAATATTCCATGTAACCATTGATAAAATTTCAAACTGTTGATTACAGACAGATGAGAATATAATCATGGATAAATAATATCAAAAAGTCATTCCAGATTTCTTTATTTTTTTGTGTATTTCCATTATGTGCACATGGTACAGATAAATGATCTTTGGAACCTACATTTATAAGGAACATAATGATACAGAAATATCAGTTCTATCAGTTGAATAGGTTGAAAGGAAAAAAAAAAGGAAAAGCTTTTGAAATTTCTCTCCCTCATGATTCTGACAGTTTTTTTCCCTCTTAATAATTTTTTCTGTTGTGTATTTTTTGTTTGTCAGAGATATTCTGTGAGTCAGTATGCTTATTTAGGAGACAATTTGACTCAAGGATTTCATGACATAGAGAGTTACACCATCAGGTAATCAGAAATCAGTTCTAATAACATATTTGCACAAAACTAAAACATTACTTTTCAGAGGAAAAATTATCCCAGCTTTTATATTCTGTATAATAGATACTAAATTGTTAGGATAAGATCCTTTCCCGCACACTAAACATTACATAATAAATTTTCCATCTTTTATCTGCTTTCCCAAAACACTGACAGAGTGTTCTTTATCAGATACTACAATTTCATAGTTATATTAAAGCTTTCTAAAAATTATCAAAATACTACATGAACCTGAATTATATGTTATATTAGAAGTATTATTTTGTTCTTCTTTTGGATAAAAATGTGTTGATTGAATCCAAACAATGTGGATAGTGTTTAGGAGGTGACATAAATACCATGGACATAAAAATTTTGCAAAGAAAAACCTCATCATCGTTTTAAGGTTGAAAACAGTTTCATGAGGGAATTGTTTTATATAACAGAGGGAAATGTATGTATCAAGGAATTAAAGGTTATCCAAATACTTGTCTGTATATTTTATAAGAAAAGATTCGGGGAGTGTTTTTTGTTTGTTTGTTTTATTATTTGATTGATTATTTTAGCCTTGAATTCTCTAATATTTTAATTTTCCAGTTATATTTCTGGCATAAATCAGTTTTTGAGTGCCTGCAAAGAACTGTGTGAGGAAATAAAAAGATTATAATACAGTCACTTTTCCCTCATGATAAATTAGAGGTCATATTTAAACATGAAGGCGAGGGGATCATGCTAAATGAAATAAGTCAGACAGAAAGAGTTGAGAACTGTATGACTCCACTCATATATGGGATTTAAAGCTGAAAGCAACAAATGAACAAGACAAACAAACAGACAAATAAAAAACTCATAGACACAGACACCAGTTTAGTGGTTACCAGAGGTAAGGGGGGAGGGGACTGGTAGAAGAGGCTAAAGGGGGTCAAATATATGATGATGGAAGGAGAACTGACTCTTGATTGGTGAGCACACAGTGCAATATATAGATGATGTATTATAGAAATGAACCCTTGAAACCTATATAATTTTACTAAGCAATGTCAACCCAATAAAGTTAATGAAGATGAAAACAATAAAATAAGTCAAATTTTTAAAATTGAAGTACACATTTTCAGAAATTACAGGATGCTATAAAAGTGGATGATGGTGGGGACTAGTAATGGAGACCTCTTACAATGGCCAGGAGGGCCTTTCTGGGAGTTGGAATTTAAGGTGAAGCTTATATAATAATAAGTCAGCTTTGTCTACATCTATGCAAAAAACATTGCAGGCAGAGGAACTAACAGTTCAAAGACCCTAAGACAGAAACACATTGTGTAGATTCAAGGAGCTAATGAAAATTATGGTAGCTAAACCACAGTGAGTGAACGGGAAAGCATGTTGGATTAGATTGTGAAGGACAGCAGAGTCCACAGAAACCTGTTGACAATTGTAATATGTTGTATTTTATATGAAGAGCAATTAGATTATTTTAAATAGGGTACTCACATAATCTGATTTTTTTGGTGTGTGTGTGTGTGTGTGTGTAATTATAGTCTGGGTAGAGAATGAATTTGAGTGATAGAAAAAGAGGAAGTGAGGAGACCACTGAGAATGATACCACATCTTCTACACAATAAATCATAGTGGCTTGATCTAAAGTTGTGGCAGCGGATGTAGAGACAAGTGAACTAGCCCTAATTATCTATCTGTGGCAAACATCACTTGATGGAAGTTGGGGGTGGAAAAGAAAGGCAATTGTTGGGAAAGGCAGTCTCGTGCATGCAGTCTTTCTGCTCCCACTCAGCCTCAAAAGCATGGGACTTGGACTTGGGCTACTTCCGTACAGAGAGGTAAAGAGCCCGCAGAGCTTGTGTGGGGATATATTTCTTTGTTTCAGGCTTAATGAATGCTCTTAGATTGTCTCTGCTTAAAATGTGTGTGTCATATGGCATCTGGCCAACCACATTGTTATACCTTTCTTCTGAAGAGAGGGAACAGGGTTCTTTGGACTGCGGCACAAGAGGTATACATGTGAGCAATTGTCCTGTGACGGCTGCATGGAAACACCTGCTGGCCATGCAGGACCAATGCCCACCACTGAAGCTGATCTTGCTCTCTCTCTTCTCCATATGAGTAGAGCCATTTTTCCATCCACTGCTCAACTATGTTGTGTTTTCCTTGGCAACTCATTTATCAAGATGCAGTGGACAGAAGTGTTTAGAGTCTTCTCCTGGGATTAGTAACTGGTGCATGGTATCAACCCCTTCTCTCCTGGGGTTGATGACCACTGCATGATACTCTGCTGAACAATAACTTGGATATTTCTCAATTGAGGAACTGAAAGCTTAGACGGGTAAAGTTTGAGGTAGAGTAAACAGTTAAATTTGAACATGTTGAGCTCAAATATGCAGGTGTATATTTCTCAGAGGAGAAACTGAAAAATCTGACAGTCATCAGTAAGCCAATAGTTTTTAATATCATGAGAACAAAAATCATCTACAGAAATAGCATAGAGAGAAAAGGTGGGGCAAGGACAAATTCCCCAAAAGTGACATTTTAATATCTGGCTAACAGGAGAAATTTGCAGAGCCAAGTGTGAAGTTAGAAGGCAGAGAATTAAAAGGTGGGAAATTAAAATTATGTATTGTCACAGAACCTGAGAGAAAAGCAGTTTAAAAAGCAAGGAACACCTGTTGAGTGCTGCTATTTGTTAAAGAGAGTAAATATATGAAAGTGTATATTGGTTTTGAAGAAATGAAGGTTGTTAGTCATCTCTGCTGTAGCAGAGTCATTGGTGTGGTTGATGGATGGGGTGAGTAAAAGTCATGTTGTAGTGTTATGAACAGTGATGTGATGTCAGAAAGTCAAGGTGAGGAATGTAAGCACTTTTCTGGAGAAGTATGGAGAATTTTTCTGGTTTGGAAGATGAAATCAGAGGACACTAAAATTACTGAACCTGGGAAACAACCGTTGCTTTATATGTTAATAATGATAATAAGGAGATACTGATAAGCCAAGAGAGAAAAGGAAATGCTGAGAAAATGAAATCCTTTGTTGAGTGCTGTGGAGGAAAATGTTCACCTGTAGTAGAAAAACAAAACTAAACATCTGGTTCATTGGAAGGGAAGAAGTGGAAGCTAAGTGAAGAAACTTGTACGTTTGTAGATTTTGTCATGGGGAGATGAATGAGAACTATTCCAAAAGTTTTTGTGTTCTCAAAGATGCAAAAGTAAAGTTAATGGTAGAAGGTAAGGGGGGGCGGAGCTAGATTCAGAGAAATGAGGCAGCAGGAGAAAGCTCATTAAATTAATTTGAATTTACAATTACATTAGTTATTATATAATGCTCATTTTCATGGTATTCTCTAATGATATTTGGCTGCACAGGTTGTTAGCAATCTTGACCTAGTTTTACTCACTAAAGTAGATGGTGGATGGGGCATACAAGTGTAGGCATGGAGAACATAGATGGCTAAATTCATAGATGTACCAACTGTTCATGGTTGGTCCATAATGGTCTAGTAGAAACAAAACTATTAGCAACTCAAGTGTAATTGTCTATGTACTGCTATGGTCTGAATGTACAGACCATAGCAAATGGCTCCCCAAAAGTCACATGATACAATCCTAATGTCTAATGTGATGGTACTAAGAGGTGAGGCCTTTGGCAGGTGATTAGTTTAGGAGGGTAGAACCCTCATTCATGAGATTAATGCCCATATACAAGAGGCCCCAGAGAGCTCCTTTGCCCTCTTCTGACATGTGAGTATACACAAAATCTGCAGTATCAACAGCGGGCCCTCACCCAACCATACTGGCACCCTGATCTCAGAATTCTAGCCTCGAGTCTGTGAGAAATAAATTTCTGTTGTTTATAAGCTACCTAGTGTTCAGTGTTTTGTTATAACCATCCAAATATAATAAGACAAATATCGAAAGCTGCTTGGGATATTAAAGCTGTACACCTCCAGAATTATTAACCAGCTGTCTGAAAAGAATTAATACATTCTAAATATTTCTGCTTCTACAACTTCTTCTTTCTTACAATCACCTCTTCCCCTCACAGAATATCTCTGAAATCATGGTGGAAAAACATGATAGGTAGGTAGATAGATAGATAGTAGAAGAAAAGAATCTAAGATGCAACCTTAAATAATCAATTGAAAATATACCAATCTCAGGATCCATTTAAAACCTAAGATGGTCCTAGATGATTAAGAAATTGAAAATTATTGAAATGTCCAGACACCACACATCCAAGAGCAATGTGCTTAAATTCCTTTTTTTAATGACATTTTTTCATATACTTTTACCCATCATCTCTGTCTCTTCATCAAAGTTATCCTCTAAATTCTGGTGTATTATTTTGAGCCAACCCTTTAAATAACTGATTCAAATTTTTCTGTATTCAGTAGTCAGTTTGCTCAATGTTTCTTGTTTTTGATAATTGTGATTTCTATCTGAATGTGTGTGTGTGTGTTTTTTACTAATGGGGTGGCTCCCATTGCATAGATTAATGTGTTCACATATTTGAGAATACAAATGGGGGCCTTTACCCCTGTTTCCTTTCCTTTCTTCGGGTACTACTACCTGATAGATGAATACTGACTCGGAGACAGTCTTATGAACAACCTGTGGCAGTGCCTCCATTGTGATTATTACATCATCTCTGGCAAATGGAAGCTGGGATTACTTTCTGAAGCTTCATATGTATGTAGGATAGTGGAAAAGTTCCAAAGTGCTTAAATTCACCCAAGTCTTGAGTTTCCCCTATTTATATTCTCTCTTAGGCCTTGCTTGTCTTTGCTTGGACATTTTCTGGGCTCTATTAGAAAATGACCTTAAATTATAATTTGGCTCATTCCCTGACCCTAGTGAAATGGGAGCATCTTTCTTCCCCTAATCAGGTTTTATCTGAATTTTATCTCCCAGAAAGTATATCTATGCAATTTATTCTACTTAATGCAATAATTATCTTCCTCATAAATTGCTGGGTAAAGAGAAATTGAATTAACATAGCTTTTGTATTTATCTATATATTTTATTTCTTTTGTTTTTCTATGTTTGAATAGATTGGAACTACCTTTTAAAATTTACTAAAAAAAAAAAAAAACCCACAAACTTTTTAAGGATTGTAATAACACACATAAAGTATAGATTAGCTGAGGTAATGATATCACAACTTCTTTACTGGGGATGATATATTTGCAACATTGAATTTTGTTGAATGTCATATGTAAAAACAACATTGACAAATTAGGCTATATAGAAGTTGGTTTTTGGAACAGTTAAAGATCAAGCTGTCAGTACTTGTGAAGAATTGTTAAAGAAAGTGGGAAGATCTGAGCTGTGTGATAGGAATAAAAACAAGGAGGAGGGGCTGAAAATTACTTGGAAGCTGAATTTCTCTTAACAGATGAACACAGACAATAAACATTAGAACTCCCCAACATTAAAAATGGGCTGTCTCAGAATGGTGAGCCATTTGTACTGGAGAGGGTATTCAATCAAGGGCTGTATGTTTATTTGTCAAGGATGATGTGGAAGTAATTCTTTCACTACGTGTAGAGAGATGGTTGGATTGATGTTCTTTCCAAATCTAATAGTCTACAATTTTTGTGAGGGTCAAATTGAAAATACTATCTCTTAAAGATAATCTGATATTTATGAAATATTTCTTTAATACTTGCTATTATAAACAAAAAAATAGTTATAGATTATGACCAGAATGATAGATTGTAAACATGAAAACTACATATGAGAAGAAACGATATAGTCAACAATATATAACAATATGTAACTTACTCATATGAGAAGACTTTAATTCATTTCTTTCAATGCATGACAATTTAAATAGAAAAAAGTAAGTAAAATATAAGACTTGAATAATAAGGTATAGCTAATTTTTTATATATTTAATTCTATATTGTGAAGGCAGAAAACAAAACAGAATATTTGAAAAACATAACTGATACAAGACTTGTATACAAAAAGTATTTTAAAAACCTTCTCAGTAAGAAATAACCCAATAAAAAAGGGGTAAAAGATGTGAATAAACTCTATAAAAACAGAGATCTAGATGGTAAATAAGCATATGAAAGCATGCACAATATCATTCGCCATTAGTTTAACGCAAAATGAAACCACTTCAGATACAATTACACACCTATTACAAAGGCTTCAAAATGTAATTATCAATACCAAATGCTGACAACAATTAGGACTGGAATTCTCATACATTTCTAGTGGACGTGAAAAATGCTAATGCCACTTAGAAAAACATTTTGACACTTTCTTTTAAAATTAAACATATATTATCATTAAAGCAAGTAATTGCCCTTTTAAATATTTAGCCAAAGGAAAATAGATACATCTATCCAAATACCTGTATGTAAGCATTTACAGTAGATTTATTCTTAATCACCTACAACTCAAAAAAAATCTAAAAATTATAGTACATTGTACAATAAAAATAAAAAAAAACAAAATGAATCCATGAAACATCATAGATATCTTAAAAGAATCATACTAAAGAAAGATGCTAAACATAAAAGGCTACATACTGTATGACTCAATTTATATGACATTGTGGAAAAGACATTTATAGGGGCCAAAATCAGATCAGTGGTTACCAGGGATTGGAGATGGGGGAGACGAGTGACTAGAAAGTGACACAAAGAAATTTTGGGGGGTAATTGAAATATTTTGTATCTTGATTGTAGTGGTGATTGCATAACTTTATATATTTGTGAAAACTCATAGAACAATATATCCCAAAATCCAAAGTGTAGATTTGACTCTATGTAAATTTTACTGTAGTCAATCTGAGTTAAAATATTCTTCCTCAAATTAAGAAAAAATAGAAATTAAATAGTTTTTACTTATCAAATGGGCAAATGTCCAAGCATTAGATGATACAAGCTTTGTTTCAAGTGCTTAAGAAAAGCAGTGTATCAGAGATACTTAGTTGGTGAAGTGTAAATTGACATAGACATAATATTTTTGTGGAAAAGCTTAGCTATAATTATCATAATTTATATGCTACTTGATCCCTCAACTTTCCTTCTAGGAATATATATATGAAATGTAGATTTAAATAGCAAATAGTTATGCATAATAATACTCACTACAGTATATTTGTAAGTTTGAAACAACTTAAATGTCCATTGGTAAAAGACTGGTAAATAAATTCTTGGATGTGCATACAATTGCATGCATACCATGTGGCTGTTTAAAAAAAATGGGTTAATTTGACAGATATGATGGTGAGCTGATGGAGTAAATAGAAAAAAGGTGAGGACCAGATAACTGAGAATAGTATACTAAGATGTATGCTTCAAAGTATGTATGTATGTATTTATATGAGTAGAATGTCTCTGGAAGTATACACAAACAAGTGTTAACAGCATAAACACGTGGTGAGGGTGATCTGGACCATAAGGAACATGTGTGGGAGCAAAACTAAGTTTAATGGGGTTATATTTCCTGATCTTGTTATGATATTATTGTGTTATTAGCATGTACTAAGATTACAGTAACTATTTAAAACAGAAATGAGAAATATTTAAGAACAATAGCAGCTTGATCACATCTGACTTTCTCCCTCCCCTCAACTTCCCTGGAGTAAGAATAAACTCCTGGGCAGGCAAGTTGCAGATTGTGGGTCATGCAACTCAGATTTAGTTAACTCATCAGATCTGGGAATTCCTGCTGCTTGATGCTTGGGCCAAGATAAAAGCGACCAATATAGTAGGACTTGCCTTGCGTCCCTACTTGAGGTGAAAAATCAATTAACTAACCAACCAAAGAAAATGCCTAGGCAAACAAACAAATGAAACAAAACCATCATGAACCATCATGAAATGCCTTATTCTGTCCAATGCGAGTTCTCTTGAAGTGGATAGAATTACAGTGTGGCTGTGACTGTTGCCACTTGTAGGTTGGGAATCGGGGAACAAAGATGCTCCTTCCCCTCCTTGTCCCTCAGAACAGAAATTAGATGGCTGGTTTTGTTTTGTTTTGTTACCACCAGGCTTACAGAGCAGACACTGTTGTACTTTCTTGCATTCTCTCATTCTCAGTTTTTGAGAAACAGATTGACTTAGTGTTGAAGAAATGAAAAGTCATGACAAGAAAAAGAAAAATAAAAACTCACTTCTGACTATTAAGGCACCAGAGGGAAGACGACAAAACAAAAATATTGTTAAAAGACTCCTTTGTGATATGTTTTAGGTCTCTCAAGAAAAAGCAAATAGAGTACAAAAAAGTTTCTAATTGTAAGCTAAAATTTTTTCAGGAACATATTCAATGCATATTCTAAAAAGGAAGATAGCAAGGAAAACTTAGCCAAATAGATTCTATTAAGTTGTAAGGAAAAGTATTAAACTTGAATAGTTAAAAAAAAAAATCCTTCAAGAAATTGAACTAGTAGTAAAAATATTCCCAAACCAAACTCCTTCAGGTTTAGATGACTTGACAGATACATTTTACTGAACTTTCAACATTCGAGAAGATCCCTATGTAACAATATGCAATTTCAGAAAATAGAAACGGAAGAAAATGCTACAAAGTCAATTTCTAAATCTAAACCAATCATTTTCTAAAACCAGATAAAGACAGTATAAGTAAAACAATTGCAAAGCCATTTTACTTACACAAATTTGTTGTTTCCTTTAGAAATCTTAAATAAATCCAAACTAGAAACAACAGAGCAATGAATATAATAATACGTCATGATCAAGTAGAAGTGAGGATGTTTTGCTATCAGATAATTTGTTGGTATAATCTACCTTAGTGATGGTAGGTTATAACAAACAAAATCATATGATTATGTAAAATAATGGAGAAAAGACAAAAATCAAATGTAGTTATGATAAAATGTTTCACTATATTAGAAATAGAAGGGAAATTCATTATTTAGTCTGAACTAAGTAACTAAAATTAAGTATCATACTTTAAGGGAAAAATGTTAATTCATTTGGCAACAAGAAAAGAATACCTGGTATTACTTTTAGTTTATAAATGAAAAAACAACAACCTGAAAGCCCTAATTTACCAAATAAATAAAACAAAAACAAATAAGAGTATGAGATATGAACGAGAAGAGACAATACTTTTCACTGTCTGTGGATGAAATGAGCTTCAACATAGAATAGTCACTATACTAGAAAAAGGTGAACTAATAAAACGCTGCAGCAAGTTTTCCAGATATAAGAGCAACATAAGTCAATAAGTCTTAGAAAACAACAGAGAATAAGATGTGTGTTTATAAATCTTGTTAATAAACCAGAAATCCCACCCTTGACTATAGACACAGAGTCTAAAATTGACCCATATAGAGATATGTTAAAGGATGATTATATGCATGAACTAGTATACAAGAGTCAAAAGTAAAAACAAAAACAACTAGACGTACTTGAGGCATAATTAGTAAGTCTTTAAAAACATCCTATGGACAAAACAGTAAGAAATGAGCCAAGATCAATGACATGATATCATTTACATAAACTAAAACATACTACATATTTCTACTTTAAGGTGGAGATATTCATGATAGACAGATGGTCCTGCCAAAATAAAGTAAAAACAAACAAACAAACAAAAACATATGCTAGAAAATATTAGAATGCTGTTGAAATAAAATTCTAGAGTGGGAAAATTCATGGAGATTTGAGCTGTTAACCTGTAGCCACTTTTTTGCTAGGGCCATTCCTAATTCTGGATGCTATCAAAAGGCTGAGAATCTTGGCTTTTTCGTAGGAGATAGGACCACTGAAGTAATAAAAACAAGCAGAGGGTTTTTTTTTAATTTATTTTTTATTTTTTTTTTTTGTTTTCATAGTCTTGCCTGTTTTGAGTGAGCAAATTGGACTTGAGACTCATCAAATGTGACAGGTTTTTCCTGAAGACATTTGACAGTGTTTGAAGCTTCCTGTGGAGGGCTATTAAAACAAAAATCTGCAATGATTTGTAACGGCAGAAATACAAAACTAAAACAGGACATTTTAATGATAAATTCTGTGAGAACTTTGCACATCTGTTGCATTTTCTTAGAGCTACTGCAGTTCATGTATCTCCTAGAGCTTTAGGATACTGATAACCTATCTGAATAAGTGAGAGCTGTGTTGTGTATTTAAAAAAAGATAGTCAGTTTGTTTCACAGGAACTAGGAGAGTCACATTTATGGATTTTTACCATAAAAAAAAAATCTTTTCAATTCACTGTTGGTGCCTTAATTGACACAGAACTATGTAGAATACACTCAACTTCCAAGAGCAATGAATGTAAAAGGAAAGGAAAAAGGTTTTGTGAAAACAATGTTCCTAATTTTTATATCCAAAATTATTGGCAAAGGTGCATTCTGTGTAAGTACAATGAATATTTTAATCATACATTATTTTAATGTCAATTGTAAAGCTGCACGAATAGTACATAACTCTTAAAGAGAACAAAAAGCAATAGAGAAGAACAGAAAGAAGAAATTTTAAATTCAGTCCTTTCTATTTTGTATCACTGAAAAACTTAAGAAAGGAAGTTAATGGTTAATCATTGCAAATTTAATGCCTATCATTTTAAGTCTGACTAGACAGTTATTTTAATGACTGTCATTATCACAACATCCGTCTGTAACAGGCTATGCGACTCTCGTAATGTGGTGCTTCAGAGAGTATCTATATAGATAGATTTAAATTTCTGATGAAATCCATTTAAATGATGGCTCACAGTATTTAATAATCTGTTTCTTTTTTGTATTTAACATGTACTAAAAGGCACCATTCTTATAAAGGTCATTTATTTCTGGCTGTATATATTTTACTTCTTGTCAAGCTATCTAATATTCATGGCTCTGTCTGGTGCATAACTCTCTACTGCATTTTCTCCACTTAGTACACTAAATGCCCTAGTGGTCTGAAAGAGTTAATGTAGCTCCCTAAGCATCTAATTTAATACATCAGAGTGACTTGGGTGCTGATGATGAGCTAGCTCAATGTGTATTAGAGAGAATCAGTCATCTTGTGAAAGTAGCAGTTAAATACACTTTAATTGGGATTTTTGTTACAAGTGGGAAGTTTTAAAAGTGCTGATGGATTAAGTATTCCACTTAGAGTCAGAGTTAATGTTTGGCTATAGGGCTAATGTCTAGGGTATATTTAAGGCACCACAAGAGCGGATGTAGACATAAGTAGGAATAATTCATGCATCTGATGAACAATTAAGCTGGATGAGTTTAAGGTCCTTTTTAACTCTGAGAGTGCACGATTCTGAGTATTAGAAATACAGCCTGGAACAAATATGCATGAACAGTCACACTATAAAATCAGAACATAAAGAGGAAACTATAAAAATAACCAGAGTGTGGGGTAAGATGGACAGTTAAAATAAGAGCTCTGCTTTGAATCAGAGATTTAAAATAACTTTAAAATGCTTAAGAGTGTCCTGAGACTAGTGTGTCCACGTTTTTAAGAATAAGGACTGGTTTTCACTGGCAATTTCATTATCTCCTGAGATGATTATACACTATTCTTTTGAGAAAATATATAATAGCAAAAAGAAATGCCATGTTTTTAAATGATTTTGTATGCTGTTAATACGTGTGTGTACTGCATTGTTTATATAATCAGCAGCCCAGGCTGTGTGTACATATGGTCTTACAGAAATAACCCTGGGCTTCCATGGGGATGCAGGGCCATGGATTATGAACCACTGCTTTAAAGTATCATTTCTTAAGAATATGAATTTCTTAAGACTTGAGATTGGTTTCTCTGTTGAAATTTAGAAGGTGAGTCTGAAGTCCCTAGGCACCTGACATGTAACGCATATTGTTAGAAAACAACACACACCATCACCAGGAGAAGGTAACTAATATGATGTTTCTTATAACCCATCTGCTAGGAACAGTGTGAAGAGCTTCATATTAAACCTCACAAAAACTTTAAGAATTATTTTTATTATTATTTTACAGATGCCAAATTATAAAATATAGAAATGTTAGATAATGTGCTTAAAGATAAACAGATTTAAACTCCAACCTATCTGTTCCTACACACTGTGTTCCTTTTACTAAATGATGATGCTTATAACATATAGTGATGTATAACCAATATTAGAAAATCAACATGAATGTATTGTGAAATATTGTCTGATCTGCAAACACATGAAGTTTAAATTGGCAACTTTAAGCAATATTTTCAGTAATACCGTGTTTCCCCCAAAATAAGACCTAGCCGGACAATCAACTCTAAAGCGTCTTTTGGAGCAAAAATTAACATAATACCCGGTCTTATTTTACTATAATATAATACCAGGTCTATAATATGATATAATATAATACAATACAATACAATACAAGACTGGGTCTTATATTAATTTTTGCCTCAAAAGATGCATTACAGCTGATTGTCCGGCTAGGTCTTATTTTTGGGGAAACATGATATGACGCCTTTGACTTTTCTGATAGACGCTATGACATAGAATATCAGATGGTAAAAATATCCTTTTTTCTTTCTAATAATTTTTATAATATTTTTCACATGCATCGGGGATTATACCAAACATTTTAACACATTAAATTATTACATCAAGATCTTAAGTTAGATGCTAGTTTTATCTTCCTTTTGACAAATAAGATTGAGAGGCATAGAGAGGTTAAATGATACCCTTAAGTCTTATGGGTAGTAAGTGGTAGAACCCAAAATTTGAGCTTAGATAGCCTAAATCAAGAGTATTCTCTTAATTCCTTACCATTGTTTTGAATAATCATGAATGCTTCAGCAAATACCAAAAGTATCCCTAAGAGGACACCTGGAAATAATGGAAGGACCTGGTTTCCAAGAAATTCAATTTAAGACCATCTGGCTGAGTGATCAAGAGCGACATAAATATCTTTCATATGATTAGAATTTTGCAGTTCTCAAGTGATTGCTTGTATATTACTACATTTAGCTGCAACATTTTGAGAGTGATAGAACTGTTATCATTGTCTCCATTTTATAAAAGACTAAGAGAGGCAAAAGTCTCACTTTAATAAATGGTAGATATTCTCTGTGGACAAAATTTATTCCTGCCCAAGTTCTCTATTCACCAGATAAGTTACACTAATATCTTAGTTGATTATACTTTTTGAGATCTTTAGGGCTGGC
Organism: Rhinolophus ferrumequinum; assembly: GCF_004115265.2. Classification (NCBI taxonomy): domain Eukaryota; kingdom Metazoa; phylum Chordata; class Mammalia; order Chiroptera; family Rhinolophidae; genus Rhinolophus; species Rhinolophus ferrumequinum. The sequence goes on from NC_046290.1 coordinate 66,510,053, forward strand.
ACTTTTGGATTTGGAGATTTTTGATATAGAAAACTGCTGGCAGGATTTGACTGAACATTTCGAGACATCAAGAGGTCTAAAATAAAAGAAGAGCTATACTCAGTGGCTCAAGGGAAAGCATTGGCTCACATGTGACCATCTCATGAGAACTTGGTCTTCAGTCATAAATTTATATATAGAAGAGCAATATATATGTGCTATCTACCAATATGATGAGAACAAAATCTATATTAAAGTATATATTTTCACATATTTATTTTGCCCCTCTTCTGGACAATTCCACACACATTAAGAAACATTATTTGTTTCTCTAATGAGATTTTTTTTCAGTCAGTGGTGCAATGAATGGAGATATGGACTTAGAGAAGCCAAAACAGGTAATGTGCCTGGAAAAAATGGAAACACCTGAAAGTAAAAGACTTAAGATGGGAGAAGGCACCAGAGATAGGCATTGGGATAGGCATATAAGGATAAAGCAATAGTCTAATTGATATAGGAGAGGTTTTTTGAGACATAGGAGAGAGAGGAAAGAAAAGAAAAGGTATGAGCAACTGTTTTGAGAAGTAATTTTGAAGAAAAAAGGGAAGAAAAGTTATAGTGGTTCATCACTACTTTGGGAGTTAAATGTGTGTGTGAGAGAGAGAGGGAGGAGGGAGGGAAGGAGAGAGAGAGAGAGAGAGAGAGAGAGAGAGAGAGAGAGAGAGAGAGAGAGAGACAGAACACGAGAGGATGAGAATGCAAGGTTGTAGTGTTTTGTATGAGTTTATGTGCTTTCATATCATTTGAAAATTTGGGGACTTGCCTTAAACCTAAATCTAGAAGGGCTTGTTTTATTTGGGTTAAAAATAGAATGATTATGACAACAGAAGTGGCAGGTCCTTTTCTCATTTGTTCTGTCATCTGTGTCCATGGATCTTAGTGCCTTTGCTTCCCTACTGAGTGGTAAAAGAATTGCCATCTATTTCTTTCTCCATTATACTATGGAAATGAATTAATTTCTCTCAAATGATATTGTAGCTTTCAAACTATATTGCTCTGTGATTAGAACATTGCTCCATTTTCCCATTCAGATGAACAATGCAGCTTTATCTGTAAGGATCGTTACACAAGATGATAACCTGATTTCATTCTCTAGTGACAGAAAGGCAGGGACACTACTTTGTCTCCTTTGGATAAATAAGATGTGATATCTTGTGTATAGAGAACAAATTGACCTTGTAAATGCTATAGTTAATTAAATGAAGACCATAACTGAATGCCAGTTTGCACTAAAAAATGGTCTGCCACCTACTGAGATTCATCTAAGAGCAATTTAGACAGTCAATGTGTAGGTGTTTATGGATTGGACATTAGGACGTTGCAAGTGTTCCATTAGCAATTACTGCTTTTATTATCCTACTTATAAAGAGTGTTGAGCTTTCTTCTTGCTGGATGTGCATAATACTTAATATCATAGAAGGTTTGCTGAACACTGATTTAAAAGTTACTTTTGAATTGACCTGTGACAACTAAATGATTGATTTTAGGAAGGATTCTGGAAAAATCTACACATCTTACAATTTGGGGCATAAATCTTCTGGCATTTTCCATTAGTAATGTTTCCTACTGCTAAAATAATGGGCATGTGTAATATAATTATTTATTCTAAGGAATATTTACCAGAAATAGGTACAGTTTTGTTCTAAAGATGTTTGTCTATTAGCATTGAATAAAGATAAGTAATTTATTTTGTTTAGGAACCTGCTCTCTCTCCCTATGGTGTGAACATCTTTACAGTCTATTTAGAGAAAAGAACAGAGTTTCACTTTGTTTAAGTCATTAAACTTTGCCTTGTTCACGTAGACATTATCACTAACCATAGACAACATTTTCCCAGTCATATCAGAGAAAGGTGATAGGACAGAAACATTTCATTGTTACAGCTTATGGAGTCATATAGTCTAAAAATGTGTGGTAATGTTCAGTTGTGGCTTGTTGGTAAGCAAACTCCAAACCTAGTTAACCATATAACTACCCCAAATGTGAGCAATGAAGTGCCACTTTGGGGCCCATGCACACTCAGAAATATTATCCATTGTTATACAGAAAGCAATGTCAATGTATTTAAATATAATTTGTGAATTGTGGGGCCGACAAAAAGGTGTTCAAAATCCTTTGACCAATTTGTACACTGGATTTTACAACATTTCTATTACCTATTATATTTTAATTAAGATAATCAAAATGTCATCTGGCCTGGGGTGTTAGATTAGGCTAAGTAAGCCATTCTTAGCTATCAAATAAGCTCTGAAATATTAATGGCCTAAATTAATTTCTCCAGGAGAGCACCCTTCCAAGTGATTTTTAAAGATTCTATCTTGCAGTTTTGCAGTATAAACATGCAGCTTCTGGGGTCACAGTGATAGTTTTAGCAAGCTAGAGAGTACATCAGGGGCTTTTCAAAGTCAGCCAAGAAGTGACACTTGTGACTTTTGTTCAAACTCCATCAACTGGAACTGGTCACATTACCCTGATTACTTGTAAGCAGGCTAGACATTTTTTGTTTTCTAGGTGTCCAGAAGAAGAGGAGAAATGAATAAAGAGAGTTGGTAATTGCTATCAAACCCAGAAGGGCATCATTTCTAATTATGAACAGATCCTAATATTATACAAGTGCATATGATTTGTGCTTGCTGTTACCTAAGCTTACTGTCCTTCTGAGCCTTTGAGCCTCCAAAAGCTGAGTTCTATACAACTGGGGCACTGGTTTTCTCAAGAAGTGCTTTAGATTACTTAGAGCCTGTTAATTCCTAGTTATTGAAAGTTTGAATCAACTCTAAAATTGCTTTATTTTCAATATCACAGCAAATAGGAGATGTGGACTGAACATTTCGAGCACAAAATTCACAAGACAGATGATTTCAAATTATGACATGTGAGGGGAGGGGACAGATATTTATCATCATTAACTACTTACATTTGATGAGCACTTACTGGGTGTTTGTTATTCCAAAAAGCCTTGATGATGATGGTAGGAGGTTTACAAAAGCCTCTAAGCTGAAAAATGTATTGTTTTAAGCCAGGGATTTTTAACTTGGGTACCTGAAACCTTATAGAGCCCAGATGGCCTTTGGTGGGTATATATGAAACCCTTAAAACGTATGCAAAAGTTTGTAGATGTATATACATGTGCACTTTCCCCTGTATTCTCAAAAGGAACAGTGGTCCAAAAATAGTTTAGAAATGCCTGATTAGGACACCATCTTTATTTTGTATCTAGGGTCACAGGAGAAAGAGAGTAACTAGGATCTGAAGAAATGAAAATGTCTTGCAAACATCTTAAGTCATCAGCTTTTATGTCTGGTGTTCTGTATTTTTAAAATAAAACTTTAAGATTAATATGTACTCAAGATATAATTTTGAAGCTTAAGGCTTGGCATTCTCAGTTGGGATTCTACAGCCCAAAAAGTACTCCCATCGGGTTTTTTTCCTTTTTTTCAAACACAGTGATAAACTGTTAACTTTGGGTTTAAACTATTTATTCCATATATTTTTACCCTGAGTGGCTGGCTTATATCCCCAGCATTAACTCAGCAGTACTGCAGTTATATATGAATTTAATGAAATGAGGGAAAATGTATTCATAGATATTTTAGGTTGCCTTAAGAATATTTTAATAAAAATGTTTTTGTATTTCTTTTAGTAGAGTTCCACATTTTCTGTTAGCAGTTCAGAAATAAAATATATGGAATGACCAGTACAACTTCCCTACAGCATAAATAAGACAACATCTGTGAATGTGTAATAGTAAATTAGCTTCTGGGTCTATTAAGGACCCAGAAACTAGGTTAAAAAAAAATACTGTGGCTAGTAGATACGAATGCAGGATTTGAACACATTTTTTTCTTCCATTGATTTTTTAATTTTTATTTTAATTTCTATACTTTGTTCTTGGAACTTTATGTCAGTCTAGGATTACTTTCCTATGACCAACTCCTTTGAAGCATAGAAAGTATCCATTTTAGAGTAACATCCATATTTTTATCCTCAGTGTGTAACTACTTTTAAAATCTTATCTTTTGCAAAATAAGTATGACAGTTAGAGCTGGCTTTTATTCAAATTGACTCACTTATGTAAATCCACATTATATGTAGTAGAAGCAAAGACAAGATATTAGGGAACTGATGAAGTAACAGACACATTTGTAAACAATGCACATTGAACAAAAATTACTGAGCGGGAAAAAAGAAAAGAACTAAAACCAAAATTATTTATTTTAATTATTTTTTTTTAATGACCACAGTTACTTCTGGAAAATAAAAGAAGATACCTTTATTAAATCTTAAGCTGATAATGTTTAGATATGTGTCTATAATTTTATCTTGGAATAGAAAGCAACTAGGCCTTAAACATTATCTTTTCATCAGCTCTTATTTTCTAATTATAAAATTAGACAATGTTTCTTGTGGCCATGGGGAAATGGCTTTGGCTCTTGAAATAGGTGTATTGATAATGACAAGCCCATCTCATAGAAGACACACATCTAAATTAAAAAATACATCCTACATTGTATACTTCCAATCAGAATACTTCCTTTGATAATACTTTACATAACATGATGCGCTACATATCTGATTTAAAAAAAAAAATCTTAAGATTATTTCTAAGGTTTTGATTTTTTCAATTTTTGAAATGGCATTATTTATCTTTTATTTCTTGGGAAGACCATTTAAGTTTTATTCAGAGGAGTTTATTCAGTATTACTTCCTGTGCAAATTGTAATATTCAGTCTAAAATTAGAATCTTGTAGGAGTTACCCTTTGGGTCCTGTCCTGTGAGAAATCATCTTTAGATATTGCATCCAACATCTCTGCTCTTGTTTTCTTTCAACATATCTGTGCTACAACATAAGGCAGGAGTGACAGCAGAAGTAGAGCTGGAACATCTGCCTGAAAAACTGAATCACACCAATGCTTTTTTCTGTGGGATATTGAAGCACAGAACAACATATTTGGGGGTAGACACGTCACTTGTTTATTCTTTGATGTCCTTACTTTCTTTACATAGCTCTGAATTGCTGACCTATTATTTCCCTTTTCTCTAAAGAATTTCTTTAACACTTTTTGCAAGGCATGTCTACTGGCAAAAATTGTCTCAGTTTTTATTTGTGAGTCTTTATTTCTATTTCACATTTGAAGGATAATTTTGCAGGGTACAGAGTTCTAGATTGGTACATTGTTTTCTCTCAGCACTTTAAATATTTACTTCTCTCTTTTTGCTTGTGTGATTTCTCTGGAGAAGTCAAATGTAATTCTTATCTCTCTTCTTCTACAGGTAAGATATTTTTCCCCTCTGGTTTCTTTCAGAAGATATTTTCTTTATCTTTAATTTTTGTACTTTGAAAAATATATGCCTAAGTATAGAAGGTTTTTTGTTTGTTTTCATCTCTATTACTTGCTGAACTACCTGGTTGTGTGGTTTGGTGTCTGATATTACTTGGGGAAATTCTCAGTCATTATGGTTTCAAATATTTCTTCTGTTCCTTTCTCAATTTCTTCTCCTTCTGGTACTCCCATTACATACGAGGTATGACAAGTTTGTGAACTCATCCTAGAAAAAGTGCTGCATACCTCAATGCTGAATATCACTAGGGTCACCTTCAAAATACTCCCCTTGGGAAGCTACACACCGATGCCAGCACCTACTCCACCCTTCAAAGCAATTTTGGAAGTCTTTTTCTGGAATGGCCATCAGAGCTGTTGTCATATTACCCTTGATGTCTTAAAGCCATCAAAGTATCTTCCTTTCAATAGTTCCTTTATCTTCAGGTAAAGAAAGAAGTCATTGGGCCCAGATCAGGTGAGTGGGGAGGGTGTTCCAATGCAGTTATTTGTTTACTGGCTAAAAACTCCCTCACAGAGAGTGCTGTGTGAGCTGGTGCATTGTCGTGATGCAAGAGCCGTGAATTGTTGGCGAAAAGTTCAGATCGTCTACCTTTTTCATGCAGGCCTTTTCAGCACTTCCAAATAGTAAACTTGGTTAACTCTTTGTCCAGTAGGTACAAATTCATAATGAATAATATCCCCCTGATATCAAAAAAGCTTAGCAACATCGTTGCAACAAGTTTCCAAACTTAATTGTCAGACCTTGTATGTGTTACACCTTCTGTAGTTTCCTACAGTCCTTGGACATTGTTTTTTTTTTTTATTGTTGTTTGTTTGTTTTCTTTCTTTCCGGTCTTTATTCTTTGTTTTTCAGTTTTGGAGCTTTCTATAGAATATTTTCAAGCTCAGAAATTCCTTCTTCAGCCACATCCAGTCTACTCGTAAGGCCATCAAAAGCATTCTTCACATATGTTACAGTGGTTTTGACTTCTAACATTTCTTTTTGGTTCTTTCTTAGAATTTCAACTTCTCTGCTTACATTGCACACTATCTACTTGTCCTTTAGAACTCTTAGTGTATTAATCATGGTTGTTTCAAATTCTTAGTCTAATAATTCCAGTATCTCTGCCATGTCTGTTTTGACACTTATTCAAACTATTTTTTTTTTGCATTTTAGTCTGCTTCTAATTTTTTTTCCCCTTGATAGCCAGATATGATGTACTGGGTAAAAGGAACTGCTGTATCTAGGTCTTTAATAATGTCCCGGTTATGTGGGGGTGGGGGAGGATAGAGAAGCATTCTATCCTCCTGTGATTAGGTTCCAGTCTTTCAGTAAGCCCTTGCCTCTAGACCATAAACTTCATGAGTATGTCTCAGGTTTTTTCCTTCCCTCTTAGGTGGGTGAGGATGGCTAGAGTGGGCTGGAGTTGGGCATTTCCTTTCTTCCAACTTCGTTAGGCTCTGATAATACCCCAGCAAGTTAGGGCTATTGTTAACTAGTTTCTCCTGAGGGCAGGTCTTGTTGAGAAGAACAGAATTCTCTGGCATATGTTAAAATTTTTCCTTTTCCCTTTCCCTCCTGGAAACCCAGGGGGATAGCTCCTCAATATTTATTGAAAAAAAATCTGGTCAATCCTCTGGAGATAAATGTTGCAAAATTATGGAGGTCCTACTATGATTGGGACCCTGTGAAGCTTTTAAATCTCAGACTTATCCACACTGTGCCTCTATCTGGTTGCATGCAAGGTTTTCTACCCTGGCACACTGGTTCTTGCAGTGATTTCCACTCAATAATCTTGGTTCCATTAGGCCATGACTCCCTTTATTCATCTATCTCTCCAATCTGAGGGATATCAGTTTGCGTTGTGTCCTCACTTTTTTTATGTGTCCTCACTTCAATAGTTGTTGATTTTTCAGTATGTTTAGATTTTTAGTTGTTGCGATGGAGTGGCGACTTTCAACCTCTTTCATGTGGAACCAGAAACTGGAATTATTCAATGACATTATTTTTTAACATTTCACTTTCTTGTTTTTGTTCCTTGTATTTAGATATAATGTTAGCTTTTATACAAAGACCTAGTGAATTCACTTACTAATTCTAGTAGTTTATCTAAGATTATTCTTTATTTTCAACATATACAATCATTTGCTTATGGGCACTTTCTTTCCACATTTTGTATATATTATTTCATTGTCTCTTTTTTGATCGTGTTTCTGTTAGAAACTGTAAGTCTTAATGAGTTGTATAAAAGTAATTATTTTCATATGTCTTGAATTTACGCTTCTATTTATACACGGTTTTCAGTGATTTCACTATTATGTGTCATGGTGTTGTATTTTTTTGTATTAATACTGTTAATACAGTTGTATTAATAGTCTTAAATGCTATGTAGTTTTAATTTCAATTTCTGCACATTTTTCCTATTATCTTATTAAACATTTTTTTATCCCATCTACCTCCTTTTCTGATACTTTAAGTAAGATAATGTTCAATATTTTCACCATATGCTGTATGACTTCTATGATATTTTCTATATTTTCTGTTTTCTTCAGTTTAATTATTTTATTCTTAATACCTTTCAGTTTTACCTTCTAGCTACTGTGTTCTCTTTTGCTGATTTAATATTATTTTATTCATCTGTTCAATTCTTCAATTATTATATTTTTTCAGTTCTAGAATTTCACTTAATTTTCCAGTTTGAAAATCACTCCTGGAATTTATTAAACACTATAATGCCAATAATTTAAACTATCTGTCTGCTAATGCCAACACCTGGATTTTCTGTAGACCTGTTCCTGTTCTCTCAGTTTATTGGTTGTTTGGGTTTTGTGCTTTTGTTTTCTGGTATGGCTGGCAAATTGTTTTTTAATGCTGGACATTTCTTATGAAAATCAAACTTACTGAGGGTATCACTTCATAAATTGTATAAATGCCTAACCGCTATGCTGTGTACCTGAAACTAATATAAAATAATATAGAATGTCTACTATATTAAAAAATACGTAGTCACGGGATGTAAAATACAGCATAGGGAATATAGCTAATGGTTTTATAATAGCTATGTATAATGTCCGATAGGTGATAGACTTGTAAGGGTATAACTTTGTGAGGTGTGTAAATGTCTAATCATTATGTTTTGCACACCTTCAACTAAGAAAAAAAAGAAAGTGAAAATTTTAGGTAAAAATTTTTAGGTTCAGGGTAGTGCTCTTTTCTTACAGAGGGAATTTGTTCTTATATATTTTGTCAATCAATATGGTAGCTATAGTTCATAGAAATCAGAGATTGAGCTAATTTATAACTGGTTTAAGTCTTACTGATAGCTATTCTATTTGGTTAACCCTTCAGCCTGGTCTATAGACTTCTGTGTATCCCAGGCAAAAGCTACTCCCTCCCAGAAACTTAAGATGACTGATAGTTCTTTTCTGTCTCACAAGCAAGTCAGCTAATCAGTCCCCTCCCCGACATATAATTTTAGAATCAGTATATACCTCAAGAAGAATCTTGCTTAAATATCACTTTCCCTTTTCTGTACCTCTTTCCTAGTTCTTAGACCTTCAGAATGGTTATATTTTATTTATAAGTCAAATATCTTCCTGAAATAATGCATGGTCTGCAACAAGATAATTCAATATTAATTATTATTATCATTATTATGTTAGTAGTCTTCCACCTTGTGTATACAATATTAAGCACTGAAAAAACATATTCCTAGTTTTATATACTGTGAGTCTTGATCCCATGGAATACAAGTTTCTGTATGAAGATATTAGGAAGAACAATAAGGAATACAGAAGCTTAGAAAATGTAAGAGAAATCTATTAGTTTTCACATTAAAAATTTTAAAGCAGGTATGAATTGATGTAGAAAAGTGCTAAAACAGTTTTTATGATACTCCTATAATTGCATTGATTACATATAGACCTCTCTATATGGGATCAAGGTAACATTTTGAGTAACATTTTTATTTCCCTTAAATATTTGCTTTTATACAGCCTCCTCAGTCGTTTTAAAATTTTAAATATTTGATTTTTAATAGGTAATATGTTTACAGGTTTCTAAAAATTCAAAATACAAAATTGCATAAAATGAAAAATTTCCATTCTACCCTTGACTCACTCCCAGTGCTAGTTCACAGTATCCCTTATATTATTGTTTATTTCTTATATATCATTTCCAGAGATTCTTATGACAATTTTATGTATTAATTTTACTGAAATGTAGAAGTATTATTAATACAAAATGTCTCTTTTTCTCCCTAGTGTGAGAGGCATTTATTGGATAGATTAAACAATTGCAGTTGTTTTCCAAAGTTTTATGTTGAGGACAACTCAAAAAAGGGATTTCAATTTCTGACTGTATCTATAAATTAAGAGATGACTGTCATATGTAATTATCAAAATTCAACTCAATGCTACTTAAACAAGAGGAGATTTATTATCTTGTCTAACAAGAAGTCTGAACATAAGAAAACTCCAATGCTAATTAACTCAAGGTTCAATAATATTCTTGGACTTCTAGATTATTTACATCTTTCTGCTACATTTTCCAGTATATCAGTTTCCACCAAAGGGGTGTATCTCATGTTTGCAAGAAGCTAAAGTAGTTCCAGACTTCACATCTACGGGCAGTACTGTCTAGGCAAGGCCAAAGCTGCTCATTCACCTGTTTGCCTTTGTAACAATAAGAAATCTTTTAATGAAGCATTTTCTCCCTAGCACATTTGCCATCACATCTCATTGATCAGAATATCTCACATGTCTACCAATACACCATTAACAGTAAGGGGATCACCTCAGTGGTTTAAAACAAATGCTTTTACCACAGAATTATGTTGTAGGGGAGCAAACACTGGAATAAATTCTGGTCTCTTCTAGTAAAAAAGGAAGTGCTGAATGACAACCAACAGTGTTTTCTATACTGGCTGTGATCACTCAATTTTACAGAAAAAAAGAAAAGAACACAAAACAAAGATTTGATTCATGATGGAGGAAAACCATACAGTAAACGTTTAAGTAAAAGAGCTCGGGATACTGGTTTCGGGCAAGAAGTAAATGTGTAGTAAATGGATATATTTTCATTAACCACTTAGTAAATATATGTATTAGTCAGTTCAGGCTGCCATATCAAAATATCACAAACTAGGTGGCTTAAACAACAGAAATTTATTTTCTCACAGTTCGGGAGGTTGCAAGTCCAAGATCTAAGTGCTGTTCCTTTTGGTGAGGACCTTTTCCTTGCTTGCAGAAGGCTGCCTTCTCTCTGAATCCTCACATGGCCTCTCCATGTGCTCACGCAGCAACTGAGACGGTGACCTCTCTGGTGTGCCTTCTTGTAAGAATGCTGATCCTAAAGGATAAGGGCACCATCCATATGACCTCATTTCATTTCAGTTACGTTCTGTTAGGCCCTATCTCCAAATATGGTAATAGTGGGGTTTAGGGATTCAACATATGAATTTTGGGATGGCATAATTCATGCCATAGCAATATACCCCTATTAATAGGAATATATAATTTTAGCATATAATGATTGACATGTAGATTATGATATAGGAAAAAGCAATGATTGCAAAACATCTTTCCAAAACTTACGGGAGGGGTTGGGGGGAATATACTCCACTCTTGAATTAATGCCTAAAAAGTGATTTTAGAAACCTCTCACTAGCAAACATTACCATAACGTCTGTGGTAATGATGATTTGGTGCTTCCAGCAACAGTAAATGATTTAGATAGTGAGTTAGTAATACTTTTTAATTTACACTTTGACTGGTTTTATCACCTAAACATAAACAGGACATGCTGCCCCGGAGCAGAGTTACTTGCTTTTGATTCTATGGACCTTTGATGCTATAATTCTGAGACACAAGGTCAGGAAAAGGAGAGTCCCCATGAGGATTTCTAGATCATTGCCTTTTTCTCCAGGAACAAGGCTTTAATTTCTGATCAATTCAGTTCAGAAAGAATGACCCCCTGGAGACATAACTCATGGTGCCCTTTGATTTTGTTGAGTGTTTGGTTGTGTTCTTCTTTAAAGTATGCTAGAATAGAAACCGTTTTGTTAAAGGCTAAGCCAATGACATAGGGGTAACCAAACCCCAAGATAATATTGCTTTCCCATAGACAACGGCATAGCTTCAAAATTTGGAGCATTTGAAAAGGCAGTTGGTAGACAGTACTTCCCCCCCCTGTGGTTATTTACATTACAGTTCCTAAAGGAGTTGCAAAATGTCACCTTGGAATTATATTCCATGAATCATAATGAGGAAAGCATGAGCATTAAAATAAGGCATAAATAAATTTAGAAAAAATAAGTATTAAAACAGTTGACGGAAAGTCATACTATTGAAAATACTACTTTTATAACCCTGGCAGAGGCAGAGGCTGGCTAGCAGGTCCCTGTGAATCAGAGCTCATAATACAAAAGCTTTTCCACGGCAGGGTGCAGGCTTCAATTTTAAGAATACAGCCGATTCAAAAGGCTCCTAATTGTCACTTTTGGAAATTACAAAGAATTTTATTTCTTAAACTGGAAAAGCCCTGAGCTATTAAAAAAATTTTTTTAAAAAAATATATATATTATATTTATTTATGTCCCAATCAGCCTTAACCCTCTCACATCAGATCAATAGCTCAACATGAAGCAAGAAAATGATACATGTGTAGCACACATTATAATATATAACATAATTTATATGAAAATCAGCCTTAGTCAGTGTGGGACATGAATGGAGCCTTATTCGATAGCAACCTAAAGAGGGTTATTTGGAATTCTGGAAAATCTTTGTTTTTTGAGTACTGTTATAGTTTTAATAAATATAACTAAAATATTGGTAAAAGTTAGCAAAATACAATATTATTTGAAAATTCATGAACTGTATTTGAATTGCTTATTTAAAAGCTACAATAACAGGAAATTAGCCCACATCTTGCAAACAAATGTACTCTCATATGTATTTTTTTTTTTTTTTAATTTCAGCAAGCAGGCATTTCTGCAAAGTCTTGATATATTATTAGCATGGGTATGCTTTATTGTAGAGATTTCTTTGATTGTCATAGTAGGGTGTGATTAGTATAAAAATATTTCCACTTTTAAAATCTCAAACACATTAATATAAAGGAATTTTATTAATTTATAGCATATCAATGTAATGAACTATTATTCAGTTGTGTTAGCTGAAATAGTTTTAATCTAATATACTTTCTCTGTTCCAGTTGCTCATCTAGGATGCCATATTACATTTATTTGTCAGGATCCTTTTGCTATTAATGGTTTCTCAGACTTTTCTTGTGTTTAATGCCTTTGACAGTTTTGAGGAATGCTGGTCAAATATTTTTTTAGAGTGCCCTTCTACTAGAATCTGTCTGTCTTTCTCATGACTAGATTGTAGTTTTGGGTTTTTGGTAGGAATATCCTATTTTTTGGCAAACATCCTTTTTCATCACATCATATCAAGTGTATATACTATCAATATGATTTATCACTGTTGATATTCACCTTGATTGCCTGGCTGAGGTAGTATTTTTTTGGGGTTCTCCAGTATAAAGGTACTGTTTTTACCCCTTTTCATAGTATAATCTTTAGAAGAACTCACTATGCACAGCTCACACTTAAGTATTTGTGATTTATATAAGGATGGAGTATCTACATAAGTCAGTTGGAATTCTTTCTAAGACATATTTATCTCTTTCCCCCCATTTGTTTATTTATTCAACCTCTTATTCATATCATTATGAACTCATAGATATTTGTTTTATAGCTTAATTATAATCTAATACTACTTTATTTTGTTCAAATATATCAAACTTTGGCTATTGGACACCCTTTCAGTTGGCTTCTATGTTCCTTTAATATGACCCTATCAAGGTAGGCTGCTGCTTTTTTTTTTTTTTTTTTTGCTTTTTTGCTTTTCTCCTTTTATTAATTACATTTTTACTGCTAAGGACAGTTCCTTTGAGTTTCCAATAGTATCAGAAACCAAAATTTGGGTGCTAGGGGTGCTCTCTACTACTTGTCATTGCTTCTAGACCCTCTGAATTGGCTGAATTGGCAGAGCAAAGTAATATGTGTGTTTATACTGACCCATGTGTTTACACATATGTATGCATATATATATTTACATAAAGAAATATTTATACATATGTGTAAACACATGGCTATAGACATTTAAACATATGTGTATACATAGGTGTATACATACACACACATATATGCATATATATATATTTATATATTTATATGTTTATTTATATATTTATTTTAAGCTAACCATGAGTTTATACTGTCTCTAACTTTAATCCATTATCACATGAGTCATTCTACCCACTTCCTCTTATCTGTACATTTCCACTATAACTATGAGAAACCTGATTCATACCATTCATCACCCATTCATTTAATTGTTCAATTGAAATACGTTTGTATAGCAATATTAGAATTTTTACCCATACCACTTTGGAACTCAATTTTAACAACTATAGTTCAGTGTTTATATGTGGTTCTTTTTGCCTTCAGTCTCACAGATTCCACTCATTTCCAAAATTACTTACACAAGCACCTTTCCCCCCTACTGCTTTTCCTGAGGTTATTCTATACACTTTAATACAATTAGATTCCCTTGTCACAGTTTGCATTTCTTCCTGGGATCTGTAACCGTCTAAATGAGCTTTTCCTTAATTTTTATACATTAAGCTTCCCTCTTTGGGCTGTAAATTTCTATGGATTTGAAGAATGCATAGTCATTATTCACCATTATAATATCATACAAAATAGTTTCACTGTCCTAAAAATCCTCTGTGCTTCATCTGTTCAGCACTTCCTTTCTATCCCCAAATCCTTGGCTACCACTGATTTTTTTCCTTGTCTCTATAGTTTTGTCTTTTCCACAATATAATATAATTGAAATAATACAGTATGTAGTGTTTTCAGATTGTCTTCTTTCACTTAGCATATGTATTTGAGGCTTACCTGTGTCTTTTAGTGGCATGAAAGCTCTTTTTTTTATATTTTCCAAAATATTTCATTGTATGGATGTACCACAGTACCACAGTTTATCTACTAACTTACTTGTTTTTAAAATTTTTATTAAAAATATTGCTAATGTACAACATTATATCAGTTTCAGGGATACACCAGTTGTTCAACATTTATATACCTAAAGAAGTGATCACCATGATAAGTCCAGCAACCATCTGAAACTGTACACAATATTATTGACTATATTCCCTATGCTGTACGAAGTCTGACAATTAAGTTCGTGAACTTGTTGCAGCGATGTTGCTAAGCTTTTTTTGATATCAGAGGGATTATTCATTATGAATTTGTACCAATTGGACAAACAGTTAACCAAGTTTACTATTTGGAAGTGCTAAAAAGGCCTGCATGAAAAAGTTAGACGACCTGAACTTTTCGCCAACAATTCATGTCTCTTGCATCACAACAATGCACCAGCTCACAACGCATTGTCTGTGAGGGAGTTTTTAGCCAGTAAACAAGGAACTGTATTGGAACACCCTCCATACTCACCTGATCTGGCCCCCAATGACTTCTTTCTTTACCCAAAGATAAAGTAAATATTGAAAGGAAGATATTTTGATGACATTCGGGACATCAAGGGTAATACGATGTCAGCTCTGATGGCCATCCCAGAAAAAGAGTTCCAAAACTTTTAGGTGCTGGCGTCAGTGCACAGCTTCCCAAGGGGAGTACTTCAAAAGTAACCATAGTGATAGTCAGCAATGAGGTATGCAGCATTTTTTCTAGGATGAGGTCGCAAACTTAACTGTCAGACCTCATATGTTACATCCTCATGAATTATTTGTTTTATACCCACAAATTTGGACCACTTATAGCCCTTCGACTTTTTCCTCCCTTTTTAATTTTTCAATTACAGTTGACATTCAGTAGTATATTAATTTCAGGTGTACAGCATAGTGGTTAGACATTTGTATAATTTAAGAAGTCTAGTACATACCTGTCACTATACGTAGTTATTACCTTTCTACTAACTTACTGAAGGACGTCTTGGAAGATTCCTTTTGGGAAATTATGAATAAAGCTACTACTAACGTTTTTGTGCATGCTTTTGTGTGGATATAAGTTTTCAGATCAGTTGGATAAATACCTAGGAGTGCTATTGGTGGATCCTATGGTGAGACTGTGTGTAGCTTTGTAAGAAATTGCCAAACACACTTCCAAAATGATTGTACCATTTTGTTTCCCAACCAGTAAGAGCTACACAATTACAGGGATAATTTACATACCCATAAGTGGATTGTGTGGACAGATTTAAATGTAAGAGATTACTATAGAGCTATAAAACAAGACACACAGGCGGGGTCCAAATAATAAATTCTAAGTGTTACATTTAATCTATGCAAGGGGAACAGCATCACCAGAAAACTTGATCAGTTGAGGTATATAGTTATAGTCCTATGTTACAATTATCATTTTTACAGCAATATTAAGGATAGAATGTGGGAAGAAAGTTGGAATAAGCAAAACCATTATAGTGTCAGACAAATACAACTAAGTCACACATGATGATAAGAACAGTGATGGAAGATAAGAAGTATGGGGCTAGAGAGGTAGGCACACATTCTAAATTTATTATTGTGATATAATGGATAATGACTGGTTGGGTGTGGGATGTAAATGAGAACAATTTGGCTAGGGATCTCAGGTTTCTCACTTAGGTTACTGGAACTATTTACTAAGATACTGAACAGAGGAGTACGTTTGTCATAAAAAGACGCAATGGGACCAGGTTGAGATATATTGATTTAAGCAGCCTATAAGATATCGAGGTATAGATAATGTAAAGACATCTCAATAAAGATTTAGAAATCAGAACACACATCGACTGGAGAGTCAGATTAGAGAAACATTTCTCCATAAATGGTGGTTGATGTCATGTTGGATAAATAGTAGCTCAACAGAGTTCCTAGCTTTATAATCAACATATAAGAGGTGACTCATGGAGATGAATCCATGGAGTTTAAGAAATTATGAAAATGATCATTCTTTAAGAAAATAAATGGGACCACAGCAATTAGTTATAAACAACACAAAACAAAATAAAATAGAAAATCCCCACCAGACCATTGGATTCTACTGCAGATTTACCAAATCACAGTCTCTGACGTTTGGAAAATTTTTAAAAATTGAGTAAATATAGTCTATATTTTGATGGACTATTGAGAGTAGAAATCATATTGCAATGAATTGAGGGTGTGTGGAAAATGAGGAAATGGGGGCACTGAGTAAAATCTACATACTCATTTTAAAATTTGGCAGTGGAACAAAGAGAAAAGCAAAGCACAGGATGAGTGGAGAACAAACACACTAATCATAGAGATCAAAGCAGGAAAAAGATGAAGGAAAGAGTGAGGATTTATGATAGGAAAAACTTAATTTATATATGTTTATATATACAAATTATATGTGTATATATATACTTATATATATACATTGTCCTCGACTTGTAATAGTGTTATGTCCCAATAAATCCATCACAAATTAAAAATATCCTAAGTCAAAATGCATTTAATACACCTAATATATTGAACATCAGAGCTTAGCCTAGCTGGTTTCTCCTGAATGCATATTGCTTTCACACCATTGTAATCTAAAAAAATAAATAAAAAGTCAAACCATCGTATGGTGGGCACCATCTGTGATCGTGTGTGTGTGTGTGTGTGTGTGTGTGTGTGTGTGTGTGTGAGATAAAATATGGGCTAGTGGTTAAGAATGTGGGCTAAAGAGTTAGTTTTAGTTCTGGGAACCACCAACTGTGACATCGTGAGAATGTTGCTTTACCTGTCTATGTTTCAAGGTCTTCATTTGTATAAGAGATAATAATAATAACTACTTTCTGGGGGGGCGGGTGGGAAAATTAAATAATCTAGAAAAGACTTGGTGGAGTGCTTGCAACATGAATAAGCTCCAAGTAAATATTAGGTATTTTGTTAGTGATACGTCTTCAGTTTCTAAAAACGTTCTGGTCTAGGACAGGGTAGGAAATCCAAAAGTCAATACTCATCCTTCTGTATCTCAAGCTTACACTAACAAGAAAGAAAATACACTTACAAATAAGTAAATCTGTACCTTTATTGTGTTTTTCAATAGAAATCTATTCTCTCATACTGTGAACTCTAAAGCACTTGAGAACAGCAAATCCAACATTTCTCAGCTGTGATTCCCAGAAGAACATCCCTAGCAGTAATATCGGTAGTTCTTAAATTTAGAAGATGAGCTTTTCTTATATTTGGGGAAAAACATGCTCTTTCTGTGTTCTCTAAATAAGCCTTGTTGGTAGAAGTGTGCCACTTTTCAGTAGTTAAAATTTCAGACATTGGTTGATTTCTAGAAATGTAAACGTTTGAACACCTGGATTTGCATTGTTCTGTTTGTTCGACAAATCTATAAAGAAGCCCCTGAGGGGAAACTCACTGTGAAAGTTTCTCAATTATAATTGAGACAAAGCATGTGAGAGTAGTTACCTCTATGAGTTTACCCAGGTAGACAGATAAATTTAACTCTGGGGTGTATCAGGAGTAAGCTTATGCTTGGAGGTTAGTAAACTGCTTCTAGTAGTAATATCGTTTCAAAGTTTGTTTTTTTTCTCCTCTGCTCTATCTTTGGTTAATGACTTCCTAGCAGGGATATATTTATAAACGCACAGTATGTGCATAACATCCAGGAGTAGAAACAAATCTCTGATCTTTACCAGTGAGCATCCCAGATAAGCACACATTCTTAATTTATACTTGGGTTTGATCTTTAATTAGGTGAATAGTCATGTCTACCCGCTCATAAATAATATTCAATGACTTCCTATGTAAATATAATATGTTAGTTCCTACCAACTGCCTTTGCTACATGGTATTCACATAATAAGAAATTCTTCGATGTTTTTAAAATGATGTTTTACTGTATTTGCATGATTTCATGTGCTTTAAACTACAATATGACAGTTTGTGCTGTAAAATATTAGTACACAATTATAAATAATTATTTGTGACTGAAACTCAAAAACAATAACAAAGGCTAAACCTTTTACTGCAGTGAACTATTATGATTACATAATGAGCATGTAAATGATTTTAAAATACTTTGTGGTCCCTAACATTTAGAAAAATATACATTTTTTTAGAAAGTAGTGTGTCAACACATTTTTCTAAATTAAACAGTCACTTTACAATTTAAGATTAAACTGTGTAGCCACTTCTCCGACAAAATGTCTCCTTTAATGACAAATGAGAAGTTGGATTTGATTATGTTCATAGTGTTTAAGTGGATATTGCTTTTTTTAATGTGATTAGAATGTCTCATACACATCGGAGTTCCAGACTTGATACTGTAATTTTAAATAATAAATAGGAATTCCATCATTCCTCAGCCACAAATAAGCTTACATCAGATAATTATTAAGATTTTTAGGAGGTGAGACAATTTTAATACTATAGAAATGGAAGCAAGGAACTCAGCTGGCGCACACGTGTGTGTGTGTGTGTGTGTGTTTTAAAATATACATACAATATACTTGAGACCATTCTCAAGTGTACAGTTCAGTGACATTAAGTGCGTTCACATCATTGTGCTTGGTTGGGTGTTAAGGGCTAAATATCAAGTCTTACTAATTAATGCTACTATTCAAAACTACTTTTTGCTTCTCAGAGCACGTATGCCATTGACAAAGGATGACTTGACTGGGTATATTTTAGAGATGAATATTTTAATGCTTAAAAAGGAATGGAATAGATATTGCTTGCTAAGCAGGACGTGCTTCTATTACTTCCAGTAGGGGGGAACGAGGGAGTCTGTGCTCAAGGCCATACATATCCCACTGGTAGGAATGATACTTTAGTTGTCTAGTTGTTAATGGTTTCGTCTTATTTCTAAATTGTTTCTAAACTTGGGGAAAGTTGGTGTTGCTAATTATTACTCTTACTACTTTCAGAATAATACACCCTTAATAAATCTTTTAAAATGGATAATAAGAAACAACTGCTATATTATCAAATGGAAAGCATACATAGTAACCTCCATTACTGCTTACCTGAAAACTTGGTCTTCTATGTCGAGCTGCTCCTGAAAAAATTAACATAGCTAAAATAGGCTCAAGGCTAAGGATGAACTGACAAAGAAAAAGCATTAGTTTTTTAATTAGTAAATATTTGTATCAAAGATGTTTAAGAATATGCATTATTAATTTTGAAGTCCAATCCATGTGCCCCCTAAGGATTGATGTAAAATGTTACTGCTGAGTCTTGAAAAGGTAAACATTCAATAAAGTGATGTATACAGTATATTTTGGAATACTGTATTTACAATCATCTCTTTTCTACAAAAATAGCTGACATATCAGACATATTTTGTAGTTGCATTTCATTTGTTCTGGCACAATAGAAATCTCATCATATCATAAGTTAACCGGTTTTCTCTTTTTTTCTATATTCATAGCAACACATCAAATTAATAATTTAAGTTTTATTCTTCCAAATGTCTACTCCCCCACTATCAAGGGAATCAGGTCAAATATATATGTATACTGGCATGATAGGAATTTATATTACTGTTTAATTCATTGCAGGAGTCCTAGAATATTTTACACCGTTACTCATCGCAAACTCAATAAAATGTCTATTTTCTCACTGGTCCCTTTGGGACATACATTTTTTCAATCTACTAAGGGCATTTTTTTTTTTTGAAATTTCCCACAGTGCAAGCAATCTTCAGTAAGATGACTGTATCTTTAGGTAAAACATTAAAACTGGCAACCATTTTAAACATATTAACCACCGAATGAATTTCTACTGTTACTGCTGAACACAGGTCCACGTGATAGTCCCTAAGAGAGATTTTGTTAAAAAATTGTCTGAATCTGATCCATATTTAGGTTGACATTCCCATTATTGTTATTAGGGAAGTGTTAGCAATTACAGCTCAGTCACTGAGTGGCAGGCGCTGTTGATATTTATAGATTTTCTTTCTCAGTGTATTTCTTGACTCATCATTTAAAGTTTTTTGTTTTGTTTTTAAAAAAGTTTAAGCCTCAAATCCAAAAAAAATTCTATTGTAATTCCTAAGGCCAATAGGAAGCAGTATGGCCTGAAAGGATGTCAAAACTCAACAGAGGGACAGTATTATTATTATTACTAGTTCGCAGTAATGCACAGTGAAATCTGAAATAGCTGAAATTTTCTCCAGGCCATCTCTTTTATCATCTTTCTGGATGTATATACAGTATTCCTAGACTCCTCAGCTCATTTACAGAGATACAGCGATATTGGACTGTAATTGCAATCTACTCTCCCTGGGAGAGGCTTATCTTCCATTCATGTGTATCCTTGCTCCTTTGAAAAATAATAATCGTTATATACTTACAGTGTACTCTGCCTAATCAGCTAATGTGAATTATTTAATGTGGACGCATTAATTTGAAGTAATAAATTTTACCACAGTATGGTGATCTTATCATGCTTCTCCCCTCTGACAAAGGGGATTTTCATCCCTAGCTTATCAGCAATTGAGTCCAATGCATTCATCTTTCATGTCACATCTCAGTCCCTTTCAATTTTCAGTGTTGGTGCTTTCGTTCAGATCTATAGCTGTTGCTTCATTTCAGTAGTCTTGTAACTTGTCTTGTTGTTTCATATCTGCATTCTCCAGCCTTTCAATCAATTTACACATTCTAAACGCTGCCTGAAACTTGTCAGTCCACCTTTGCAGCATTTGGTGGCAATTTTTAAGCAATATGGCTGACTGTACACTCAACAAAATTACTTCCAGTATAGCTACTAAGAATACTAGGTAAAGTAATTATTAAATCAGCTTTATTGAGCTGTAACTTATATATTGCAAAATGTAGTCAATTTAAATATGCAGTTTGATGAGTTTTGAAAATATAAAATATGTGTGTGTGCATATATGTATATATATGTATGTATGTGTATATATATATATATATATGTGTATATATATATATATATATATATATGTATATATATATATATCCATGACACCAAAGCACAATCAGTATATAGAGCATTTTCATCAAAACCCTTGGCTCCAGGTAACTCCTGGCGGATAAAATATTTTTAAAACATATTTTTAATGCATTGTTTAACTGGGTGGGAAAATAAGCAAATTTTTCACAGGCCGTAACAATCAGAAAGGGGAAAACCAGAGAGATAGACAAGTATTGGAGCTAGTGTGGCCTAGATGTGTGCAAGATCTTTGGAGGTCTACAGCCTCAGTTTTATTGGAACGTTTACAGAAATTGAACATATAGTAGGTCACAAAGCAAGCCTCAACAAACTCCAAATAATATAAATCATACAGACCATATCCTATGTATACAAAGATAAAGTTAGAAATAAATAAAAATATACTTCTAAGGAATTCAAGGGTTAAAGAAGAAATTATAATGAAAATAAAAATTATTAGGATTGAATTATTTCTTTACAAACTCTCATACTTAAGTGGATGAGATATAGCTAAATATAGGGAAACTGTAGTTCTAAATATTCATGTTTAAAATAACAAAATTCTGAATATGTGATCTGAGTTTCTGAAATTAAGAAATTAGAAAAAGATTAACATATCACATTGGACATAGTCTGCTGCAGAAACGTGGTGTTACCTTTGGCCAGTTAAGACTTAAATTCCTGAAGGAAAACCTAGGCACTGCATCATGGCGTCCACCCCAGGCACTATCTTAAACTCCTCTGTAATTTTTTGTCTGTCTTTTCTAAGCTGGGGAAAATCTTCTCAATAGCTCTTAATTCTAATAGAGACCATGATTTAAAATAAACCGTAAGGGATTTCTTCTGTTAGCGAAGCTTAACTATAAAGGGCCAGCTGAGCTTTGAGAGTTTCTGTTTGGCATGAGTGGAAGGAAGATGGTCAGAAAGAAGAGTGAAAGAAGGAAACAATGAAGGTGTGTAGGAGAATATACATGTAGGATAAAGATAAGTTCAAATTGTAATTTAGAGTGATCCAATTTCAATGTGGGTTGAAGCACATATTATTTATTGTCTCAATCAAGGAATCCTTAAGGAGGCAATTTGGGAATATTGAGTTCTTTTTTGCAATCTTCCTCATTCCAATCAAAAACCATTAAATGTTTAGAAATTTTGCTTCTTAATTTTTCTGAGATACTTCATTTTTTTCCCTAAATTTTGACCATGGTCTGTGATTCCTATGTTATGGCTTGGTATGTCACTTACTAGAATGGTCCCCTGAAATATTTCTCATAGCATCCAAGTCTGGTTGGTACTATGACCCACACAGAGGTTCTGGAGAAACTTGGTACTCCTTAAATACCTTTCTGCTAGAACTGCTAAGGTGTATTCTTATGTCTATAACTATGATCACAAACAGATATAGTATTAGCCAGTGATAGACAACTAGAAATATCGAACTAGAGTGCCATATACACTGTCTATTTGGGCAGGTGGACAGTTTCCTCCAACAACATATATCCTTACTGAGATATAATCCACATACCACACAATTCACCCATTTAAAATGAACAATTCAGTATTTTTTAGTATACTCAGAGTTGTGTAACCATCACCAAAATACAATTTTAGAACATTTTGGCACTCCTAAAAGAAGCCCCATGCCCACTAGTAGATATTTTCCATTTCTCCCTCCCTGCCCAGCTATAGGCAACTACCACTTTGTTTTCTGTCTCAGCAGATTTGTCTGTTCTGGACATTTCATGTAAATCAAATCATATAAAATGAGTCTGTCCATGTGGAATAACTCTGTCTGTCACTCTGGGCTTTGAGTAGGGTAGAAACAAGCCACAGAGTCTCACTATTTTTACCGAGACTTAGTAGAATTTCCTGAATAATGATTTCTCATTTGCAGCATGACCTCAAGACAATTTCCAGAGACTGAATACATTTTTATTTTTTTTTAATTTTTTTTTACCAGTTAAATGTTGGTGTCACTGGGGAGAGATTCTACTGAGCGATATGAGGAATCTACTGAGAGATTCCTCATATCGCTGTTCCCAATTCCCATTTCTTTAAGAAGCTTTTTAAATGAACTTTTCTAATATACTGAAAGTTACCCAAAGTGACCATTTTCTTATAAATTATAATTTGCTATATTTTGCTATTTAGAAATAAAAGTACAAAAATTGGTGCTATAATAAGAGTTATATAAGAGGCAAAATTTTGGTCTACAAGAGATGTGTACATAGACTGATACAAATCCTTGAAAATATGTTTAATCAAATAAGTTGCTTGACTGCCATGTGTATCAGGATCCCAACCTAATAGTTAGTCCTTTCTGATGGGAAAACTGACAAGTATACAGCACCTGGTAATAGAAGATGTGTTGAGTAGATCTTTGCTAGACCCAAAGACAAAACAAGATGATACTGAGGAAAATATTCCAAGTGTTAGAGAGATGACTAAAAAGTAAGATCGATCTCGAAGGACATTAGGTTATTGTGACCTGTCCCTTGTTATTCTTTGTAGCTGTCTTGAAAGATGAACCTAGCAGACCTATACATATCTTTGTCCTGTGAACTTCCTTTTATAGACTAACAACAGAAAAAAAGGAAGGCAGATAGACACACAGTGTCATTAGTAAGAATACAGATTTTTTATAAAGATTGTGACTTTTCAAAATTAGTCAGTTTATCAAAGTATTCTTAAAACATATATAAATTCCTAGCATACGCAATAAACTTAGTGTTTAGGATTTCAATTAATAGGAGTTTGTACTCACCATAGAAGGTAGCTCACCCATGCAGAAGGACTAAGGAGACCCCAGGGGAGGACTCTAGTTCTGAGGTAATGATCTTGAGTCATGGTGGCAAGGTACCCTTTTCCCCTGAAAATAAGACCTAGCCGGACAATCAGCTCTAATGCGTCTTTTGGAGCAAAAATTAATATAAGACTCGGTCTTATTTTACTATAATATAAGACTGGGTATAATATGATATAATGTAATGTAATATAATATAATATAATATAATATAATATAATATAATATAATATAATATATACCGGGTCTTATATTAATTTTTGCTCCAAATGACGCATTAGAGCTGATTGTCCAGCTAGGTCTTATTTTCAGGGAAACACGGTAGTTTCTGCTGGATCTTGTTGGAGTCTCCAGAATTGTCGAAACCTCCATCCCACCACAAAATCATCAGGAGAATCTGTTGATCAAGCAAAATTAAATTTATGAAACCTAATGTAGCAAGGGAGAACATGAACTTGGCAGAGGCTTATTTATGTCTCAAAAGAGTGAAGGCAGGGAATGATATTTAAAGAGCTTTGGGACCTGAATTTGGCAATTTTAGGTAGGTTTGCAAGGTAAAGAAATGACTGGAGTTAAGCAAAGTGTATGATAGAATAGCTGTGGTTTGGTGGACACAGCAAGTCAATGATCTTAAAATGAGTCTTGATGATTGTGTTTTTAGTTTGACATGTGCGTTGATTTTGTTGGGTTACAGACTTATTTCCTGAGAGAAAATATTTCCTAGGGCCAGTTGCTAAATTATTTTTGTTTGGTCTCAGAGCTGCTTAACTAGGCGCATGAAAATATGCCTAGTTTCATTTTTTACGCAGGGATATACAATTATATTGGCTTCATTTCTCACCATCTACATCCTATTTTAGAGAAGGAATGTGAAGGAGAAAGATCAGCTAGATATTGCACATTTAGAACTTGATAACGTTTGATTTTTGAACATTCTATGTATAATAAATGTATTTTAATGAACTTTACTAAAGCAAGGCTTTAGTAAACTTTTAACCTTTTCTGCTGAGGTTACATATTTCTACGGAAATTACTCAGATAAAAATATGAGGTCATATCTCTCCTTAGGTTTCTTTAAAATATGATTCTGTATTATAAATATGTTCCAAATATTTATCTAAATTTATTCTTGGTATTAATAATTTGGCTCAACTGTGTGATATTTATGTCCCCTGTGGGTTTTTCTTCTTGTTCTCCCTATTCCTCTTGTTAATGGTATTCAAATAAAGTGTGCAGAGAGCCAGTTTGGATCAAATCCAAATTAATGGGATTTGCATTGTAATGACTAAATAAATATTGCTTAATTCAGAACCAAAGGATATACTCATATATAGTATGAGTATACTATATATAAATTTATAAAATTTATAAAAATTAACTCCAGTCATTTCTTTACCTTGCAAACCTACCTAAAATTGCCAAATTCAGGTCCCAAAGCTCTTTAAATATCATTCCCGCTTCACTCTTTTGAGACATAAATAAGCCTCGGCTATATATACTCATATATGGCCACTATTACCCCTTATCCTAAGTTACTTATTGCATAATTTTCCTTTTCTTTCCATAAATATACACTTAAGCTGTGCCAATGTGTCAAGTTTATCTATTGATTTATTGAATCCATGCCCAAAAGAGATGCATATGCATTGACGCCCTCTGTTCCTATCTTCTTTATCTGCCCTCACCGTTCAGATCTAATAATTTTTCAGGCCTTCTGCACAGATGTCATCCTCTAACTTCCCTTCCTTACTTTCTGAGTCTAACTTTGTTGTTTGTTTTAATCTTCTTGGATTAATCTCCTTTCTTTTTCTTTTTCTTTTTTTTTTTCTTTTTTTGCAGCAATCCTCAGGTTATTACTTCCTAACACATGGAATATTTTCATGTCTAAAGTTGCTTTTATCCTGCTCTGTACTTGACAGTTTTGTTGAGTAAAATTTGTAGTTGAAATTCTCTTCCCTCAGAATATTTCCTTCTAGCAGCCAATTTGGTGCTAATCTGATTCACAATGGTTTGAGTTTTTTCCCCTCTCTTTAAGAATTTTAGAATTCTGGCCTTATCCTCAGTGTTCTGAAATTTCACTAAAAAATGTTTACATGTATTTCTTCTGCACAGTGAAGAGCAATTTATAAAAACAACAAAAACCTGTCTCTCTTAAAATCCAGACAGTTGGTATAAATGTTTTAGTAATCAACCTGTCTGCATTTAAAATAGGTGGATATTCTGAATTGATTTTTGAGGTCTTCTATATTTTCTACTTGTAGTTTATACTACATTTTTGGGTATTTTCTCCACTTTTTTTGTTTCTAATCTATGTTACATTTTTATTTTTGCAATTATAGTTTTTTAATTCTAAGCGATCTTTCTCACTCTCTGTAACTCCTATTTTATGGTATTTCTTGTTCTTTTATCATTTTAATAGCTCTGTAATTTATACTGTTAACTGAAGTTGAGTTTAAATGTTTTCTTTTGTTCTCTGGATTATCTCTAACAATAAATATTTTATTGTCTTAGATTTTTTTTCTTTTCTGCTGCAATTTTCCTCGAACTTTGGTGACTCTTGGCTTTCCTCTGATATTCAAGAAGATAACACAAATACTCATAATCTCTCTGCACATGGGGTAGGCATATCCAGGAATAAGCTCTACTTTAAGGAATAGTCAAGGATCAGTTAGTATTCTCCTCCAGTCTGAAATGTTAAAATATTTAGGGAACCGGAAACTTTGTGATAGTCTACCCTAGATTCTTCTCAGTATATGCTACATGAGGCTGTATAGGTAATCCATTATTATTATTTTTTTATAAAAGTACCTATGACTGACAAATTCATGTATGGTGACCAATTTCTAAGAAAGGACAGAAAAGATATGTAGAGAAGTTGAACTTTTTCAATATAGCCTTTTAATTAATGCTAACCCTGCGTATTCCTGCCCTCCACTGATGGTATATTCATTGATCTATGTCTCTCAGGGTTTGACTAATCCAAGTGACTGAGCCCACTGCTCTAGCCCCTTTTTTTGTGTGGCATACCAGTCAACACTATTCCCTCAGTTGTCCATCTTGTGAGAAATTTGGCTGAGAGCATGGCAAGAATTTCGTTCCCATTTTCCTTGGGCTTTAGGCTTATGCACTTTAATTTTTTTTCTTCAGTATCCTTCTGTTGGATTTTAAATAGACTAGGATAGAAACTCAGACGCTCAGCTTGACATGCTTAATCTTGTTTTAACAAGAGTGTATGTATCCCTCTATTTAATCATATTCAAAGCCACTTTTCACCTACATAAGCAAAGGTTAGCATGTATCTTGAATTGCTGTTGTTGAGAGGAAGGTGAGATGGATGTCCATAGACCGCTTGGAGCAGTCTACGTTGGTCTGACATTTCTGGAAAGAAATTTGGCTGTGTCAATCAAGATACTTAAAGATGTAGTGTCTGGTAACTATAAAAATCTGATCTAGAGAAATATCTAGAGATCTATTTAAAGAACTCTGAACAGGGCTGTTCATAGCAGTTTAATGGGAAGTTTGAAATACCTAAAATGCTAAAAGACTAATAGATTATTAAAAACGTTATGGTATTCATGCAAAGAATATTTAGGCAAATAAAAATCAAGATTATGTTTAAATGATGACAATATAATATTAAATGAGAAAATGGAATAGGATACTACATATTCAATATAATACAGATATTTTTTATTTTTATTAAAGTTTATTGGGGTGACAATTGTCAGTAAAGTTACATAGATTTCAGGTGTACAATTCTGTATTACATCATCTATAAATCCCATTGTGTGTTCACCACCCAGAATCAGTTCTCCTTCCATCACCATATATTTGATCCCCTTTACCCTCATCTACCAGCCCCTCCCCCTTACTCTCTGGTAACCACTAAACTATTGTCTGTGTCTATGAGTTTTTGTTTCTCATTTGTTTGTCTTGTTCATTTGTTGTTTTTAGTTTATATACCACATACCAGTGAAATCATATGTTTCTCTGCTTTTTCTGTCTGACTTATTTCGCTTAGCATTATATTCTCAAGATCCATCCATGTTGTCACAAATGGTCCTATTTCATCTTTTCTTACCGCCGAATAGTATTCCATTGTGTATATATACCACAACTTCTTTATCCATTCATCTATCGAAGGACATTTTGGTTGTATCCATGTCTTGGCCACCGTAAATAAAGCTGCAATGAACATTGGAGCACATGTGTCTTTATGATAAATGTTTTCAGATTTTTTGGGTAGATACCCAGGAGAGGGATTGCTGGGTCATACAATAATTCTATTCATCATTTTTTGAGGAAACTCCACACTGCCTTCCATAGCGGCTGCACCAGTCTGCATTCCCACCAACATTGTATGAGGGTTCCTTTTTCTCCACAGTCTCTCCAACACTTGTTACTATTTGTCTTGTTGATGATAGCCATTATAACTGGGATGAGGTGATATCTCATTGAGGTTTTTATTTGCATTTCTCTGATGATTAGTGATGTTGATCATTTTTTTCATATGTCTATTTGCCATTTGTATGTCCTCCTTGGAGAAATGTCTCTTCAGGTCCTCTGCCCATTTTTCAATTGGGTTGTTTGTTTTTTTGTTGTTGAGTTTCATGAGTTCCTTGTATATTTGGATATTAGCCCCATATCGGAGGCACTGTTTGCAAAAATCTTCTCCTATTCACTTGGTTGCCTCTTTATTTTATGGATGGTTTCTTTGGCTGTGCAGAAGCCGTTAAGTTTGATATAGCCCCATTCATTTATTTTAGCTTTTACTTCCCTTGCCTTTGGAGTCAAATTCATGAAATGTTCTTTGAACCCAAGGTCCATAAGTTTAGTACCTATGTTTTCTTCTATGCAGTTTATTGTTTCAGGTCTTATGCTTAAGTCTTTGATCCATTTTGAATTAATTGTGGTACATGGTGACAGATAGCAGTCCAGTTTCATTCTTTTGCACGTGGCTTTCCAATTCTCCCAGCACCATTTATTGAAGAGGCTGTCTTTTCTCCATTGTATGTTTTTGCTTCTTTGTCAAAAATTATCTGTCCATATTTATGGGGGTTATTTCAGGGTTCTCAAGTCTATTCCTTTGGTCTATGTGTCTTTTTTCAGCCAGTACCATGATGCTTTGATTATTGTTGCCCTGTAGTACAAGCTAAAGTCAGGGAATGTGATACTTATAGCATTGTTTTTTTTCTTAAGATTGCTTTGGCTATTTGGGGTCTTTTGTGGTTCCAAACAAATCTGATGATTTTTTGTTCTATTTCTTTAAAAAATGCCATTGGGATTTTGATGGGGATTGTATTAAATCTGTTATATTGCTTTGGGTAATATGGCCATTTTAACTATGTTGATTCTTCCAATCCATGGGAATGGAATGTTTTCCATTTTTTTGTGTTTTCTTCAATTTCTTTTAAAAATGTCTTGTAGTTTTCAGCATATAGGTCTTTCAGATCCTTGGTTAAGTTTATTCCTATGTATTGTATTCTTTTTGCTGCAATTGCAAAAGGAAATTTTTTTTTAAATTTATTTCTTTTTCTGAGATTTCATTGTTAGTAGAAAGGAATGCAATGGACTTTTGTACGTTGATTTTGTAGCTGGCCACATTACTGTATTCGTTGATTGTTTCTAATAGCTTTTCGGTGGAGTCTTGAGGGTTTTCTATATACAGTATCATGTCATGTGCAAAGAGTGACAATTTAACTTCTTCATTCACAATTTGGATGCCTTTTATTTCTTTCTCTTGCCTGATTGCTCTGGCGAGGACTTCCAACACTATGTTGAAAAGCAGAGGTGATAGGGGGCAGCCCTGTCATGTTCCCGAACGTGGAGCAAAGGGCTTCAATTTTCACCGTTAATTATGAGATTAGCTGGGTTTGTCATATATGGCCTTTATTATGTTAAGGTATTTTCCTTCTATACCTATTTTATTAAGTGTCTTAATCATAAATGGATGTTGTATCTTGTCAAATGCTTTTTCTGCATCAATTGATATAATTATATGATTTTTGTCCTTTATTTGTTTATGTGATGTATCACATTGATGGATTTGCGTATGTTGAACCATCCTTGTGCCTGTGGGATGAACCCCACTTGGTAGTGATGAATAATATTTTTAATGCATTGCTGTATTCAATTTGCTAGAATTTTGTTTAGGATTTTTGCATCTGTATTCATCAGAGATATTGGTCTGTAGTTTTCTTTTTTTTGTGTTGTCCTTACCAGGTTTTGGTATCAGGGTAATGTTGGCCTCCTAAAATAAGTTAGGGAGTACTGTCTCTTCTTCAATTTTTTGGAAGAGTTTGAGCAGGATTGGCATTAGATCCTCTTTGAATGTTTGGTAGAATTCACTAGTGAAGCTTGGTATATTTTGGTGCTCCCTGATTGGGGGCATAAATATTGATTACTGTTATGTCTTCTTGTTTTACCATTATCCATTTTTGTCTCTTGTTATCTTTTTCACCCTGAAGTCTGTTTCATCTGATATCATTATGGCTACACCTGATTTTCTCTGGATACCATTTGCTTGGAGTGTCAATTTCCACCCTTTCACTTTGAGTCTATGCTTGTCCTTGTGGTGAGATGTGTCTCTTGGAGACAGCATATGGTTGGGTTTCGTTTTTTGATCCAATCTGCTACTTTGTGCCTTTTTATTGGTGAGTTCAGTCCATTTACATTTAGGGTGATTATTGATATGTGAGGATTTCCTATCATTCTATCTTTAGTTTTCTGGTAAGATTGTGTCTCCATGGTTTCTTTGCCTTTTTGTTGTTGTCTATTATTTCTGTGTGGTGGTGTTCTATAATGTTTCCCTCTGTTTCTTCTTTTATTAGACCATGTATTTCAGTTCTGGATTTTTTTGAGTAGTTACCATTAAGTTTATGTAAAAGAAAGTTTGATATTTAGAGTATTCCATTTTCTGCAGCACGCTTACTTTCTCCATTTCCATATTCCAGTTCAGGCCTTTACTCTCCCCCTTTTTATGTTTCAGTTGCCACAAGTTGTCCCTGTTGATGGTGGTCGCATAGCCTCCTTTAGTATTTCTTGTAGTGCAGGTCATGTATTAGAAAATTCCCTCAGCTTCTGTATGTCTGGAAAGGTCTTTATTCCTCCTTCATACCCAAAGGATATCTTTGCTGGGTATATTATTCTTTGCTCATAGTTTCTCTTTCAATAGTTTGCATATTTGTTTCCATTCCCTCTTGGCTTGTAGAGTTTCTGCTGAGAAATCTGCTGATAATCTATTGGCTTCATTTGCAGGTTACCGTCTTTTCCATGGCTGCCTTGAGGATTCTGTCTTTGTTGTTGATTTTTGACAACTTCAGTACAGTGTGCCTTGGAGAAGGCCTGTTGGGGGTTGAGGTAATTAGGTGTTCTATTTTCTTCTTGGATTCAAGGATCCAGTTCTTTCCACAAGTTTGGAAAGTTCTCTTTAACTATTTGTTTGAATATACTCTCAATTCCCTTGTCTCTTTCTTTTCCTTCTGGAATTCCCATTATTCTTATATTGCTCTTTCTGATGGAATCAGAAAGTTCTTGTAGAGTTCTTTCAATTCTTTTAAGTCTCAAGTCTCTACTTCCATCTGTGTCATTTCCAGATTTCTATCTTTGATGTCACTGATTCTTTCCTCCATCTGGTCAACTTTAATACCTAAGCTGGCTATTTCATTCTTAATTTCTTCTATTGAGTTCCTAATCTCCAGAAATTCTATTTGGTTCTTTTTTAAAATTTCAATCTCTTTGGTTAAATGCTCGTGTTGTTCTTTTATTGTGTGTCTGAGTTCATTAAACTGCCTTTCTGTATTTTCTTGCATCTTGTTGAGTTTTTTCCAAACTGCAATCTTGAATTCTCTGTCATTTAAGTCACATATTTCCATATCTTAAATTTCATTTTCTGGAGACTTTTCACTTCCTTTCTGAGCTGTCTTGTTGCCTTGGTTATTCATGGCAATTAGTGATTTATTATTTCTCTTTCTAGACATCTACAGGAGTGGGTTGTGCAACAGGTAGATAGGAAGAGGTCTTTCTTTTGTTTTCCAGTATGTGTTGGTAGAATGTTTTATTTTCTCTCCGACTGCAGCCCTTTTTTC
Organism: Rhinolophus ferrumequinum; assembly: GCF_004115265.2. Lineage (NCBI taxonomy): Eukaryota > Metazoa > Chordata > Mammalia > Chiroptera > Rhinolophidae > Rhinolophus > Rhinolophus ferrumequinum. The sequence goes on from NC_046290.1 coordinate 66,542,295, forward strand.
TCTCTGACACTGCATTTATGTTTTCTCTGCACTATTCCAGCTTCTCACACAATGGGGGGAATTCCCTGGAAGGCGGGCTTCTCCTCTGTTAACAGTTTGCCTGGGTTATAGGGCGCCATGTCCCTGTCGGGATGCGGAGAGCTTTTCAAGTTCCAAAGCTCTTCCTGCACCAGATTCAGAGCCCGTGAGTTTTAGCAGTTCTGTTTACTCCTGCAGGGATCCACTCAGATAGGTCAGTCAGGGGTGAGGTGAGTTGTGAGATGTGGCCCAGAGCAATGGCGGTGACCACCACCACAGCCAGTCCTGCTTCCACAGCTCCTCCCTTTGCCGGAGCTAGTTGGGCTGCAAATCTGTGTCTGCGGACCACAGTTCTCAGAACTGCAAAATATTCTGTTCTTTTGATCTGACACTGCTACTGTTCCGCTTCTAGCACTGGGCATGTGGGGGCGGTGAGAGCTCTGAGAGGGTGGGGAGAGGGGGCTAGTTCAGTGCCTATGGCTTCTGTTCTCTGCTCAGCAGTGAGGGCTTAACCACCGTTTTCAGCCTTCTTCCCTCAGTCTTTGCTCCGAGGTCTCTGCCGTGAGCATTGGGTTCAGCCATGTTATATGCTGTCCCCTCAGCCCTGTGGGCCATAAATGGAGCCCTAGCAGTCCGACTTCTTCCCTCTCCCTCAGCTGCGGTAGTTCCTGGATGCAGCGAGCTCGGAGCACTGAGCTAGGTCTGCAATCCTACACCCGCGCCTCCGTCTTCGCACTTCTTCTTCCTTCCTCCCCTGCTCGCACAATTTGCTCACCTTTAGGTGAATTCAGTAGTGGCCTCTTCATCTTGCCTGTCTGCTGTGCAGGGAGTTCTTTGTGGAGTTATAGCTGTTTAATTTGTTATAAATTCCAGGGAAGATTTCCAGAGACTCACCTCACACCGCCATTTTGATGACATCTCCCCAGATTTTTAAATCATATAGAATTACACTTTTATAAGTAGAAACAGTCAAATTTTGGCAATTTAAATTATGTATATATACATATCAAGTAATTATAATAAATATAATTATGTACATCATATAATTATATAAGTTAAATGAATTACATGAAGTATAAATAAAAATTAATACAGGAAAAATGAATAGATTTTTTCTATGAACAAATTTTAAACTCAAAAATGTCTTGATTACTAAATACTTGTTGGAATGAGTAGCAGAAATATTTATAACAGTGTTTCTTTATTTGCATGAATTTTATCATTTACCTTTCAGGGTATTTACACTAATATATCAGTGTACACAGAACAAGTGTATTGCTTTAAAGCAAAATTTAATGTTACAGATTCACAAAAAAATGGGTCCCTATTCTGTTGAGACAATTTATTTTACTGTTATTTGGCTTATTTCTGCTGCTGTTTGCATTTTTGTCTTCTGCATGGAAAGCACCTTTACTTTGTTAAAGTTCAGCACCATTCAGAAAGATACTGGCTTTGAAAGGAGTTTGGGAAAGCAAGATAAGAGCCTTTTAAGTTAATACCTTAACAGACAAGTCTGAACTAAGACACCTTCTGATATGCTGGCTGAGGGAGAAGTTCAACTGACTGAATATTTCTATTCATTCATTGTGTAAGAAGCTGCACGCATTGTCAACTGGTCTAAATTTTGATGGCCCTACTTTATGTTTGCTTGAGAAGCTTATATAAATACATCATATTTCTTTATTAATGTGTACTTTGAAAACATGTAAGGTAATTTTAGCATTCTTAGAAAACTTATTTTTGTAATGAACTCCTATTTAATTTTCAGGCCCCGCCATGTATTCTTGTGTTATGACACTACATATTGTGGATTTACAGCACACTTTGTCTGTTGCAGAAAATAATTTTAGGCAGTAATATAATAAGACAGATTATGCAGTTTTTATAAAAATTTAATTTCTTAGTGAATTGACCATTATTCTGACCTTTAAAATTAATTGCTATTCAGTACAACTATGTAAGTTTGTGCACATGCATATATCAGTTAATTCGCAATTTAAAGTACATCAGGTTTTCTCTGGATACTGTGGTGTCTTCAAGGTTATCATTAAATTTCACAAAAAGCCCTTTAAAAACATACCTTTTTGAATTCAAGCTGATCGAATTCAGATAAATAAAAGAGAGGCATCTCTGTTTGGATATCTCTGTTGGCATCTCTGTTACCTCTTATGCAATAACATGATCAAAACAAAAACAAACAAACACAAACAAGGATGAAGACAAGATTTTTATTTTTTAATTAGGCTTGGGTTGTTTTTGAAAATATCAACTTATAATTACATATGTATGGAAACCTATGGCAACAACTTTAACCATGGTGTGAAAAGAGAAAAAGGGTGGGGATTTGTCATGGTCAATGTCACCACCTTCCCTAACTAGCAGCTATTGCCTGTAAACTATGCTGGGTAAGACATCGTTATTTGTCAAGTGTGTCTGGGGGAATTATTGCATTAGAGATTATGCTTTATTTATAGGTATTAAATCTCCATCTTTCATAATCCTAGCTAGTATCTACTTAATATCGAAAGGTAATATGTGAAGTACTTAGTATGTATGAAAAGGAGAATAAAAGGTATATTAAAAGATGCTCAACTTCACTAGCTATTAGGGAAATGCAAACCAAAACCACAATGAGATACCACCTCACATCTGTTAGAATGGCTATTAACAACAAGTAGTGACAAGTGTGAGAGTTGGTAGAGAAAAAGGAACCCTCATACGCCGCAGGTAGGAATGTAAATTGGTACAGCCACTATGGAAAACAATATGGAGGTTCCTCCAAAAATTAAGAAAATATTTACCATATGACCCAGCAATACCTCTTCTGGGTGTCGACCCAAAAATATGAATAAGAAAGATGAAATTCTGCCATTTACAACAGCATGTCTGGATCTAGAGATTCTCATGCTAAGTAAAATAAGTCAGACAGAAAAAGTCGAGAACTATATGACTTCACTCATATATGGGATGTAAAACTGAAAGCAGCAAATGAACAAGACAAATGAACAAACAGATACTCATAGACATAGATAACAGTTTAATGGTTATCAGAGAGTTAAATGGGAGGAAGCTGGTAGAAGTGAAAAAAATGTGTCAATAGATGGTGATGAAGGAGAACTGACTCTGGGTGGTGAACACACAATGCAATATTCGGTATTATAGAATTATACACTTGAAACCTGTATAGTTTTACTAATCAATGCCATCCTAATACATTAAAGAAAAATGAAGGAAAGAAATGAATGAGGCCATTCGTGCCTTAAACATAAGCTAACTACCATGTTTCCCTAAAATAAGACCTAGCCGGACATCAGCTCTAATGAATCTTTTGGAGCAAAAATTAATATAAGACCTGGTCTTATTATAATATAATATGATATACTATAATATAATACCGGGTCATATTGATTTTTGCTCCAAAAGATGCATTAGAGCTGATGGTCCGGCTAGGTCTTATTTTGGGGGAAACATGGTAATATAAAATTACCATGCAGAGGTAAAAGTATGGTGCTGTGGAATTCCAAAACATGTGCACCCATCTTAGTCTGTTAGGGAAATATTCAGAAGTGAAAAAAAAACAAAAAAAAACATGGTTGAAGAAAGAGTAAAAGCTAGTCAAGCAATGAATGGCAGAAAGGGTTTACTCTTGTCCCTTGAGTCTTTCCAGCTGGAAGACTCAAGGGACAGGAGTAATTGAGGAACTAAGGAAAATTCCTAATGCAAGAGTCTAGGATAAAAATACATTTCTTGTTTTTAATAAGCTACCTCCATTGCTGAGGATTTCAAATATTTGTCAATTCCACATTTCCCCCCCTTTATCAGCTACAATCAGTGTAATTTGAATGTAAATACTACTATTTAAGTGTCTGCTCAGGCTATTTTCCTTCTTAAAAAAATACCTCTCTGGGCTCCCTAAACTCTGAAAAGACCAAAATAAACAACAACAAAAAAACAAAACAAATAAAAAACAGTACTTTATTATATTTGATAAATGTACGTCCAAGGGAAAGGAAATAAAGAAATATTAAAAAAGAGAAAATGAAAGCAAGAAAAGGACTAGTTCTTTCCTGGACATAATTTTATACAGTAATTCTAGCTCCTATTTCAAATAAAAAGTGCAATTTGTATTACAGTTGAGATTCAGTATTATTTTATAATGCCAGTATATTTAAATTTATAATATTAACCTCATCACATAGCTTGAAACAATTAAAGTACACGATTAACTCCAAAGCATTCTATTGCTATTTTAAACTGTTGTACAACAGCTAAATGGAAGAAACTGAATTAAACAAAATTATATATTGTCCTTTTTATAAAAATTCCAACAAATGGGGCAAAAATATTTGTATTCCAAATGTATCCATGTTATGATACGAAAACTAACAGAGCAAAAACAGCTTGCAAAATCCATAAGGAGAAACTTCACACTGACCTGGGTAAGACTGCTAATTTAATTTATCGTTTCAAGTGAAAGTGACTTGAAACCAAGGGAGACTAATCTGAACAGTAAGCTTAATTGCAAATGCCTCAGTACATTATGCAGATAATAACAGGTCCCATGTGGATAATAGAAGTTAGAGGAGTACTGAAAATTACACTTTCCTTTGCCATGGTGAAAATGCCCTAATATTGCATCTTATCTCCTGATCCACATACTAAAATGGAAATTGCTTTCCAGGTTTTACTAATTTTACTGACAGGATATTATGTGAAGCTTCTTTTTTTCTTATGCATTTATTCTGATTAAATATAAAATACACTCAGTAGCAATATTTGAAAATGACAAAAAAAAATCAGAAAATAGAAATTCCAGTAATGTAAATGTCTACGAGTATGATTTCATATGGATTTGTCATCAGCATTCTTTCCGATATCTAAAATAAATTGAGAAGATTTCTGTTTCAAATGAGTCCTATATTAAGCAAAAGTTATTCTGCTGTCCATGTGCCTGTGAAATGAATGTATCTGAAATTAGCATGGGCTGCTAAACCACATTGACAAATCATACACTATTTAAGTAAACACCAGACATGCCTTTATGAACAAGCAATGAGATGTTTAATATTTAATATATAAACTTAAGTCATTTTATTAAATCATATCTCAAATAAAATGAGATTTTCATACGTCCAATATAGAGATTAGAAACTGAATCAGGTGCTGGGAGAATTATACAACTGCATGTAGAATCCGGAAAGCAATCCTACAGCACAGACTTTCTAATGACACTGCAGGGAGAGGCGCCCCCAGACTCAGCCTCCGAAGACATGAGTCCTGTCCTGAAAAGGCTAGGACCACTTGTGATACACAAGGGCAGTATTAAACAATTAATCCACTAGTTCTCTACCTGTTTTTATTGAGGTGTGCCATGCTCTCAATGATATACACTTACCATCACACATATGCACATAGAGGTGCTGATATTTAAGAAAATATTCTTAAACAACAACTTTCTTGTTACCAAGTTACAGTTATAATTATAGTTCAAGTCATGTTTACTATTTTAAGCATTTTGTTGTGCAGTGTGGTACTCTGTGGTGCAGTCTTTTTTTTTTTTTTTTTTTTTTTTTTTTACGCCAAGCTTTTTAAAACTTGTTTAAGCAAGTTAAGACAGCATAAACTATTTTTAAGTTAGGTAACACAACATAATATTTTTGTCTATTTTAAAGTTCAGTTGATCCCCCAAATGGTGTTTATTGAAATGGTATGTAAAGTTTCTAGAGTCTGAGAATTCTGGACATTTCTAAAGGATATATTAAATTAGTCTACGGAATTTCATTCTGGAAATCCATCTATTAATAACAGGCACTGAAGATTTAAAAGGAACTTAATAAAGTAATACACCAAAAGCTTGTCAGGGACCTGAGAATAGAAGCTTTTCACCCAACAGACTTGGGTTTTATTCACAGGATCCACTAACTTAATTATGATACTTTTTTGGCATGATAAACTCGGAGTAAGTTATATGAATAAACTAACATTATTTTAGATAGAGTATTTGGTTCATTTTCTAAAAGTCATTTTAAGGCCACAAAATGCTTGAAACATTATTACACTACCACCCTATTATATGAATAAATAGGGTGGGATGTTTACCATAACTATATTACAACCTTATAAGGGAAAATATCTGTGAAGCACAGCTTAGTCAGATATCCTACTCAAAATGTTTTACTGTATTAATACTTTCATACTTAATATGTGAAAGCTTTGGTACCAGTTACTAGGAACGGTTATTGCCACCTTCATGCAGCTTATAGTCAGTAAGGGAGATAGACAATTATATAAATCTGCAAAGAAATGTAAATATACAGTTTGTTAACTACTATGCGTGTCATGGTGCTGAGAAAGCATGTTGGCTTTGACATAGCATAGGGTGTGAGATGAGAGACGACTCCTCAGGTGAACTGTTGATAAAGTATAATCATGAAGATGTTTGGATGAAGCTGTGTCTATAATTGTAACGAAAGAACTGTACTTGCCGTAACGATTATTTTCTATTATATACACCAGTATAGCCATTTTTCACAGCAAGTGATAACCAAAAACTTCAACGTTTAGGTACTTTTGCCTCCATTACATTTTTTTTTTTTTTGCACTGAATAATTTAATAAAACTTTATGCCCATAATGAAAATTGATCTTATATTGTTAATATACACAAACCTAAAAATCCTGCCTTTCTATAAGCTTTCACACATTCTTTCTTTGGAAGTAAATATTCAAAGAGTTTCTTTATTCATAGTCCATATGTTGGAAAATCTTAAGATAATATTTAGAAGTATTTTTTTGGTTGTTTTAGCAAAGAAGAAATGTTGTGTGTTTTATCTATTACAAAAAATATATATTTTGGGGAAAAAAACAAAAACAAACCAAAAACTATAAGACTGTTTCAAATAAAAATTGGAACTTTGTAGTAGAAAGCTAGAAATTCAAACACAACTCTCATTTTTATGGTCAGATCTAACTTTTGGCCTGACTTTGGGTAATGTCAATGCCTTGATTTCTTCATCAATAAAGGAGGGATACAGATAATTACCTAGCCATAGGAATCTTGCGAAGATTACAGAATTATTTACAATTTGAAGCTTTACATTTTTTGAGTGTTTACATTTTTTGAGTCTAAGATGAAAGGTTCTAGATGACTACAATATTATTCAGGACAAATGCTATAGTTAATCTCACATTCAGGTTAATAAATGTCACTTCAGATCAAAGGTTTATTGTGCATTTTCTGCAAAAATATGAAGCAAATTATTTATCTTCAATATTTTGCTGACAAGACTTTTTTTAAATGTCAGGAACTGTTACGAGGGCCTTGAAAGAAATCGTCTTTGACATTTCTGACTCTATATTTGTGATCCTATCTACAATAGCTATATTGTACAAATGGCTTTCAAAATTTAAAACAGCATTGCTGGATCAGAAGAAAAGAATAAAGTATCTATCAAGACATGAACAATGTAAGCAATAAGAAATTAAGGTAATGTGGAGAAAGACAGCAGAAAAGAAAGTGGTATCATTGAAAAGATTATAATGACAAATTTTTAAACTGCTGCATCTATTAAAATATATTTTAAATGTTATAACGAAATGAAAATTATTTAGTTTTCATTAAATTAATGACAATACCAATGGAGGATTACTCATTGTAAGCAGATTGACATCCCTTATAAAATGCAGTCTAACACAAGTTTATATTATATATGGCTCTTAACTTAGCAGCTAAAAATAATTTTATAATCAAATGTTTGATTGTCGGACACATGCTCTTACCATGTTTTCTCTATATGATTTTAAACGTGTCATATTACACACACATGTAGTGAAACTATGAATACTGTATAAGATTAACAGATGTAGTCTAAGGTGTTCTCAGAGTGAGAAATTCCTGGCCTTTAAAAATGATGTGTATATTATTTTTATATTTTTGTTGGCTTTTGGAAAGAATGGAATTCAGTGGTCAGATATAAAAGTAAGAAAATTCCGCCATCCCTATGTGATCCCCCATTGACCTGAATGGATGTAGTTAAGCAGTGTGGTTCCCATGTATTTGTATAATTTGCCACTGGGTCTAAAATAAATTCTTAGTACATATACCCCACATCTACGTCAGAATGATAAACCTATTATAAAATTTATTAAGCTATAAAATTATATTATAAGTGAGTAGTTTTTCCTATTAGCGACATTTTTTCCCTTCATTTTAGGCATCATAAATAAGCAGGAACTGATAATGTTTTATGAGTCTCAGAAAATGGTTCTAGGAAATAGAACCTTGAATTAATTTGCAAAACAGTGATTAGGAGAAATTCTGAAATAAGCATTATACATATATATATGTGTGTATATATATACATATATATGTAATTTAAATGCGTGGTTAAGGATTTTTTTTTTTAATTTAATGACAAAACTAAATAGCTTCCTAGGCTGATATTTTTGTGACAGGATACAGTGCTTGCTGAGGGTGGGTCTAGGAATGAATGGCCAGTTAATTGCTCAATTTTCTGACATGATAGACAGTTTTTGGAGACCTTTATTACCTTATAGAACTATAGATATAGACAAGATTTTAATGATCATCTAGTCCAGTTACTAGAAAATGTTTCTAAGAAAAAGCCTCTTTACTATCACAAAATAGGGGGAGGTGAGAGGCTCAGCATGGCCTCTCTTACTATGGCTCAAACAGATCAGTGCTGAGTTTACTTTGTATATTATAACAATTCCACAAACTATTTCACTGGAATAAATATCTCAGCTGCTTAAAACAGTTTGAAATACACTGCTTTAAACTACTCTTTCAACTTAGAGCTGAAGAATTTCTTCTCCCCTGAGAGCCAGAGGGTCATAGTGATTTTTATGTCATGAAGTTAGTGCATTGAACTTTGAAATCATTCACTTTTCCTAGACCTCAATACTTCACTGGCATATCTTAGGACCCTCTACCTTTCTCACTCTGCTATAACTGCAGTCACCTCCTGTTTTTCCTTTAATAATCCAAGCACACTCCTCTTCTGCCCTAAAGACTTTGTCCTGTATGTTCTCCTTAACTGGAATGATCTTTCACAAAATAACTTCATAGCTCTTTCCTACTTATAGTTTTACCAAAATGTCAGCTTTTTAGTGAGCCTTTCTGGTTTTATTCTAGCATAATAGATTGTTTGCCAAAATGGCCCTGATTCTTTCCCTCCCTCTGCCAGTGTTCCTGGCAATAAGACTTTGTAGCTGCCTCTACGATGACAGAGATGAGAAATTATTTGCCCTTTAACTATGGGGTGACCTTTGACTTGCTTTAGGACATAGCCTGCTGTGGAAATGATAGGTCCCAATCCTAGGCCTAGGCCTTAAGTGACCTTGCACACTTATGCTTACACTTTTAAAGCCTGGCCACAGTCAAGAACACACACCTAGGCTTAGAAGGATAAAAGACCATGTGCACTGGAGGTAAATCATTCCAGCTGAGGTTAACCTAGACTGGCAGCCTTCATCCAGCCCACCAACAACAGATATGAGTAAACCTGGCTGAGATCAGCCACGCCTGGCCCAGACCACTAGAACTGCTCTGGCATCCAGAGACACATAAAATAACAAATGGCTAATGTTTTAATCCACTAAATTTTGGAGAAATTTGTTAATGCATGGGTTTTAGCCAATATTTCTGAGTTTCCTCGCAAACATGGCGAAAGACATAGCTTGGGTCAGATGATGTAAGAAAACGAGCAGTAAAGCAGAGAATGGTAAAATGAGTTAGAAATGCAAGCTGGTCCTTTTGGGCTGATGATGGCTTCACAAGAAATACTACTGTTTCTCGGGTCTTTCAGCCATTTCTACTGCTTCTTGGGACCAACCATCAGGGAAAGGAAAAGCAAGAAATTTTTGTAGTCTGTTTGCAATCTCGTATTTCTCATTCATCATAGGATGAAAATTCCCACCCGTTCTTGTTCTGTGATGTAGTTTTTCCAGGCAGTCAGTGGTAGAGACAGAACCTCCATTGGTCAATTCAGATGGACTTGGCACTAGGGGACTATTGAGACTCTGTGGGACATGATGAGAGCCATGCTGAAGACTTTCCCTCATTCCTGGAAACGTCTGAGAACAACCAGTAGTATTAAAAGATGAGGCAACAGTAGGGATAGCCACATCTGGGTAGGTGTGGCTCTAGGACTGCCATGATTTGAGCAAACCATCCCGGCGGCCACTGCAGCTAGGGAATGGGGCAAAGAGACAAAGCTCGTTATTGGTCTAGAAGGACTAGAAGACCTGGGCTGTGTATATAGCAATTCCAGTGTACATCCCTGGGCACCTGGCTAAATTCCACACCCCTTTCACACTGAGTTAGCATACTTCTTTCATGCTCTATTTTCTCTTCAGTCCTTTCATATTTATCATATATATTAAATATTTTAATTTTATACTGTATACTATTTGTTTTCCTACACTAGAATTTAAGCTCTATGATAAAAGGAAATCGTACATGATTTGTTCACTAATATTTCTCTGAGACCCAGGAGAGTGCTTGGAAAATAGTGGATTCTCAATAAACATTTAATTGTTGGAGGAAAAGAAGAAATTTTAAACAAATATTTGGCTAGCTACATGTTCAAATAATATTGAGGTGTTTGCATGCCTTTAAGAATTAAACAATTCTTTTAAAAAAATAAGCTATTCTTTTCAGGTCAATTGTGCCACAGCAGTCAAGTCTGCATTACTAAATTCTATTGATAAGAATTAGTTTTAAAGAAAACATCTGTCTCCTTTTTCATTAATATATATGGATCTAATTGGAGAGAAAACTTAAGTGATTATTTTTAGACATATGAAAATTTGGGCATCACCATCTCACAAGATTACTTTTTTGATTATTATGTAATCAGTTATTCACTTAGCTCACAAATTTAGGCGAAAATCTTGATTAAAATTACCACTGTTATTTTAAAATAATGTAATTCTGCTTCTTACCCTGAACCAGACACTCATTCTGCCATACACATACGAGGACTTTCTTGATTAAAACACTGAGTTATCTAATCACTCTGTGCCCTATAAACGTATAGCATATGTTGAAAATGTAGCAGTATGTGGCTTTTTAAGATAGATTTTCTACTTATCCTTCTTACTAAAAATTTTAACCCATATCACTTGTCTTATTCAAGCATTAAAAATGCCCAATACAGTGCATTATTTGTGCTCCCTATATTAGTCTCATTTCCATTTTTGGAAATGCTTATGGCACTAATAACAAAGGAAAATTTATAATCTCCGTAAGATAACTGGTTATCTTAATTGTGCCTTGTTCCCTTAATTCCAAAAATAGTTTTTCAATTATGTGGATATTTCATATAGTCCAAAGAAAATTTATCAAAGTGCATATAAAATATTACTTATCAAATAATTAATGTTAGTCACCTATGTAAATCCTCATTGCTTAGCTTATTTGTGTTTATCCATAGATTTTATCAATAATTGTGCATTTCTCTTTTTCTGGAACACCAAATGTGTGTTCTCTAAAACACCCCTATTAAATTTCAACTATGTGTGCATATGTGTGTGCTTGTGTGTGTGTGTATGAAGAGAGTGAGAGAGAGAGATTTCAGCTTGAAAGTAAACTGTTAAACTTCGTGATTTAGACATGATTTCCAGATGTGTCTATATTTAAAGGAGTGGTGACTTGATTGAGAGTCTATTTCATTGGGGAATAAATAAACTTCTTGAGAAGCACTAATTCTAAGGAAAGAGAAGATTAGAACCAGTTGACTATTGTGTATTAATTTCACATTCAGCCGACTTACTAAAACTCATTATTTTTAGGTATTTGTAGATTGTTTTGAATTTCTATGTGAATGGTCATATCATATTTAAAAAAGAGGAAGTTGTGTTTCCTCCTTTCTAATGCTTACGCTTCTTAATTCTTTTTCTGGTCTTATATTATTGATGAGAGACTACCATCGTAAATAGAACTGGTATGTGTTGTAACTTTTTAAAATTAGCATTTGTTAGGTAGAGCCCTGGAGTGTTAGATGGTGATCCTCAGTTCAAGGAAAGATGAAAACGGAAAGTGAAATAGAGAAGTTGGTGGTAGATTAGGGGGAGGGAGAATGCAAAACGGGGAAATCACTGGGATTGGATAAAAAGTAAAATGAAGAGATACATACTTCTTTTATATTGGTGACTACATGATAGTTAATAATTAACATTTACAGGGTGGCATTTGGGGAACAAGATAACAATGAGGTATTCTGTAGTCTGGTGCTCTGGTGCATTCAGTTGTGCTGTGAGGGATTTAGAAAAGGAGATTACTCTGACATTTCTAAAGATATGTTATCTTAGATGCAAAAAGACAATAGACACACTCACTTAGGTAAAGATTGACCCTTGTCAAGGAAGCTGCAGGCCTAGGATGTGACTACCCTCCATAACTCACTTTTAGTTAGTAATTTTTATGTTCACACCATCCTACGTGGTTACTTTCTCTCTCTGAGTTTGTAGGGCCTGCCCTATTGGCCTCCCCTAAGCTTGTCAGGTTTAGCATGTGACCCCTTTTTGGTCCACACTTATTACCAGACATGTACTAGAATATTTACAGCGAAATTTTTCACAGGAAGAAAAACACAATGAAAACTGTAGTATATCCATGTAATCGCATTTTATACAGTAGTCACAACTGAGCTAGTAACACATGGAATTATAGACAAATATCATTAATATAAAATTAATTATAAAAGGTATAAGAGGCTGTCCCAAACATGACATACCACATAATATAACTTCTATAAACCTAAAAAAAAAAAAAAAATCCTAAAATTTAAAAATGCTCTTTTCAGAAATGTACACATATGCATGGGTATGAAGTTACATGAAAAGGACACAAAGGATTAAAGTTAAAGGGATGGTTAGCTCAGGCTGGGAACGAACACCAGGACATAGGTTGCAGGATTACCATGTGGTTCAATGTGGGTTTTTGTTAATATCCTACCTTTGGTTTGGGTGTTTGGTCTGTGGGTGCTATGTTACTGAAATAAAGGGGGCTTATTTGCCTGCATGCCTCAAAGCCAATCCAGACAGTAACAGAAGTATGCGGCAACGCAAGTAAAGGTTTCTATAAGGAAATGGTGCCAAGCCTAGAGACACAGGAAAGCTAGTGATGCTTAAAGACCTGGCTCCCTGATGGCCTCTAGGGCATAGTTTATATAGGGGAACAATCACTAGTCATGGTAATTGGGAAGTTGGGGTTGTGGGCTCTCCTGATTGGTCAGGGCTGTAGTGGGAGTTAGTGGTCATTGCTTCAGGTCCTGATGTCAGTCACGGCCTCATATTCTGCCTTCATGGGTCTGGAGCTGAAACACAGCTGAGGTCAAGATGTATCTTTAGTTTGACTGAAACTCTGTTTCTGTGGTCAACAGACCTGAGGCTTTTTTCCTAGGACTGATGTTGACCAGAATCTGATGTCCTATGTGCTTAATGATTAAGGGAGTGGTCCTGCAGTATGTGCAAAGGTGGAGGAGTGAGGAAAGAAAAGCAAGTGAGTCATGGTGCTATCAAACTAGACAAGGCCAGCTTGAGTCAAGGAGAAAGAAGAGAGAATAAAATCATTTTAAAGATGTAAAGTTTTTGTATGGTTACACTTATTTTATTATTTAAAATAACTAACAATCAATAAAAGTGGGCCATACATTGAGCAATGCTTGTATCATGAAATGGTTAATCCAGTTCTGTACATGTGTAATCTATAGATAAACCAAAAGTGATTTCAAGACCAAATTCCCTTCCTTCCTAAAACTCTCGCTTTCCTTAATCTCATGAAAGTGTGATTAGATCGTGTCTTATGGAGTACGATAGTAGGGGAAGACAGAATCCTAAGTCTTGATGGAAGTAGAATGATTTGGATTCATTTCAAATTCCCTCCTTGGAGAGCTCCTCTCGCTGCACTCAACAAGAGTGTGAGGAAGAGGGTGTGATTGCATGACATTGACTTCTTGGCTCCTTCCCCAGTTTCCTTCTTTTTACCTGTGTTTCTCAAAGGGGGCCCTTAACCAGAAGCATCAGCATCGCCTGGGGAACTTGTTCGAAATGTAAATTATTTGACCCCATTCCAGATCTTCGGGATTGGAAATCCTGGGAATGGACCCAGCAATCTGTGACACATGCTAATGTGACACATGCTAATATTTGAAAGGCACTGCCCTTGATTTTGATTCTTGTACATGATTTCTCTACCTTTATTGTTTATTCTTACCCTTCCATTTCAGGTAAAACATATTTAATTTTAACTGAATCAAGTATGGCAGTGATTTTCTATTAGATTTCTCTGAATTCAAAGCTGTCCATCTTCCAATCCTTTCCCATTTGGAGCCAGAGTGACCTTTTTTTTCTTAATTTTTAAATTAAAATTTATTGGGGTGACAACGGTTAGTAAAATTACATAGGTTTCAAGTGTACAATTCTTTAATACATCATCTATATATCACATTGTGTGTTCACTCTCCAGGGTCAGTTCTCCTTCCTTCACCATATATTTGACCCCATTTAGTCTCATTTACCGCCCACCTCCCCCTTACCCTCTGGTAACCACTAAACTATTGTCTGTGTCTATGAGGTATTTTTTTTTTCTTTATTTGTTTGTCTTGTTCCTTTGTTGCTTTCAGTTTTATATTGCATATGTCAGTGAAACCATATGGTTCTCGAGTTTATCCATGTGATTTATTTCACTTAGCATAATAATCTCAAGATCCATACACGTTTTTGCAAATGACACTATTTCATCTTTTCTTCTGACAGAATAGCATTCCACTGTGTATATATACCACTTCTTCTTTATCCAATCGTCTATCCAAGGACCAGAGGGACCTTCTAAAATGCAAAACTATTGTGATTAAAATGCTGTAATCCCTAACAATTGCTATTTGCATAACATCTAAACTCCTTATGACAGAGTGCAAGTTCTTCCACAATTGGGCAATGTCTTTCTCTTGAGATTATTCTTTCCTTTACACCACTAGATTCATTTTCAAACACACTAAACTCTTTTGGTTCCATATGCTTTTCCATATCTAGTGCTTGGCATGTCCTGAAAGCTTTTCCACATCTTCCTTCTCATCCACTTTTAACTGGTAACTTTTAGCCTTGATTTAACTCTTACTATAAAATTCCTTATCTCAGAATTCTTCTTGATATGCTAAGGTTGGCCAGTTCTCCTTGCTATCCATTTTTATTCCCCATTATTAACATTCATTACACTTAATTATAATTGTTTTTTAAATTGTGTGTCTTCATAAATCTCAAGTTTGATGTTGTCTGCTTGAATCCCCAGCATCAGTGCTTTACTTCTCTCATCATTAAAATAAAGATTTCATTGTATTCCTAGGATAGATGTGAAGATAAAGTGAAATCATAGACTTAGCATAGTGTGATTATTAGTAACTTTGATGTGTTGAATGAATGAAATTTAACTCTATCCATTACTATAAGTTGTAAATTCTATACTGAATACCATGTTAGTCACAGAAGTAAACATGTATAACTATATTTGGTTATGGTTAAGTATTTGTAAATTAGGAAGACAACTATCTGAAGAAGTTGCGTATGCAGTCAATGGTATATTTTTAAATGTTTATCAGGATTGTTCACTTTATTCATGTATAAAATATGTAGGCTAATTGACATCTTGGCTTTATGGAAATCTCATTGGGTGTTATCTAAAACAATAACAACAACAACAAAAAGAACAAACTGCAGCAGACTGACAAGGAAAAAGCATGATGCAATGAAAAACAATCAAAATAATGCTTCATTTGACGTTGCAATCACAGGTTCTTGGATAATGAGTCTAGCTACTTTTCTTAATGATGTGCTGGTCTTGGAAGCATTCCAAAATTTTATTCAGAACTTAGAACTTATATCTCTCGTAATTAGCAGGTGCTAAATGGCTAGAATTGCATCTTTGGAAAAAATCAAGGTAAACTTGATGCGTAAACATTGGAATGTGCTATACTTGATGTGTTGGTCTTAAACTAAGCTCGTTAACTTTTGAATCTGCAAGAAATGAATTATGTAATCTATATATTATATAAAATTTATATATACACTATATAATCAAGGAGCTTACTCTTAAACAATATTGTTTCTTATCAAAATTATGAAAATGTCTAGAAATATGCTTGTGAACACTGAATAATCAAGAGGAAGTGTTTATTTTCCTTTTTCTCATGAGTTTTTTTGAATAGTGCAATGTCTTTTACTATGTCTATGCTGGAACTTCATCATTTAAAATGTGTCATGTTATGATAAATCGTTTGGTGTTGAATCAATTGGATTTTGTTGTGCATTTCCACTAAGCCAGTATGAAGTGGCTGCTGAAATCTGGCATGACAAATTACAAAAGATGAGTCACCTGGGGTTAACAAAAATCAGTATTCATTTGTTTACCGTAGAAGACAGAATGTGTTAAAATGAACAACATGCAGCATTAGCTGTAAAGTGCTGTATAATGAGGGAGGGAATATCTGAAAGGGAAAATAAAAGGAACTCACAGTGCAATAGTTAATAAAAGGATTTAGCTAAACAAAGATATCACAGGTAACTTAGAGTATTTGCAATTTGTTAAATATACATTGTCTACAAACAACTCAAAGATTTATATGCAAATTTATGTGTAAAGCACTCATATGTGAGCAATTAGAACACCGTTACATTCTCTACTTCATGCTGAAAATTCAAATACTCAAAAAGTTGAGAAGGTTTCCCTCTGGATACTAGGATTAGTAGAGAGATGGACATACAAATTCCTATGCATAAGTATATTATCTGCTGGGGACTCCTGAAGCACAAGCTTCTGCTTTTGCATTAAGCTGTTATGTCTTCAAGTTGTTGAGCAGAACGTTGTTTAAAGGAAAACCACTGAGGCTTCATGACTCTGCGTTTTATTCTGGAGGGTAGGTTAGTCTTCCCTGGAGGCTATAATGCTGCCTCTTATCCTATGTCTTAGAACACTCTCCCGGACTTGGATATTTTTTTAACTGAAAATGACAACCCATACGAAGGTGAAGGGACCGCTAAAATTAACCTTAAAAGGTTCTGGTGAAAGTTTTATCTTCTTGTTCCAGCTTTATCTTCAAAATCATGTTTTTTTGTTTTTTCTTTTTCTTTTTGTTGTTGTTTTTGATCAGGGAAAATATTGCCACATTATTCTGTAAAAGAGCTCTCATGGTTTGTTATATATTTCTTTACAGAAGGTTAGTGTTTGGGCTCTACCTCCTCCTGGAAAATTAACATCTTAAATTTCCACTTAACTAACTCTAGAAGACTGCTCAATCACCTTTGTGATATTGAAAAATTGCTATGTTTCTGATTTTGATATATGTACAGAATTCAACTCTTTGCCATCACTACAAGACCCCCACGCTAGTCTAAGGCCCCATAATATCTTTCCTGAATTATTACAATAGAATCTTAACTACCTCTTTGCTTCTGCCCCAACCTTTCATTCTGTTAAGAAACATGCTAGAGCGATACTATTAAAATGTAAGTTATTTCATGCCACATTTCTGCTCAAGCCTTGCCATGACTTATAATCTGAGTCAGAGTAAAAACAAGCCATAAATATGACATTTGAGGGTCTGCATAATCTGGCTTTCCCGATACATCTCATCTCTTCCGCTTTCCCTCTCATTGACTCGGCTGCATTGGCTTCCTCTCTATTTCTCTAAACATATCAGGACTGTTCTCAACTCAGAGCCTTTGCAGTTCCTTCTTCATGTGCTTCTCCATAAGACGGACACAAGCCTCACTTCCTCATTTCTTTAAAATCTTTACTACAAAATTAGATTTCCAGTGAAATTCCTTGATCACCCTATTTAAAACTGTAACCACCCGATACTGTTACACTTCCCAGCCTTATTTTCTCCTTTGTTGTTATCATTATATGTTTTCATAACTTATTTATTGCCTGTTTCCTCCACTGCAATATAAATACTGTGAGGGCAGAGATTAGTTTTCTTTCTGTTCATCTCCTAAAAGGTATATTACAATCACTTAATAAATATTTCTTTAATGATTGAAAAGATATGTGAATATTCTAATATGTGGTCACTTCCTGAGAAACTGAAACGTAAAGAATTTTCACACATAAATGTGTTAATTGAAATTGGATTTATTTTATAATTCCTTATTCTTATATAGAGAGTCCCAGCTTTGCATGGCTATGATACACACAGATTTCAGTTACCATAGGTTACCTTAATAACACCAGTTTCCCAACCATTTAGTTCAACTCAGTTACTCAGTTATGTTAACTGTAAGATACTGCATGAAGTACAAACTTGGCTGCTATTCCGTTAGTCCACAAATCACTATGCAATTGACAGATGTGCATCATGTTCAGTACCAATCACCTCGCTTCTTTCAAAATCTGTTGGAGATTGGTCACTGCAACATAGGATTTCGTTCATGCACAGATAGATGCTAAGCATGTAGTTACATTGACTCCTTGTCCCCAGTGATAAACCCATGTGGCATTTTACAAAAACTGGTCACTGAAAGAGAAAATTATAATTTAAAGAAAAAAAAAAATTGGACAAAGTTGAGAGTGTAGCAAAGATATTAAAAGTGATAACAATACAAGTGAAATTGAAATCAGCGTAAGTGGAATTACAGAAGAATGAGCTGACCTTAGGAATGTTGTCACTGCTGCTATTGGAGAGCCTCTCCACAGAGATGTAAAGAAGGAAAAGTTAGAGATGTAAAGGAGGAAAGTGGTTGTGAAGAAAAGGATAGAACTGTCCTAGAAGGGACACTGGAAAAAAAAAAATCACACTAAAGGAACACTTGGAGATATTTCACATCACTGCAACGGCAATGGATAAAGTGTTAGCACTGATCAAATGTAGAAGTATGACAATTTGCCAAAATATAGGAAAGATGTTCCATCTCTCTATCATAAATTATATGACAAGAAAGTGAGTGCTATCTAAACTACTGTGGAAAAGAAATAAAACACTTCAATCTCAATGTTTCTAATGTTTTAAAATGCAGTACATTACATAAATATTTGTTGTGTATTTTTCAAATTTCTTTATACATCTATAACTGACAGGAAGAGAATTTTTTCATGTTTGGACAAAAATTGTTAAAGGTCACAGAAAAATTATTAAGATTTCAAATTGCACAGTGACTTTTATGGTTCCATACTGCCATGTAGAGTGAAGACTGCCTATAAAGTTTTTTGGAATTTACAGAGATTTATTATTTATTGATATACCATTTGATACAAATTGGTAGAAAGAAACTAGATGGACATTTTTATTGCATAATGTTAGGGGTGCAGTGACAGAGCTGAGAACACAGACTCTCTATTGATCTCATGTTTTTATGCTTACCCTGAAATCAAATATTTCAGTCATTTTTTTGGTGCATTTTTCATAGGTAGAACTGTAACAGTAGACCCTGAAACTTTTTACTTGTGAAGCTTTAAACCAGTTCACAGACACCCAAGTCAACCCAATTTCAAGGACTTTGGTTAATACACTACGTCGTAAACTGATCTTTTACCTTTCTCATTTGCATGCAAACACAGGATCAAGGGTGGTCTGAATATAGAAATTAAAGAAAACAGCATTTATTTATGAAATTTACTATTTATAAAGTACTTTTAAAACATCGTTTAATTTGGTTCTGCAGAGTAGCTATAATCATTTCAATTTTAGAAACGAAGTAACTGAAATTCGGGGAGGTTCAGGGCCGTGTCATGAATGAAGGAGGAGAGGTGGGGCTAAAACAGAATTTCAAAGCATAATTTTCACATGCTTTCTAGTATGTAATGCTAACTAAACTATAATGAATAAGAAGCTGTTTGCCAGTCTAGGGCATAGTCTATGTGCTGCACTATGGTAACTTTAGGATTTTTAAATTGATTTTTATGTCCTTTATCTGGGATTCTTTATTTATTTTTGTTAAATTATTGGGGTGACAGTGGTTAGTAAAATTATATAGGTTTCAGGTGTACAATTCTGTAAGATCATTATGTACATTATGTATAGATCGCATTGTGTGTTCACCACCCAGTCAGTTCTCCCATCACCCGTATATTTGACCACCACCCCCTTCCCTCCTCTACCATCCCCACTCCCTTCTTACCCTCTGGGATTCTTGTTTTTTAACATTTCAGATGATTTCAGATATGTTGTCAGTCTTTTCCCTTCTTGTCATTATTTCTTACCAGATTGACTCTCTGCCAGTTTGTGGAGAAGAGGCTTATTATTAGGGCATCATGGATCCCGTTCACATTGTTTCTTCTCCATTAATAGTATCTCTGTACAGTCTAAACCTACCCCATCCAGGTTTAAAAGCACAGTAATTAGGCATTAAACAATGATTAAATCAGGCATTAAATAATAAATGTATTTCCAGCACAAAGAAGTCTGCATTGAATTTCCAGTCTCACTGGTGATTTTTATTATTTATTGTTTTTTAAATAAATTTTCATTTTAGAGTTGTTTTAGATTTACAGCCACGTTGTAAAATAATAAAAGTTCCTGTTAGCTCTATACCTAGTTTCCATTACTACTAACCTCTTATATTAGTGTAGTCCATTTGTCACAGTTAACAGACTGATATTGATACATTATTTCTATTAACTACAGTCCATGCTTTATTCAGATTATACTGGGGATTTTTTAAAACCTATTCTCCTTTTTTTGTTTTTTGTTTTGGTTTGTTTCAATATTCCAACTAAGATATCCTGCTATATTTATCATATCAAATCAGTTTCCTCTTGGCTATAATAGTTTCTCAGGGGCATTATGCTCGACCTCCTTGAGGGGGGCGTATCAGCATAAGTTATTTGGAATTCTTCAGGATGGGAGATGTCTATCCTTGACTTTTGAAACTTTATTTAATAATTTATTTATATCACAATGGACTAGTGGATATTTATTTTATACTTTAGATGGGTTATAATTAAACACTTCTTTTTCAAATTTGTTGCTTAATTTTATACAGCCTTGGCCATTGGGTGCTTTTATAGTTGGCTTCTGTGTCCTTTTCTCTTTCTTTCTTTCTTTCTTTCTTTCTTTCTTTCTTTCTTTCTTTCTTTCTTCTTTCTTCTTTCTTCTTTCTTTCTTTCTTTCTTTCTTTCTTTCCTTCCTTCCTTCCTTCCTTCCTTCCTTCCTTCCTTCCTTCCTTCCTTCCTTCCTTCCTTCTTTCTTTCCTTCCTTCTTTCCTTCCTTCCTTCCTTTCTTCCTTTTTTTCACTTTGCTTTCTGGAATGACAAGATTCTCAAGACACATTTGGTATATCCCAGGCCTTCCAGTCATGGAATCAGTGATTTCTCATAAGTGTCCAGTCCCATTTTTGGAGAATGATTTTAGAAACCAAGATCTGTGTGATAGGTGTGATCATTGCTAGTGGGGTCTTACTGCTTCCTGGTTCTCTCAGATGACAGGGCAAGTACATACATGTATATATTACTAACTCAGGCATAGTCACATATCTATAAATATTTGTGTGTATGTGTGTATCCATCTATACCTATATTAAACTACACATGAGTTCACGTTGATCTATTACCACATGGCTCTCTCTAGTCTTGTCCCATTGGTTGTCTCTAGCCTCCCAGTCTAACAGGGAGAAACCTGGCTTCCATCCTCTGATTCACTTGCTTAATTTTTAAATTACAGTATCCAAGTACAGCAGGTCCTCAAAGTCATTTCATTATAAAGTTGATGAGCTGCTGTAGTAACTTAACTCTTGTTTATATCAAGTAACTTATGGTAAAATTAGTTTTATTGTATATCATTTCACTTAAAGTTGCAGAAACTTTTTGATGATATTAAGTGAGGACTTACTACTTCAATTAGAATACATGCTAATATATAGTTCCCTTTGCCTTTATTTTCATAGTCTCCACTTATTTCTTAAATGACTTACATTGAGGGCTTTTGCCCCACCCCTTTCAGTGATACGTTTGTAATACAGTTAGATTTTGGTGTTTCTATAGTTTGCATTCCATACTGGGACCTCCCAACGTCCTAAAATGTGTGTGTGTGTGTGTGTGTGTGTGTGTGTGTGTGTGTGTGTATACATTCTCATACTTTGAGATTTATTTTTGTCATATAAAGTTCTATATAGTTTGTGTCAAATGTATAGTTGCATGTGTTTATAATTATAGTATCACAGAAAATAATTTTATCGCCCTACATGTGTCCTGTTCTTCATCGATTCAACTCTCCCTCCTCCCAGCCCTCCTATCAACCACTGCTTTGTTTATTTTCTCTATAGATTTGACTTTTCCAGAAAGTGGTATGTAATGGAATAACACAGTAGTCTTTTCAGATTGATTTCTTTTATGTAGAAATAAGCATTTATGATTTATTCTCATCTTGGCACAGTTTGATAGCTGATACTGTATAATAGCTGAACGATATTCCACTGAATGGGTGTACCACAGTTTATCTATTAATGTGTTGAAATACATCTTGATTGCTTTTAGTTTTTGGAGATTATAGATAAATCCTGTATAAACATTGCTATGCAAGTTAGTGTGTGAAGATAAGTTTTCAAATAAGTTAGGTAAATACTTAGGAGTGGATTGCTGGATCATATGGCGAAGTATGTTTAGTTTTTGAACAATCTGCTGAACAAGCTATGAAAGAGAGTTCCAGTTGCTCTACATCTGCTCCAGCAAACTGAATTGTCAGTTTTAGTTTTGTTTTTACCTATTCCAATAAATGTGTAGTAATATCACGTTATTGTTTTAATAGGCATTTCTGTAATGACAAATGATGAACACCTTTCCATATGCTTACTTTACATCTGCATATCTTCTTGGGTGAAGTGTCTATATAGACTTTTTACACATTTTATAATTGGATTATTTTGTTATTGTTGAGTTTTAAAACTGCTTATTTTGCATATACGTTCTCTATCAGATGTTTTGTAAATATATTTTCTAGTCTGAAGCTTATATTTTTATCATTTTGTTTCTCTCATTCTCTCAAATGTATCCATTTGCAAATAAGACAGTTTTAGGAACTGGAAGGGCAAAGATGAACGAGTCATGTGCTTTTCTTTTTGGCTCACCTGAGCCAAAATAGTCTCAACTTACTTCCTGTCAGTCATTCTGGTCGGATTAATATTCTGTAAAAATTGCTGGAATAAGTGGCTTCTTTTTATTGTCATGATCTTTAGAATACTTGTAAGTGTCTATTTGAAATTGATGAGGAAAACGTTCACTAGCACAGACCGTTATTTCCCTGAAAATAAGACCGGGTCTTATATTAATTTTTGCTCCAAAAGATGCATTAGGGCTTATGTTCAGGGGATGTCATTCTGAAAAATCATGCTAGGGCTTCTTTTCTGGTTAGATCGTAGTTTTGCGGAAACACAGTATGATTAAATCTTTAGTTGAAGAATTGCTTATATATTTATAGTTACATGTGGATGGAACTAGCATACTGTTTTTTTTGAGGGGGAAAACACACACACACAGAACTGAGAATTAGGATTTTTAGATTAAAGTCTTGATCTTTTATTACTAACCTATGCTACCTCAGATCAATTACATTACCTTTCTTAATTTCAGTTTGCTCAGATTCAACTTCATTGGGTTATCTCAAAGTGACTGTTCTATTCCAAGGTGTTCTATACCTTTTCTAGAGGTTAAAACTTGGTAATCTGCTGTTCACATTTCTGTTATGAAAAAGGTTGATATAGTAGGAGGGTAAATAAGAGATAGATTTATGATTTGGAAAAACATTATTGTAGTTCTTAAAAATTCTGGATATTATAGATCTTTTTCCTAATATCATCTTGATTTGACTTCCTACAATTAAATATGAATATAAATCCAGGTATTTCTGTTTTATTTGTGAGATTAGCAAATAGTATTATTTTAAGAACGTTTATCTTACATAGTTTATTTGGATTCCTATTTAGCTTGCTCTTTTATGATATATGTAAAGATATCCTGATCTATTTGCATGGCTGATGTACTAATATCTGCTCCTAGAATCAATGAAGCCATTTTCTTCTTTGTTGTCCTTATATCTTAGTAAGAAACATTAGTTGAAAATATGTCTGGAGGTTTTATTTTGTTATATCTAGAAACATGTTTTCAGTGAATGCTCACAATACTCTATACGATTGATATTATCACAATGTTCACATAAGGAAACAAGATTATAAAGTACAGGTAAAGTAACCACAATTAGCTTTATTTATGCTTTTTGTTTATTAATTTTTTTCTTTGCTGTCTACATACTGATATTAATAGGAGACTTATAAACACCAGTGCCACTGGTGCAGGCCGATGATGTAAATGATGCTGATAGGGTGAGAGAAAGACAACAAAAGCATTATGATAAACAGCAACTGATGAATAATAGCTTTGTCTATTCTTGCCCGTTTAAAGATAGAATGTGTTTCAAATGCACTAGAATGTCTTCTCTTTTCCTTCTCATTCTTCTTATAAAAGAATAAGAAAATAAAGCAGAAATCCATACATGTATTTGAAATATTTAAATTATTCAATGTTTGCAACTAGTACAACATTTTTATGAAATTGTTGGTGGGCCAAATAAATCTGATGTGTTTTCTGGCTGCAGCTTGTGTGCTAGTGGTTCATGATGTGTGCTTTTATAGAGAGCAGGAAAAATTGTATTATTGCTTTCGGTCAACAAGCATGTACTGGGCGGATGCCTTTCACAGAGCACTGACTGTGGCACTCTGTGAAGATATCTCCACTGTGTTCGTATTTTGCCACTTACTTTATAGCATCTGCATTTTATTCCATCAGAACTCATAAAATCCTTTACCAATACAAAATAGAGCTCCCAATTCCCGTAACATATACTAGGAAGAAAAGAAATCATTGAAAATGTCACCTTTAGATGACTAAAATGAAAGAAATTTAGAAATTTTATCATGTTTGATTTATTTTTAAAGCACTTCCTCAACTTGCCCTAAAGATAAATAAAAAGACAGGAAACAGAATGACAGTCTTCCTGATTGGTGATTCTTGTCAACAACTTTATTAAAAATGAAAACTCAGATGCCTGATACATCATACTGAATATTTCATAGTTAGAAATGCCCTATTCCAGAGCTCTTGGCACATTTGATCAATTTTAATATTAGCCACAGCTACCTTTCAGATAAGGACACACAATATCTCATTTTAGGGGATTGGTAGCCAGAGAAGTAAATAACTTCCAAAGCCACAGTCAGATTTTATTTAACATATACTGAGTGGTAACTGTTATTGTAGAAAAGAATTCTATATTTAACTAGTTAAATATGATCACAGAAATAAAAAAAATATCTCCTTTCAAAAATGAGATCATGAAAAATCTACAATAACATAAAAGAAGATTTTGGAAGTGCCCTGGTTAGTTCTCCATTTTAATTACAAAGAGAGAATCAGGTTATTTGACAAGGTAAGTGTACAGGAAAATACAGCAAATAGGAGTCCCTTAAAACAGTAGTTGTGTCTGTGGGTATGTGTGTGTTCTGGTGTCATATGAGTCACAGTTAGGGTTTCCATTGGGCAGTGTATAACTTTCTCTGGTTGAGAAGCTCATCTAGATTTCCTGATTTCTTTTCTTCTTATCTATTTGATCTTCTAATCTCTTGTTTTAAATGGCCTCTGTAATTCTGCCAGGATGTTCATTCTGAATTGGATTGAAAATGAAATTCTATTGAATGATTTATTTCTTTTTCATTTATCGATCTAACTTGTTTCTGATTTTTGAATTATTGTACTATGAACTTTCCCAACCTATTTCATACCAAGGTTTGGAGAGATTGAAGGCTCTTTAAATTACGTTTTTTTAAAAAAAAATCCTTTTGGTCACTTCTTTCACTATGGATGTAGTTTTTCTCCTAGGTTAGCAATTCACATATACAACTACTACATATATCCATCAGGATATATGTTTGTGAATTTAACCTAGTGATCTTTAAATAGTCTGAATTGGATGTGTTATTAATTGGGAAATTAACATATTTATTTTATTTGCGTTTTGACAAACTGTGGCAACTTTTACCAGTCATACAGTTTATTTAAATAATGTACAATATTAATCTCAAAGCATAGTGCATTTTTTAATAGCTGAAAACCTGCTTGGATTTTTATTATTAAAGGAAATCCTCAAATGATAGATGCTAAGCGATTGCACTAAATATTCTACACAATGCTATCCCAATATATTTAAAAATCTTCCATTTCTGTAACCCTCAGAATGAAACCACTAATATTAATTTTATGTTTTTCCATATAATAATTACATACATGGTTATAGTTGTAATTGAGGGACTTATATCAATTTAGAATATCAGTACCAAACTTTAATGGATAATATTTTGCATTCTTTTACTTTATATTGGAGCAAGAAAGACACATTTTTTACATTTGATATTATCTTTTCTTCCATAGTCTATCTTCTATAGTCTGTTTGCCATTCTCGATAAGGAATAAAATCTCAATATTCCAGTCCAAACTTGAAATAATCAATTCTGCTTTATCTTTGTGTTCAGAACTTAACTTGACCTTATTAAGCTGCTGAACAGTGATAAGGAGTTTTATTTCATTTATTTATTTCTTTTGTTCCAGAGCAGTTAGCGTCCTTTCCCATAAGACAATCAGATGTGTTTTGCTCAGTGACATCTTCTAGAAAAATTGCTCCTCCTCTCTTTACTCCTCAAAAACAGAGAAAGATACTATTTACAAATATTTTTTTGTTTTTGTTTTAAGGAATTCTATATTAGAAATGAATACCTGGATTTGTAAGGTATCAGTGTTAATATGAGGATCTCGAGTCAGAAGAGAGGATATACTGAAAAAAAAAACAAAGATAGTGTGACTACGAGTTGAGATCCTCTCACAGACAAAGACAAAACATAGTTGAGGATGGAAAGGAAAGAAAATAAATTAAGCTAGTAAGTTAAAAAGAGTACAGTGAGTTCATTACCAACTGAGCCTATATGGGATTCAAATTCCTCGACTGTTCAGTGAATGCATAATGATAGTGGATACCAGAGATTTAAGGAGAACATCTTTGCATGAGGGTTCCTTGGGGCGGAATAGGGGAGATGGAGAGCTACTGATGTCTGCTACCACACAAACTCCAAAGGCAAGACCTAATTCCTAGAGAGACTGGGGTGAACCCCAGCTAAAGAGGCTGTATATATGAAAGAATATAAATTCAAGACAGAGAATTAGGCCTGATGACACAGATTTCCAGAAACTCACAAATTTCACCCTTCCCTCTGGAAGACAGTGTGGACTCTGAAATAACACAGTACTTAGATTAGCAACCAAGGGTTTCCTTTCTATTTGATATTCTCCAAATAGAAAAACCGTAGAGGAAAAAAGAAAAGGCTACCGTTAACCTCTATGCAACCTTTGTTAAATTAAATGAAACCCCACTTCCCAAGGACACTTTAATTCTCTCTGTCAGAAAATGGTAATACTATATTGGTTTGTAAGAAAAGACAATGTATTGCCATCTGATGGAAAACTGACATCTACTATGTCCCATACGTGAAGTCTATCCCCAGGTGTATGCAGTGTACACTTATACAAGTGGAAGTGGAGATGCTGGTGGGGACGGGGCATGTTCCCAGAGGATAGTAGCAGCAAGGTCAGGGGTACCGAAAGATGTCTCTTGCAAGTGGCTTGATCAATAAGATGACCAGAGTAGAAAATATGAATATGTTTTTCCTGTGCATGGGTCTGACCCTTGTTAAATTCCAGAAAGGAGCAAAGGAGATTCTAAAGGAAATTCCAAAAGAAGCTAAACATTGAAATAAGTTTTAATATTACTCTACTCTGATTATAAATTTTTCTAGGTATTAGATTGTCTTTCTCTTTCACAAGAGGATTTAGGTCAGCTTTCATGGTGTACTACATTCACACATCTTTTATTATAATATGATTGGAAGAAAATAAAGGAAACTTTTTGTCTTCTGATCTAAGTCAAGCCCTTGTATGATTATTTCCAATCATTCAATTCCTTCAGTAATTCCTGTCATGTTATTTTAAAGGTTACATTAATTATTTACATAGTAGAATAATTATTAGACAATTGCAGACAATTATTAAAAAATGGACAGTTTTGTAAAATGTTTTCACTTGATTTCCACAGAACCATTTCCTTTTATTCCTCCTATGCATATTTAAATGTCTGTTATGCAGACAGTTCTAAATTTGAGAAGCACCATGTTTTTCACATAACTTTTGTAGGCAAGATGTGGTTGGGGGAAATCACAGAGAATGTGCAGTGTTCTTGAAGGGCCTGGCAAATTGCCTGGCAAACGCAACACAGTCCTTTCTTTCCAGGGCCCACCCAAATACGTTTTCCAAACTTGTGATTTAAAAATTAAGAACTTCACATGCCTTCAATAGGCTTGGCCTTCTTCCTCAGCAGGGTATTTTGTTACTGGAATTACTTGGTCACCACAGAAAGGCACTAATGAGAAGCTGTCAAAGCAGTCCTAAGAATTCTACCAAAGTCTTACTTGTAAAATTCATCAGGGCTGCATTATCATATTGAGTTCATCTTGTTTCAAATGTTGTCATTATTTTCTTGTTGTCTATAAAGGGTGAAAAACCCAAGAATTTTACCATCTATATACAACAGTTTTTCCCAGACTTGACTTACTAATTGGAAGCGTATTTTGATATTTCTGACCCTTACAAACTATTGACAGTATCATTAGGTCTCTCTACAACAGTAGACGCTTTGCAGACTGCAAGGCAGGCACGAGTTCTAGTGACTCTGCCGGCCATTATGCTCCATGGTAACCGTCACCACACAGAGCTAATGCATTGCCATAGACACCACATGGTTTGAAACCAGGATGACGCTTTGTGGGGATTCTAACTGTGTGTGTCACTTGCAGTGTTTGTATCCTGATGATTATTGCCATTTATACAGTGCAATTAACGTTGTTTCTAAGATACTCTATATATTCTACTCATTTACAGTTTCATTTTAGAACTGCCAGAGTTCAGCACATAACCCTTCCTTGTCACATACTTTATTTTTTAAAGAGAATAAACCAGATTTCTCAATTACCCTAAAGATCTGTTGTCCTATACTTCTTTTCCCCTAACCTTACATTTGTTCTTCTATAGCCTTCACTCATATATTACTAAACATTTTCTCAGCAGGATCCTTTTAACTCTTACATTTTTCTTTTACTTTTCATTTCCTCTAGCACGGCACCTAGTAACAAGTCAGTGGAATTCCGCTTTCTAACATATTTTTACATAGGATTTCTTTATGGACATAGATTTAAAGAATTCCTGGGATAAAATGATTGAAATCCTTCAAAGCGGGCTTAAAAGACCCCGAGAATCACTAAGAAGAGGAAAGAAGGGAAAGAAAGTGGGGAGGAAAATGCATGTGTGGTGACTCTGATAACCCTTTACCAACTGTTCAAGGACCTAGTATTGATTGATTCCCGTGACTCTCGAAGTCTGTGGCCCAAGATTCACAGTGTCAGCATCACCTGAGGACTAGTTTGAAATGTAAATTTCTGAGTCCCATTCCAGACCTTCTGAATTACAAACTCAGGGGCTGGGGAGCAGCAATTCAGTTTCTAATACATTCTCTGGGTGACTCTGAGGCATGCTGATTGTGAAGTCCAGACCCCTACGTTTCCACATCGGAAATAGAGAACAGAAAAATTAAGTGGTGATTCAAGGTCATATAGAATGTAAGCAAACTTGTTTACGTTCCAGGTTCTCTCTCACCATACCACCAGAGGACTAGTTCCAAGTTGATGTGTGATTGTGCGTGGCAATTATTGGTCTTCCCTGAATTCAACAGATCCATATAATACTTAATATCACATAGAGCAAGCATTAAGTGTGTACAATAAACATATACACGATACTTCGGAATTTGAATTGGCTGAATGATTTTTGAATATTCAGTTCTCAATCTTCTATTATACTTCATTTGACAATTTGTTTTTTTTTTAAACCTAAAATCTTCTTACATGTATAGTTAATGTAAAATTACAGCAGAGCTACTCAAATTATATTTTCTTTTATTAAGGCATTCTTTTTTGATAGCACACTCTATTTTCACAAATTTCATTCCTCTACCCTCACGTGGCAGCACCAAAAACATTACACTCCCTTTGTACACATCTTCCTATGATATGGACTTTTCTGTTTTTATTTATATAGGTCTGCCTACCAGTTATGTTTATATTTACTTGAACTAGTTGGTGTGAGACTGTCTATGTGAATACTGCAGAAATGAACATGAAACAAAATAAAGCTCTAACGATTCTTTCCTCAGTAATAACACTTTACTGAGGCTGAAAATTGTACTATAACCTACCTGCTGAGGATAACTACCTAAGCATCTTTCCTTCCTCCTACTTTTTTATATTCATGAGGAGGGAAATAAAAGTGTTTGATTTGTGAATAAGGTTTCCAACAGAAGACGTATGCTGACAATGACTAAAATCTCTCTGACGATAATTTACAATCAAGGACTGAGTATTGTATTTTCTAGCATCTTATCTTGAAAATTCCTTGGGATCATTTCATAAGTGTCACTATTACCTCATATGCTCTAGATCATGAAGCACTGTGTATAATGGTGGAGAGTATGGTTTGAGGAGGGTGGTAGGCAGAATAATGCCCTACCCCTGAAGATGGCTACATCCTAATCCCGGAACCCTAGGGATATGTTGCCTGGCGAAGGGAAATTGAGAGTACAGATAAAATGAAGGCTGCTAATTAGCTGGCTCTAAAATAGGGAGATTACCCTGCATTGTCCTGGTGAGCCCTATGCAATCACAAGGGTTCTTCCAAATGGAAGAAAAAGGCAGAATAGTGGTTTTAGAGGGAGATGTGATTATGGAGGAAAAGTCAGAGATGCAATGCTGCTGGCTTTCAAGATGGAGGAAGGGGACCATGAGCCAAGAAATGGGGACAGCCTCTGTAAGCTGAAAAAGGCAAGGTAACAGCGTCTCCCTAGAGTCTCCAGAAAGTAACACATTCCTGCTAACACAGTGATTTTTAGCCAGTGAGACACATGTAGGACTTCTAACTTACAGCACTGTATCGGAAATGTGTACTGTTTTAAATCACTAAAGTAGTGGCAATTTCTTTCAGCAACAATGGAAAGTTAATACAAGAAATAATATAGATCTTGATTTGACTTCCAGCTCTACCTCTTACTAGATGTGTCTTTGAGTCACTTTCTTAAACTCTGAGCTGCAGTTCATTTATCAACAAATTATTATAGAATAAGTGTCTATTAATAACATTGCTTTAGGAATTCAGTAGGAAAATTATTTATAAAATGTTTGTTATTGGCCTAAGAATATGTACATATTAGTTATTATGTATAACAGCAGAATTTTCTTTGATATGTGACTAAAAGGCAAACAATTTCTGGAAAAAAAAATGGGTCCTCTTAGCAAATCTTGAGTCTACGTCAAGAGAAGACCCTTTAAAAAGTAAACTTCTCTGCAATGTGGCTGTATAAATGGATCACTGAAAATAATTTATCATGAAGATATACCATTAGTTTTATTGAGAACCGATATCTTTTTGAGTGGGAAAGGGACTTTAGAATTTATCTAGTCCAGTTAACTAATCTCAGTTTGAGTAATTTTAGCTGCTGTCACAAATAAAACATCACTTTTCATTGACTTAGAATTAAAAAAAAAAAATTCCCTCGGGTAATATACCAATGCACGTTTGTGTTTCATTAGTGGCTTTATCCCAGTTGGTAAAACAAGGACATGGAATCTTCACCTTTGGATCTCTGTTACAAAACTTTGGATTTCCCTGAATCCAGCTGGCCCTCAGAAAAAGAGGTGAAGTAAAGTACACCCTAGAAGCTACACATCTACTTGTGATCATACACGTAGTTCCTTTAGAGAACTCTAAATAAAGGCCCATCCAAATGTAAGAGGGCCTGTAAAAGGTGGGACCTAGCTGGTGAGCACTGCCTAATAACAGCTCTAAGCTATGAAAACAGAAGCATACCTTTTTGGTGACCAGTTAAGTTATCTCGACCTCCCAACTGCGGAGAAACAAAGCACTAAAAGAGGGCCCACAACATCTACCAAAGACCTAAATCTGTGTATACTGGTTAGATTTTCTCATAATCTAAAAGGATAGGCAACATGTTCTCCATTAGTGAATATCTTATTGCACCATAATCTTAAGATGTTAAAATCACTAAAACAATAATCAACACATGTATAATCATTTTGCTCATGTTTGCCACTGTATAATTATTTAAGTATGTTACATACTTATATAGGTTAATAGAATTTAAATGTGCATTTAGTGCCACAATGGAAAGTTAGAGAATATTCCTCTTTTATTTGGGAGAGATATTTAGAGCCAGTAAATGCATACATTATTCTAAAAGGGATAAATGTTTTCTTTTAAATCACTTCCAAATAAGTGACTAAGAGATATGTTTTTATTTAGTATTAATATCACAACTAATGAGGTTTACTTAAAGCATAATTATTGCTGGTAATTAGGAGACACAAGATTTCAGTTTGTCAAAAACAAATTCATTTTTTATAAACATAATGCAATCTGTTGTTTACTCATCATGAAACATATGTTGTTTTGGCTAATACATAATGAAACTAAAGACCCAATCTGAAATACCCTGAATTTATTTGTCAAGTTTAAATTTATTTTCCTTTTACCTTATCATGCAATATACTTGTGCATACCCTTTTTAGCTTATTTTTAGAATATGAACACATTAAGCAACTTCGTGTGCTGTATATTTTGATCTTTCAAGATTTTTTTTTTGAGGCAAGAAGTGACATAATATTAAGTATTCAGTAAAAGTAAATCAGAACATAACATCCACAGAAGGAGGTTTATCATGCTGAGTTTTCATCAAGATTCCTCATTTGCATTTTCAAAGATGCAGTCATATGTGTTTTTTAAAATAAATTTGAAAACTAATAAATTTTAACTGCAATCATAATCACTATTCCTTTCAACTGTTACCCTATCATGCTTCCCCTCCTAAACACAGATATGCCTGTTTGCTTTGATTCTGTGCCTTCCCAATTTTTAAGATACTAAAAAAATTCTAAGTTTCTTAAAAATAGTGCAGTATTTCAGTAAAAAACTGGAGTTTTCTTGGATTAAGTCAGAGGAAATTCCCTGACTTTCCCGACTACAATTTCACCTCCAGACTTCAATAGGACACCTTGTTATTATACGCTTTTATATAACCTACAAGTTGTTAGTCCCTACAGATCTGTATGCACTGTAATCGCTCGTTTAATAATGCATACATGTTCCTGTTAAGCATTTAGATGTTTTTCCACATGGACACTTCACTAGAGGTTTTTCATTCTGTATAACACATGCTTTTAAGTATTGTGAGGTTGTGACAAACAGTGACATAAATTATTGAACTTAACTGGAATTCTCATTCAGTGGCATGCTTTTTACACTTTCTTTCCAGAACTTAGGCCCGTGTTATTTGAAAGAAGAAATAAGAATCATAAAAGACTAAGTAGACTTTTTAACTTCTTAAATCCATTTCTCTTTTAGTAAATGTAGGTGTCTATGCACTTTGTTTCTGAACATTCCATGAGCTTAATGCTGTGCTTTTGGGTGGGAGTTGGGGGTATATAGGGGTGGATATTTTATTTTACATGAAAGAAACTCTCTTCATAAAGAAATGACTGCTGGAGATTTTCTGGCAATCATTGATTTGCTAGATTCTTGTCTCCTTTAGAGAGTTGCTCCCTGCTGTTTTCATGAGTCCACATACCCTTTTTAACTTACTAACAAACACAGAGGAGAACATTCTTGATTTTCAGATCTCAATCTGAGATGAAATTGGAGTAAAACTGGTAGCAGTAAATAACTCAAATGTTCACACTACTCTCTTTTTAAATTTCACTCATCACAAATATTTAGATAATGTAATATTACAATGTCTTAATGTGTGTAACTGTGCTTACATGGCATTCAACTGCTTTTAAATAAGATCATCTGCAATAACAAAATATGTTTTATATGAAGCAGAAATATTCATATTCACATGGACAGGAACAAAAACAGGTAGTTAAGTGAAATGTTTCCACTTGTCAGTCTTTTCAGTTTTAGACAATCAATGGGTATGAAATGATATCGCATGGAAATTTCCATTAACATTTCCCTTATGACTAATACTCTTGAGTACCTTTTCCTGTGCTTCTTGGCCATTTCTGCATTTTCTGTTGTTAATTATCTCTTCTAGTCTTTTTCCACTTTTAAAATTGGTTGTTTTCTTTGTTGATTGTTTGTTTAGTTGTGAGATTTCATTACATATTCTGAATAATAATCCTCTCTTAGATATATGTATTGCAAAAGTTTTCCAAGTCTGTAATTTGCTTTTTCATTTTCTTAACAGGGCTTTCTGATAAGTAGGAGCTTTAAATTTGAAGAAGTTCAATATATTATTACCTTTTAAATTTCATAGTTAATGCTTTTTTAAACATCTCATTAAAAATATTTCCCTATTCCAAGCTTTAGAAAATATTCTACTATGTGTTCTCCTGGAGGCTTTATTTTTTTATGTTTTAACTTTTGCGTTCAGGTATATAATCCTCTTAAGTTACTTTTGGTGTAAGGTGTCAAGCAGAGGTTGAGATTAAATGTCTTTCCATATATTTTTCCAAACAGTCATATATACATATATATATTTTTAATTTTCTGGACTCTCTATTCAATTTTTCAAAATATCTAGCTTTACTCTGTATCGTATTTTCTTTTTAAAAATATTTTTGCAATTACACTTGATCTACAACAGTATATTAGTTTCAGGTGTACAACAGTGATTAGATATTTGTATAACTTATGAAGTGATCACCCTGATAAGTCTAGTACCCACCTGACACCATACACAGTTATTACAATATTATTGACTATATTCCCTATGCTATACTTTATATCCCTGTGACTATTTTATAACTGGCTATTTGTACTTCTTAATCCTTTTACCTTTTTTATCATCCCACAGCCCCCTTCCCATCTGGCAACCGTCAATTTCTAGTCTGTATCTATGAGTTTGTTTGTTCATTTATTTTGTATTTTAGATTTCACATATAAGTGAAGTTATATGATGTTCATCTTTTTCTGTCTGGTTTATATCTCCTAGGTCTATCCATGTTGTCACAAATGGTAAGATTTCATTGTTTTTCAAATTGCTGATAATACACACACACACACATACACACTCCTTTATCCATTCACCTATTGATGGACACCTAGGTTGCTTCCATATCCTGGTATTGTAAATAATACTGTAATGAACATAGGGATGCATACATCTTTTTGATTAATGTTTTGGATTTCTTTGGATAAATACCCAGAAGTGGAATTGCTGGCTCAAATGATAGTTCTATTTTTAATTATTTTAGAAATCTCCAAACTATTTTCATTAGTGGTTGTACCAGTTTACAATCCTACTAACAATACGAGAGGGTTCCCTTTTCTCCACATCTTCACTCAACACTTGTTTGTTGATTTATTGATCATGGCCATCCTCACAGGTATAAGGTGATATCTAATTATGGTTTTAATTTGCATTTACCTGATGATCAGTGGTGTTGAACATCTTTTCATATGTCTGCTGGTCGTGTGTATGTCCTCTTTGGAGAAATGTCTTTTCAGGCCCTCTGCCCATTTTTTAACTGGATATTTGTGTGTGTGTGTGTGTGTTTAACTATATAAGTTCCTTATATATTTTGCATATTAACCCCTTATCAAATATATCACTGGCAAATATCTTCTCCCATTTAGTGGGTTGTCTTTTTGTTTTGTTAATGGTTTCTTTTGCTGTGCAAAAAGTTTTTAGTTTGATGTAATCCCATTTATTTATTTTTTGTTTCCTTTGCCTGAGGCAATAGATCAAAAAAATAAAATATTACTAAGAGCTATGTCAGAGAGTTTACTGCTTATGTTTTCTTTAGGAGTTTTATGATTTCAGGTGTTACATTTAAATCTTTACTACATTTTGAGTTTATTCCTTTATATGGTGTCAAAAAAAGTGATCCAGTTTCATTCTTTTATGAATATCTGTCCAGTTCTCCCAACACCATTTAATAAAGAGACTGTCTTTATCCCATTGTATATTCTTGCCTTCTTTGTTATACATTAATTGACCACGTAGGCATGGATTTATTTCTGGGCTGTTTATTCTGTTCCATTGATCTATGTGTCTGTTTTTATGCTAGTACCATGCTGTTCTGATTACCATAGCCTTGTAGTATAGTTTGGTATCAGGTAGCTTGATACCTCTGACTTTGTTTATCTTTCTCAGGATTGCTTTGGCTATTCAGGGCGTTTTGTAGTTCCATATAAATTTTAGGGTTATTTGTTCTAGTTCTGTGAAAAATGCCATTGGTATTTTGATAAGGACTGCACTGAATCTGTAGATTGCTTTGGGTAGAATAGACATTTTAATAATGTAAATTCTTCCTATCCCTGAGCACAGTATATGCTTCCATTTATTTATATCCTCTTCAATTTCTTTCTTTAATGTCTCATAGTTTTCTGAGTACAGGTCTTTTACCTCTTTGGTTAAATTTATTCCTAGGTAGTTTATTCTTTTTGATGCAATTGGAGATGGAATTGTTTTCTTAATTTTTCTTTCAGATAGCTTGTTATTGATATAAAAATACAACTGATTTCTGACCATTAATTTTGAATCCTGCTACTTTACTGACTTACTTATTCTAACAGTTTTTTTGATGGAGTCTTCAGGATTCTCTCTATATAGTATCATGTCATCTGCAAATAATGATAGTTTTACTTCTTCCTTTCCAAATCAGATGAAACAAGAGAAAAGGTAAATAAATGGGATTATATCAAATCCAATCTAGAGATTGGATTCTGCAAACTACATTTCTTCTTTGCCTGCTATGTCCCTGTTAAACTCTGCCAATAAGGTGCATCAGAGGGAGCATGCAAGGTGAGAGGAACTCTGCATTACCACCCCCACCCCCACCCTGGAAAACCCTCTGAAAATTTACAGTTCTTACAAACAAAAGTAGAGTCCCACAGTGGCAGAACCCAGGCTCACACCTTTTTCTTTATATGCCCAGCTCCATTTTCACAGTGATAACCTCACATTCAAGCTTTATCTAGGTCCCTCTATGTGGCCAACCCTCAAAAATAGATGTGTCCTCATCTGTAGCTCTTCAGTGTGGTCCAGAGAAGAGACCTGCTTAGACCTTGAAAATGGGCATGGGATAATTTTGACAGGAAACACAAGGATCACAGTTACTCAGAGTGTGGTCTGGAAGGATACTCAGGCTCAGATTCAGCATGTAACTTTCTCACATGGACCACTCACACCAGGGGAGGATTCAGCTGAAAGAGCAATAGTACTGAGTCTTCTAGAGCACAGATCCCAATGTATGGAAACTCTTGCCTGCCTCTAAAGGTGATTGTGCTTAT
Source organism: Rhinolophus ferrumequinum (assembly GCF_004115265.2). Classification (NCBI taxonomy): domain Eukaryota; kingdom Metazoa; phylum Chordata; class Mammalia; order Chiroptera; family Rhinolophidae; genus Rhinolophus; species Rhinolophus ferrumequinum. Next base: position 66,579,774 of record NC_046290.1, read on the forward strand.
AATTCACATTAATATATTCAAAACGCGTATAGTATAGGTTATGTATTTTGTGCCTGACTTTGTATAATATGCTAAATATTCAACATCCAACAAGAAATGCCCTATTTTGGCATAAATATTCAGGAAGAGGCAATAACTTCTACTTACATTGCTCTGTTGTTTGGATTTGTTATAATGAGTATATGCAAGCTGTATAAAAATAGAACAAGAAATGATATTTACATTATATAAAATTGATGATGGAATAATATAGAGAATTAAAAAAAAAAAAAAAACCTCATGCAACTTAACATGGAAAGTAGAAATACCACAAAAGAAGGGATATGAACAATTTAGAGAAGAAGAAAGAGGACTGACAAACATAAGGAGAAAAATCTCAAATTCTTCCACATTCAGATCAGTACAAATAAAACAAAATTATCTATCACTAAATCATCAAAATTTAAAAGTCTAAATAATCCATACTGATTACAAAAATACCTCTAAATCATAAACTTTGGGTAATACTAGGAAATTGATCATAAAATCTTAGACAAATAATTCCTAGTATTGCATGGAATGCAAAAGAGGGCAACATATGTGACATATCCTGTAGGTTTTGCACACTTATTAGTCTGTTACCAAATATATCTTCAATAAGGATGGAGAAGTTCTAAATGGCTAGGGAAAAAATACGTGGCTTCAATTTAAGCTATATCTTGAAGAAAGAGAAAGGTAAAAGATTAGGTAAAGGAGAACAATCAAAAGCCAAGAAAGCAGGAGCAGGTGAATTCAGAGAGAGATAGTAACAATTAAAATTAAATAGTGGATAAGTATTAATACTATGAAATATTAATATATTTGAGAATTCCATGGTAAGATATTAGGGCTCTATACTTTATAAGGAATGCAGGATGGTTGCCAGGCACAGAGTACAGTATTATATTTTCATAGGAGAATTATGAGTGTCCTTAGCTAATTATATCATTTGTTTGCCCAGATTTTTTGAATCTTTTCATTCCTCCAACATTCCTTTGTTTCTTGCTTTGTTCATCCCTGAAGCTTCATTGGCAGTTGGAATTGGTCTTAGCAACCAGGAAGCTGATAATACCCAAGGAGTAACATGAAGATCTCCATCAGAGGACACACACAAATATACACACAAGCCTCCAGGAAGAAAAATAAATAAATACATGCCAACAATATGCAAATCCTAAATAGCAGTATTTTACATTATCTTTCTTTGCTGATCCTTCCTCATATTCTTTTGCTTTATATGATTGTTTTGTGCATCCACCATTTTACACAAATACATACACTTTCTAAACAAGTATAAATAGATAGCCATTTAAAGTTTACCTTCTGGAATGCAGCAATTCTAAGCCTATTGATTACACAATTTCAATGGGAATAGTCCCAGTAAGTCATTTTACAGATATTGCTGACTCTAGAATTTAATTACTTCAATAACAGGAGTCTGAACACATTTGATCACATCTTAGTTTGTTACTCTAAGAATAAGATGAATAACACCATTTATGCTTCTAGAACTTATCTGATGCACTATATTATGTGTGAATTAGTTTTATATGGGGTTTTTTCAAGGTTCAGTGCATACATGTCAAAAATGAGAAGGGAATTTGTCTATTTGAAGTCTGACAAGTGCATTTTTTACTTAATGGTTGTTGCTTCAGAGTTTTACTAAATTGGGATTGGCTTCCCATTTACTATCTCATGTATATCCATTCTTAGAATAAGCAGACTATATGAGAGATAATGAAGGATAGGGTCAGTTATAGGAATTGAGTGAATTATTAATACAACAAAGGCAAGGCTGCTATTAAAAACACACTTTTGCATTGATTAGTAACAAGGAATCAAAATAAAAAGTCATTATATGTTTGTGTATAGTGTCCTATTCTATGTAGGAGTTGCCATTTCCTGCTTCTGTCTGTTAGTAATCTTGTTTATAGTTTTGTATCCTTTTGTCTTTTTGTTTCAAGCTGAATAGCCTCCTTTGATATTTTCTTTAACGCAGGCCTTGCCGTGAAAAAATCCCTCAGCTTCTGTATGTCTGGAAAGGTCTTTATTCCTCCTTCATATCTAAAGGATGACTTTGCAGGATATGTTCTTGGCTGGTAATTTCTCTCTTTCAGTAATTTGAATATTTGATTCCAGTCCCTCCTGGCTTGTAGTGTTTCTGCTGAAAAGTCTGATGATGATCTAATGGGTTTTCCTTTGTAGGTTACCATCTTCTTTTCCTTGGCTACCTTGAGAATTCTTTCTTTGTCATTAATTTTTGACAGCTTCAATACAATGTGCCTTGGAGAAGGCCTGTGAGGATTGAGGTAATTAAGTATTCTGTTTGCTTCTTGGATTGGAAGATCCAATTCTTTCCATAAGTTTTGGAAGTCCTCTTTGACGATTTGTTTGAATAGGCTCTCTGTGCTCTTCTCCCTCTCTTCTGTTTCTGGTATATCCATTATTCTTATATTGCTTTTTCTGATGGAGTCAGATAGTTCTTGTAGAATTCTTTCTTTTTTTTTTAACTCTCAAGTCTCTGTCTTCTTCTATCTGCATCATTTCCAGATTTCTATTATTGATATCACTAATTCTTTCCTCCATCTGATCAACTCTATTTCCTAAGCTCGCTATTTCATTCTTCATCTCTTTTATTAAGTGAATTCTGCAGCACGTAGATACAAAGAGGTCTTTCTTTTGCTTTCTAGTAGGTAGTGCTGGAGTGTTTTATTTTTTCTTGCCTCTTCCAGCTTCTTGCATGGTGGGAAATTTCCTGGGGAGGTGGGCATCTCCTCTGTGTCCAGGTCGCCTCAGTCTCAGGGCACCACCTCTGTGGGAGGATGTGGGGAGTGATGGGATTCTGAGCCCCTGAAATCCCAGTGCTGCCCCTGCAGCCAGATGCAAAGCTGTGCGCCTCAGCAGCCCTGGGTGCCCCTGCTAGGATCAGTTGTGAAAGGTGGTGGTGGGTGCATTGGGAGAGGTAGTTGGTGTGTTTGTGGTTTTGTTCTCCTCCGTGTAATGGTGACTGCCAGACCACATCTGTCTCACCCCTATAGCTCCTCCCTTGTCACTAGAATTAGCCACAGTGTGTGCTGCTCAGGAACTGTCTCCAGTTCTCAGGGCTGTAGATATTGTACTCTTTAATCTGACACTGCTAGCATTTTTTTCTGGGGCTAGCTGCTAACACTGGGAGTGTGTGGGAGAGGTGAGTTCTGGGAGGGAGGAGGGAGGTGGCCCGGCTCTGTGGCTTTGTTTTATGACTGGCAGTGAGGGCTGTTAGACTGCAGTTGTTGCACTTCTGTATTACGTCTTTGCCCCAAGGTCTCTGCCCCAATTGCTGGGTTCAGTCTTATTATATACGAGGTGAGACGATTAAGTTCGCGAACTTGTTGCAACGATGTTGCTAACCTTTTTTCATATCGGAGGGATTATTCATTATGAATTTGTACCAACTGGACAAACAAGGTTAACTAATCAGGTTTACTATTTGGAAGTGCTGGAAAGACTGCATGAAAAAATTCAACAACCTGAACTTTTCACCAACAATGGCTCTTGCATCATGGCTCTTGCATCATGACAATGTACCAGCTCACATGACACTATCTGTGAGGGTGTCTTAAGCCAGTAAACAAATAACTATATTGGAACACCCTTCCTACTCTCCGGATCTGGCCCCCAAAGATAAAGAAAATATTGAAAGGAAGACATTTTGATGACATTCAGGACATCAAGGGTAATATGACGACAGCTCTGATGGCCATTTCAGAAAAAGTTCCAAAATTGCTTTGAAGGGTGGACTAGATGCTGGTATTGGTGCATAGCTTCCCAAGTCACCTTCTTCAAAGGTGACTATAGTGATATTCAGCAATGAGGTATGTAGCACTTTTTCTAAGATGAGTTCACGAACTTAATTGTCCGGGCTGTTGTATGCTCATCCCTCAGGCAGGATTACTGGGTCCACAGAAAGTGCACCTGTAGTCTTAATCCTCCTCTCTCCCGGGGCCTGCAGAGAGCTCCAGGCTGCACCAGTGGCCCCCATCTCTGCACTTCTCCATTCCGTCCTCCCTTGTTTGGTCTGATTCGCTCACCTGCAGATGTTTCGATGTGTGAATCTCTTGCATGTGTTTTTGTGGTGTATCAGGAATTCTCTGTTGAATTATAGCTATTCAACTTGTAACTTCAAGGGGAGAGATCAAAGAAAACATTTATCCATAAAGATATGTATACCTCTATGTTCACTGCAGCATTATTCACGGTGGCTAAGACATGGAAACAACCAAAGTGTCCTTCGATGGATGATTGGATAAAGAAGATGTGATACATATATAAATAGAATATTTCTCTGCCATAAGAAAAGATGAAATACTACCATTTGTAACAACATGGATGGATCTTAAGATTATAATGCTAAGCGAAATAAGTCAGACAGAACAAAAGTGGGAACCATATGATTTCACTGATATGTGGGATATAAAAGTGAAAGCAACAAACGAACAAGACAAAGAAAGGAAAACTCTTAGACACAGCAACAGCTTAGTGGTTACCAGACGGAATGGGGGAATGGTAGAAGAGGAAAAAGGAAGTCAAATACATGGTGATGGAGGGAGAACTGACTGGGTGGTGAACACACAATGTGATATATAGATAGATATATAATAGAATAGTACACTTGAAACCTATATAATTTTACTAACAAATGTCACCCTTAAATTGAATAACAAAATAAAAAATAAATACATTTTAAAAAGAAAAAAATAATTGATCTAAAACAAAGTAATTTTAGAAAAAGAATGAGCGTAACAAACTATGCTTAATGTCAGGCAACAGATACAGATGGTGCACTGTATATCTAGCAGTGTTTTGCTGCTAAGGGTGATGCTGTAGATACATATTTTTCCAATTATTGTCTTCACATTGCTAATGGGTTTAAGATGGAGGCAAATTGCTTGATATTAATCAGTATTTGAAGTAGCATTTGTTGCATTTAACTTTGACAATTGATATTATCTTAATTTTTTTTAACATTTCTAATTGACCAAGAAGAAAATTCTTTCATTCAAAATACTACATTTAAAACTATTTTAATCCATATACTTAGAAAATACTTCTATTTCAAATATATATGTGTTAAAGTTTTCATTACTTCTATTCACATAGTAAAAATATCCTTTGTTTAAAAATGTCAGTTCACATTTATTGTATTCAGTTTACTCTCTCTAATTACATCTTAACTGGAACACCTTGAGTTGCTCCAAGCTGAGACACTGAGAATGGAAACAGTGCATCTGCTTATTTTTTGTCCTGTGTATAACTAGAGAAATACCTAGTGAGATTTTTGTTTCTCTGTACTCATGGACAACACCATATCTGGGTCGGTTGTTTCTTGGGGGTCAGTCACCAGCATCAAGTAGATAGACCATTTGGCCTACCTCCACCTACGCCACCCTACTCTCATTTCATTCCATTCACACTGGAGATTTGTACTTTCTGTTCCTTCAGCCTAAGAAACATGCCGCCCTGTTCACATATTGTTCCCTTACTTTCTTCAAGTATTTATCCAAGCATTTAAACAATGCTCCATCCAGAGTAGGCAATTATTAAATATTTCTTAGTGTCTGAATGCCTGTCAATCAAAGTTCTTCTCTGCCCTCTTCTTACAAGGGGTATCCTAAGAATACATTTATCAATCTCTCATCTCTTTCTCTCCCTCTTTCTTTCTAAGGAAATTGATAAGCAATGGATAAGTTAAAAAAAAAAAAAAAGGAAAATTCATTCTTGTTGATAGAAATGCTCTCTCAGTTACTTGAAGATTAGAGTCCTAAGCATAAGCCGCCCCAGTCCTTTCTAGCTGGTGACAGATGATTAAATTGCAGCTTTCTTGTCTTCAGTATCACTTCCTCTCTATTTCCAGTTCCTCACCTACCTGTGTGAACCCAGTCTTAGAATCCCTTCTTCGTCATTCCAGTACTGACTGCTTTCTGGGCTCTCTCTATTCCACACAGCCCGTAGCACAGAGAAACACACTACATAAAGGTACTCTTCACAGTAGGACAAACATTTTCCAAATGAGTGGCATCATATAGACTATATGGAGTCCTGACAGACTATAAGGAGTACAAATATGAACACTATCAAAGACTTGGTTAGAAAGTATCAAGTTCTTCTGTTATAAATATATAGAGAATTTTTAACCAAGCATATTCTTTTAATTGATATTTTCTGACATAAAAATGCTATGCAAAGCAGTTATATTTAAGATGTTAAGATATTTTCCCCTTGTCAAAAATCCCACATTAGAAAAAGCTAACTTTTTTGTTTGTTTGTTTTTGAGTTTACCATGTTAGACGGTCTTGCGACTCAGAAAAGGCAAAAGGCATATATTCATCAATTTATTAATTTAGCAAAAATCTATTAATCTTCTGTATAGCAGATACTTTCACAGTTGCTGAGATACAGTGGTGACTAAGACATAAATGGTCTATGCTACCATATTGACTGGTAAACAAACGTTTGCCCACTTAGAATAACATTCTCTACCAATTTCCATGACAGTAGCCTTCAGAAGAGATTTTATATTAATATTTTTATCTCTAAATTAAATCATCTCTTTTGTATTTACTGTTGCTTCTCTATTTTCCCAATTTTATTAGAAATAAATAAAGGATTGTATCCCTTTTCAAAATATGTCTTTGGTATGATAAAAAGGTTACTTATGAACCTTATTCCTTTTTTTATTTCTAGAATAAATATCTAGACTTATTTAAGGAATATAGGGAAGTTAATTAAATATGTACTACTTCTAAAAATAGATGCTTAATCTAGTAGAGGATAATTAAACTGAAATAAATATATTTTAAAATGACTTGTTAATTTTAAAGGCAGTGATGGAGTATCTAAATTTGTTTAACAAATGTATATTTATATACTATTCATGATGAAACATGCTACTTATAAATTATGTAATAGCTTCAACTTAAATTTTATACAACATATTAGTTACTACTAGAAATCTTACATAACTACATGATTCTATACATAAATATTAAAACGATTAGTACTTCATAAGTGAAATATAACATCAACATTTTTGTTATTTATTATTGCTTTAATTTAGTATAGTGATTATTTTACTTTTCCAAAATTTGCAGTTTAATATAATTTGAAAACCAGTAAATACAATATGCTTTCTGAAGTCCATTATTATAAAAAGTGGAAACCAATTTTTCTCCCTAAGTTGACCATTCATATTCCTAAAGAAATCCATTCCTGGGTCAGAGCATGCTTTCCCAGTATAAACCATTTCAAATCCTGTTAATGACAGCATGGAATAGTATAGAAACTTGAATAGCTTGAATAGGAGAGTTATAAGCAACCAGATATAAGTGTTATCATGGCCAATACCATCCAAAAAAATACATTTTTAAGGTTTTTTTAAAGTGTGTATATTGATTCAAAAAATTCTTTCATCTAAGAGAAAATGACCATTTATTTTTCTTAAACTAGTTACTTCAGAAATAGATTTTCCAAGTGCAAGTGATTTTAAATGTCAAAAAATTAAACTTTCTATGGTTAGAGTTATGACAAATTGAAAAAATGAACTCAGTAGATAAAACAGTAAGTAAAGAAGAAATTAACTTCAATGTTTCCCAAAGAGGCTGGGATTAAAGTCTAATTTAGATGATATGTTTTCATGTTTCTGCTCTCCACATTTTGCAACGGTGTATTGATTTGAAATTTTCCCTGAACATCAGTCAAACCTGTTAGTCCCCACTTGGCCAATGCAGAAATATTCCTAATTCTTAAATCTTCAGCATTTTCAACAAATAAATTTAGAGTGACTCTAACTACAACCTTTTTTTTTTAAGGCTAGTCAAATAGTCAATATCCTTTATGAAACTATCACTCCTCCATTTTCATAGGTATCATTAGGCCATGTAGTTTTTGATAAAAGATGGAAAACTGTTATACCATGTGCTTTGGAAGTTCATTGAACATAAAGGGACAATAACAGCATCCAAAACTAAAAACCAAGATCACAGAATTGTCTCCTCTGTTTGTGTTTCTATTACCTTCAGTAAGTTGTCTCATTTGGCTTTCAATATATTTCTTGCATAAAAAAATCATATAATTAAGGTTAGGATGATTTTTTTTAATCTTTGAGAATTTGTTAAATAATCATTTTATTTTATATATTTAGATGGTTGGACAGGTTTTTTGTTTTTATATTTTACTTCCAAATTAGATAACTGTGTAGCTAATAACTAGTAATATTTGGCATCCTCGTCAGTGTCATTCTTTTTCATTATTCTTTAAAATAAATCTTTAATATTTTCTTCAGTTTCAAAGCTTCTTTGAAAGATATATATAATTTTACATGGTTTATTTGGATTGATTTTGAAGCCCACTTATGTTTTTATATTTCTCATTTCAATATCATCTATAGCTTTCATGTATTTTCCATTCCTGATTCTAACCCATTTTATCACATATTCAAAATATCACATATCTCAGTGAATGCTGAATAATGTCTGCTTTCACAAATTGAACACAAAAGCTATATTTGGTTTACAGAAGATACACTATGAAAATCAATCATATCATGGAAGCTTTAAATTAAAAAAGGCTGTCAGCATTTTGGGCATATAATTGGGGGAACTGTGCTCCTTTTACTTTGCAGGAGTACATATAGGAATTTGTAAAAGCTGGGCTGAAACAGAGTGATTGAAAGATCAGCATCCTCAGAGCACAGGGTATAGCTCTCCATCCATACTGATAGGCATTCTGTGGCAGCACATATCACAAAACTACTCTTGACAGTTTGGACAGTGTGGACTTGCCCCACCTGGCACTGGAAAGGAATCCCAAAGGAAGCATATACAGGGTTTGCAAGGTCTCAGGTGTCCATCATCTGTCAGCCATCCTCTCTCATCACTAACTTGGGTTCATTTTACTTTATCTCTGGGACTCAGACACCACGTCACCCATGGCATCTGACAGAACTCACAATAAATTGAAAAAATAAATGAAATTGTATAGCTGACCTTTTACATTATGCTTGTGTTTCTTTGAAAAGGTCATCATTTCTGTTAGAATGCTTTTTTAGTAAGTCCCCAATGTGGTAGCTGATATTCATAAGGGAGTTTCCATTCAATGCTTGATAAACAATATGAGTAAGTGGTATTTCATTCACTATTCCTCAAATTGAGGTGCTTTACTTTACCAATCTGCCTTAGTAATCAACCTCGGTGACTTATGGGCAACCTTATCTAAGGGACACCTGTTTTAGCAGAGAGTATTTGGCTTACCACTGCATATTAGATAATGACCCATAACTACTTAGATGTAAAATTCCATTGTCAATTTTTACGTGGTTTCATTTGTTTTATTCTCATCTATACTATTGGTTTAGGGAAGGTCCTTTGCATCCTGCATTATACTGCAATGGGCATGAATATAATTTAGGGATTTCAATATGTAGCAGAATGTATAAAACCACAGAAATCTTAAGAAAACCATTTTGTCTCCTCTTTTCCCAATACTGTGTGTCAGACTGGATTGCACGGGACTGTCTATAACATAGCACAAAACAGATAACTGAGTTCTCTTAATATGTTTTTTTTACTTTTATAAAGAAGGTTTCTTAGACATTATCTTCCTTTCTATTCCCTCCATCATGACATATTCTAAGCTTTCTTGGTTTTTTTGCTCTTGTATATAGATTGCCATATTTTGAAAAGAATTTGGCGTGGGTTTTTTAGTGTGTGATTTACTGCTAGTAAGTATTTTCCTGTCATTTTGTTAAAGTCTTTCAGTTAGTCACCCATCAGCATCAATTGCTATTCATTAATATTTAACATCATAGTTCTCTGTTTGGCATCTGATCTTAATATAAACCACCCAAATATTACTTTATTGTGATGCTGCTTGGGGTTACGTCTATATTTAGAAAGAATCTAGTTGCATAGTCCCTAAATTCTACTTTTATAAACCCAAGTGGTACAACCGTGTTTCCTCAAAAATAAGACCTAATTGGAAAATAAGCCATAGCATGATTTTTCAGGATGACATCCCCTGAACATAAGCCCTAATGCATCTTTTGGAGCAAAAATTAATATAAGACCCAGTCTTATTTTCAGGGAAACACAGTATTATCTCAGTGAATTACGTGAACCAACTTTAAAAACCAACAACTCTGAGAACCACGAGGTCCACAGAGAAGTAAAAATAGGTTTTCTTGCCTTCAGCATTCTTACAATCTATTGAAGGTGACAAGGCATGATTCCTTTTTTAAGAATCAATAAAAGAATTGGAAGAGGACGAAATCTGATAAACTGATCAGAGATGGAAACAAGTGCTAGGACTTACAGAGAAGAACAGATTTCTGTTGAGAAAAGTTGGAAGTAAGCATAGAGGTGGAATGTTAAGAAAAAGGCAAGATGCAACTGAACTTTAAAGAATAGGTAGATTTACAAGCATGTATCAGTAGTTTAAGGAGTTGAAATATGGGAGGTTGGTCTTTAGGAGTGAAGGGTTAGAAGCTATGCAAGAAAGCTATGCAGAAAGCATAAAAGCAAGAAAGCAAATCAAATTTGTGAAAAAAATATGTTTAGATCATTTTGCGTAGTGTTGGTTTGTGTATACAATAGGAGATAAAACCAGGTGAGAAGGCTGGGTTCCAAATCTGACAATATTATAGTCTGGGTCTAGTAGATAGGCTATAGGAAAATGCGTCTCAGAAAATATTATTTCGGAAAAACCAGTAGGTACTATGCAAGTGAATCCTAATAATAACCAAGTTGGAAGCAGGAAGAAAAGAGAATATATAATTTAGTGTTCCAGGTGATACACACGGGCCTACAATAGAGTGTTAGCTGTAAGAATATAAAGAAAGGAATGGCTGAGAGAGAAGTTACTCAGAAACCAAAGAGTAGCTAATTAAAGTAAGCCTGAAAATTGGTTTTCAGGGACATGATAAATTTAGTTTTCAAACTGCTGAATTTGAGATGAAAATGGAATGTCTCATTGTGGCTGTTTAGTTTAAATACAGATCAGAAGCCAGGATGATTAAAAACAAAAAACAAAGGTTTTTAGAGTTGATCTTTGAGGTTTCCATGAAATTTTGAGAGTAAAGTTCACTTAATAATTACCAGTGAAGTTTCCTGCAATGTTAAATCCTTTCCTAGATATAGGTACTGAGGAAAATCTAGTTTTCAAGGCCAAAGGCTACGAGTAGATTCCAAAACCTCTCCCCCATTCCAGCTGCCTGAGAAATGTATGTCATAGTTCGCAGATTTGTCACTATCACTACAAGTATCCATCCTATTGACTGTAATACCAACAGGGTTTTTATGAATTTTCTGTTCGAAATAACACATTCCTCTATGACAGGGACTTGTTTTCTTTTTCAGACACTTATCTCAATCTCACATATTATTTATGTACTTTGTATTTTTCTGTTGGTTATTAAGGAGTAATTTTCATAAGTACCTCATTGTTTATTCATGATACATTATCAGGACAAGTATTTCAACTTCTCATTTCATTTCTTGCTAAATACACTGTTATTTTATATTTACTCAATTCTTAGAGGAGGAGTAGTTATACTATTTACTTAGGTAAAGGCACTTGACATAGTAAAGAATAGGCAAATATAGAATGGACTATATCTCATTTAGATTTAGAATTTATGAAATTAAAATGCTAAAGGGAACTTTGGTTATTTGACATTCCTTCATGTTATAAGTTATAACATTTATTAATATTATTAATATTAAATTTCAGTGATACCAGATATAATCCAGAACTTTTATTATCTAAAACTGTATCTTGCTCAAGGAGCCTTAATCTGATTGTGACTATTTTATAGCCTATTGTGTGCCAGGGAGGCCCTCATTTGACTTGTCATTTTTAAAGTTGATACCTCATTTTTGGTCTTTGATCTAGGGTTTTTTTTTTTTTGTTTGTTTGTTTTCAAAGGTATTTCATATTAAAATATAATCTCTTAGAAACAAATCAACTAATACCAATTTCAAATCCTGGGGAATGGATTCTAATTGTCTTGGCTTAGGTCAACATTTCTTATGTAGGTACTTGTGGCCATGGATACGGGGCTCATTGTACTGACATCTCCACTGAAGGTCCATCCTTGTGATTTGGAGGGAAAGCATGGATTTGATAGAAAGAAATAGTATTATTGATTTGGGCTAGGCAGTCAATCTGAAAGTATCTACTACTGGTCACTGTTAGTGGAGACCTAGAAAGTTATCTTGATTTGTTCTGTCCCAGGATCTACTTTTGACTATTATTATTCTAATAATATATCTGATGCCTTTTTCCTTCATCATTAAGGTTTTGTTCAGAGAAAAGTGCCCTATTTGATTTCTAGCTGAGAAAGCATGTAATTAAATAATACCCTTGGGCTCACTCTATTTCCTGCCTTATCATGAAATAAGAAAGGTCCACTGAAGGAGAATTAAAGAAAATGCTGATACATAGCAAATGATAGTTTAGTTTTCCCTATAAGGACAATCCTCTTTCTATAAAATAAGGGAATATATTGTGTTGGAGTAAAAAAAAAAAATACTTAACCATTATAACTGCTGTAATGGAAGATTATTTTTGCTGTTGTCCGTTCCAAAAGAAAAGGTAGAATTATTACATCACCTTCCATTTTCCTGGTTTCATTATTATTATCAGTAGTATTTACATCTTCAATAAAAGCAAAGCTTATAAGCAAAGTATATACTAGATTCTTAGCATATTCTCAAAAATTAAGACTTTTTAAAACACTTATTTTAAGCTTCTGAGAAGGAATACTAACATTAAGACAGAAAACAATAAATGTAAAGTATTTAAACATAAGATAAAAATTCAAAGTTTCTGTTCTTACTATACACCAAATGAAAACTATATTTTGATTTTTAAATTTCAGTCTTTCTCATATTTCCTTACCTTGTATATGTACTTGAAAGAAATGTGCAAAATTGAAGACAATATCAGTAGAGAAATAAAGAATGAAAAAATTTGTCACCTACAAGGTCTTTACTTATAAGCAGCAGATTTAAAAAAGCACACCATAAAACTGAAAGCCACCTTAAAAAAAATCTAGGATGTTATCAATAAGCGTAACAATTTCTATTTGTACAAAGTATCATACATATGGATATTTTAAATACTGATTCAGTTAGTTTTAATTTATAAGCACATAGAGATATACAAGGCAATGAAAAACAAAATAAAAAAAACAAACAAAAACATCCAAACAAACTGAGTATATACTTGGCGTTATTTGTAAAGTAAAACCATTAGAATTAAGGTTAAAATTGAGCATAACCCTGAGGTACCAATCGTCCTATCAAATAAATAGGTAAGTGGTTAATTAATCTTAGGAAATGGCTTAATTTATATATTTTATAAGACCATAACTTACAAATTAACTGCCTCAGTGAAGTCAATAAAATAGATAACTTCCAATTTAAAAAAAAATCAAATCATTTAAAAAAAAGAATCTATCACTTGATTTATAAGTATTATGTGCTCAGCAAATATTGGTTAAATAATAGACTAATGTGTTGTTTGTCTTGTTAATCATTTATTTTGTTAGATCATGGTAGTTAGGGTAATACCCTAATAAAAACTAAGCTGCAAGTTTCCATTCATTTATAAACAGAATTAATCAAAGATATAAAAATTAAACAATATATATGCATCACCACAATGTGTTAAAATAGTAAATGTATGCAGTACACAAGATTAGGAAAGACTAGCTAATAAGTAATGCACTTTATCAAAAGTTCTGCTCCAAGGTACAGGCTGATAGGCTAATTGAGAAAAAGCACTTGGAAAGTTGAAAGCCTTATGACTGGTGAGGGGATCAAATGCGGCTTTCTCCACTTGGCCCTAAATTGGAGGTGGAAGCTAAATACAGGAAAACTGTCAGGTATTAAGTACTGACTGTTTTGGGCTGATTGCTGAACAATTTGTGGTTTGGCTCCTTGGATTTGTTGCTCTAGATGGTGGGTCAGTTCTATTTTTTTTTTTTAATTAAAATTTATTGGGGTCACAATGGTCAACGTAACTACATTAGTTTCAAACATTTCTACAATACATCATCTGTATACTGCATTGTGTGTTCACTACCCAGAGTCAGATCTCCTTCCATCGCCATATACTTGACCCCCTTTACCCTCTTCTACCGTCTCCCCCTCCCCCCTTACCCTCTGGCTACCACTAAACTGTTGTCTGTGTCTATGAGTTTTTGTTTCTTTGTCTTGATCCTTTGTTGCTGTTTTGTATATGGTCTGAATGTTGTCCATTTGTATATTCAATCTCTCATTACTTAGGCAAGACATATAAAAAAATAGTAATAGTCATAATAGATATCTAAAATAACTAACTTTAACATTATAGACAAGATCAGTTATTTGTGGTTTGGGTGGCTGGATTTTCAGAGATTGACATCTGCTTTAAGGGGAGGAAAAAAATATATGTATTGATTTGAATATATGTGATGTAAAATATATTCAGATCACTAGGACTTATAAGAAAGGAGTGATAAAACATGTAGAGAAAATTGATAGAATTATGAAATGGCTTACATTCTTTTGACCAAAGGAGTGACATGAGTCAATGAGAGAATAGAAATTTAATTACTACCGTAGTAGAGCTAAGATATGAGTAAATATTGAGCATGCTATGTACCCTGACCATTGCCCTCCTCTTCATCTTATGATAATGAAAGGTAAATATAGTAACCAGAATATAGTTAGATTAATTTTCCATCTCTAACTCGGAAAGCTCTAGAGATGATTTTGCGAAACTGTTAAGACAAAGACAAACTGGTGAGGTCATAAAGAAATCGATGAGTTAAGAATATAAGAATTACCTTGAGTCGTGTTCGTGATCATTTCTGGGTTTTGAAAATCGATTCTTTCTTCCACTTTTCTGGTCAACTTAATGTAGATATGATTGCACACATACATTGTGTTTCCTGACTTATTTATTGGCCGCAATGCCTAAAAAACAAAAAAAAAAACAAAAAAAAAATTAATTGAGACCTGGAAAATTTAAGTAACCAACTACTTGGATTGCCCTCTCTGTCCTTACTATCACTCAGGTGTCAGTACAGACAGGCCATGGTAGTAGAACAGAGTCAATATTTACAGTCAAGTATTTGTGAAATCTCATAGTATTAAGTACTCCTATGATAATTTAACATCGAATATTCTATAAGATTTAAGTATTTGTTTGTGGAAGTGCTGCTATCATGATACATTACACCTGATCCCTTACTCAATTATGTGCTTATTATAGAAAGGTAGATGTGTGCAGACATAACTATCATAAAAGATTAAAAGTGTGTAATATACGAGCTATCATCAACTCATATAAGTTTGCGCAGACAGTGTGTGTTTTCACTTGAAGTAAGAGTTCATGAATCAAAAATGGCTTTGTGGAGGGGTTAAGATTAAATCAAGTGGAAGGATAGAATAAATTTATATTTGGGAAAATAGGGGAAGGGGTTGGGGGATAATATTTTTTTAGAAGGAAACCATGTGATCAAAACATAGAAGCTAGAAACTTGTTTGGCACGAATTTAGATTTTTCTGGGGTACTATGATAATACACCTGGAAAGATAAAAATTGAAACTTAAATGCACTAACAAAAACTTCTGATGGTTTTTGAACTTTTGAAATGACCTGAGTTTTACAAACTTTTCCGTGAAGGAAGAGATTTAAATAATGCCTGTCTTCTACCTGTCTAAAGTGTAAATTGGGGGACGATGAAGAAAGTACACAGAAAACTATGCAACAGGTAAGTTAGCATACGTATTCTAAAAAACACACTTTATTGATTAAATCCATGCTTTAGCTATGACAAAATTATTGGAAAAAGATACTTCCCTATTTTAGATTTAAAATAGATGAACAAAACCTATTTTCTATAGTATAATTTTATAACATGATTGATTTAATACTGCATTTAAAATTTGCATTGTTCACAATTACACAGGGAGATTTAGCATACAGCAAATTGTCAGTGTCAAAAAAGCACACACACACAAATCGGTAAGGAAAGAAAAGATTTTAACAAGAACTTAAAATCTTCATCTAATAGACATGCATTAAGCATTTGCACTCATCAACAGACAAATTCTCATGACACACACACACTCATACTCATACAGCATTAAAAAGGTAACAACCATAAACAAAGTTAAGTACCCGTTTCAATGATTATTCAATTCAGAATATTTTAATGGTAATTACATGGATGTTAACTTTTTATTTAATCATTAAACTGTCCATATATCTTTCACATACTTTTACTTACATGTATTAAATTTCACAATACAGTTTTTTAAAAAATTAAAAAATTAAAATTTGCATTGTTTTAGTATAATTGGCAAAAATACAGAAAGTTTCAAATCCCTGAGGTTCAGGCTCTACGTACTGTCTCATCCCTAAAAGACAAACAGTAGCCAAATATTTCCTGTCATTATGAAATAATTGTTTCTGGAGATATTGTAGTCAAGTTACGGTTGTCTAGAATTATTTCACTAGATTCATTCTGGGTGAGTCAGTTTAATAACCATCATTATGGAAGCAAAATATAATTATAAATAATGATCATTTTAGAAATAGAGATTTAGTACAATCAGGTATTGGCCAGCTTCTAGTCAACTTCCAGTTTGCATTTCTCATTTTATGACAAAATATTACTAGAAAGAAAATGAAAGCAACAACTGCATTTTTACAATTTCGTATTTTAAATTAATGTAAAAATTGTAAACCTTCTTTGTCACATCCAGCACAACAGGAGCTGTGGCAAGCAAAAAGGGCGGTGCAGGGCTAAGAAAAGACAGTAGCCAAGAATAGGGGGCCAAGGGTCTCAAGCCTCAAGAACAGAGCCCCGAATCAGGCCAACGCATAGTTTTTATTGGTTAACTTCTAAAGAGGTAAAAGATTGTTAATCTCAAGATCTTTGTGTTAGTAAACTGCTGGCCATCTTTCCAAAAGTTCCCATTGTGTTTCAGCTTACACTTTGCCTTCACACACACACACATCTCCAAGGAATCCATTGAAGGGGAGGGACCCATATAATTCCATCAGGTCTCAGTTTGCTGAGACTTCCCCTCAAAGGAGCTTTTCTGATGTGTCTCCATCGGGCCTCAGTTTGCTGAGGCACTCCCTTGTGAAATCCTGGGAAGAGCTCGGGGGAACAAATGGTTTGTCAGCTGTAAGGCAACACTTCTCAATGAAATTTTAAAACAACTTAGTTACAGCTGTCCAAAAGCAATATGTACACTAAGGTACATTTGATCTGGAGTGTGTTACAAGGGATAAGAATTTTTGAAATTTTGGCATATAAGTCTGTGTAACTTATTTTTGCTTAATATTTCATGTTACAGCCATAATTGAGGAAAATGATATTAATATTTTGACTAACAAGTACCAGCTCCTTGCCTTTCATTAGCTCTCAATGGCTTAACCCCTCTTCATAACCCTCTGTCCATCTGTCTTTTATGTTTTGAAGATTTCCTGCCAACGCTCCATACTTCATGCTATGGCTGATATTTCTGTCTGAAACTTTGCTTATTTTGCAGGAAAGCTTCATTTACCACTAGCTATGCATCAATGTGGAGATAATACAGCTGAGGGTATCAACAGTTTAGAAGGTGTAATATCAATAATCCAAAGAGAAATCTTTCACTTAGATTATGTGAATAGGGTCAACCCACCTCATGATTTCCTCCTCTTTTATCTCTATTCCTAATTAATCTTCCTAACCCCCTCTACTCTTTCTCCTAATATCACCTGCTCTGGAATTTCTGAGATGAAAAATGAGCTTATCTGATAAATGTTCATTTTCTCCTAATTTAAGAATATAAGGAAATGTATCATCTTATAATTCATCATATAACTAAATCATCTTATAATTCTCTATATATCCCATAGTCACCAGAAGAATCTTCAGCAAATAAGTGTTTTTAAAATTGTGTATACTTTTTTCTTATCATTACCAAAACCTTATGGCATATATAGGTAGGTGTGACTATTCCACAGGCCCCATATACTCCTTCCTTTCTATATGTACTTATGGTTATGAGTTCCTGTAATGTTAGAGAAATAGGCTTTCTTTGGTTCTGTTTTAGCATGTGAAGCTGCTGCCTCCTAAACCCCATCTGTGGATGTAGTGTCTTTTCACAAGAAAATGGAAAATGATTTGATTCAAATTTTGACAACTTTCAATGTTCTTGTATCCATAGGAAATGTTAGTAAAACCATAAAGATTAATTAGTCAGGATTAAAATGATTAGCCATCTTTCAGTTCAGAATTAATGCATGTTTTAATTCTGGGATTTACTAGATGTGTGACATTTGACATGATACTTTTTTTCTCTGCCTCAATTTCCTCATCTACAAAATGAGCCTAATTATGATGGGTCTCCCGTTATAGAGAAGGTCATTCATCTCTACTGGTTCCTTAATCCTGCCTACCAACCATGCTACATTTCTCTTGCGTGTTCAATTTTCCACTCTTCTATATGACTCTTCCATTCTCACCCACATTCTCAACTGTTGATCTCGCTTCCTATTTTGCTAAGAAAGAAAACACAGTGAGAAGAAAATTTTAGCAAGCTCCCATCATCACAAGTACATACCCACACCCCCATGTGTCTGTGCTGTTGTACTCTGCCTTCTCTCCTGTAAAGATGGATGAATTCTCTGCTCGTAACAGGGCAACTGCTTCATTTGTGCACCACATCCATTATCTCACTTCTATTCAAGGATATCACGCCAGATTTCTCTCTTCTTTCTTGTATAATCATGTATTTATTTCCCCGCTTTATTGTGGAATTTTTCCATCAATAAACGCACGCTATATTTCTTCCACCTTGATAAAATCCTCTCCTGACCCATTGTCTCCCTCTAGCTACTGTCCTGTTTCTTTCCTTCCCTTTCCTTCTTAGAAGGGTTGTCTACAGTTGCTGTCTCCATAAATCATCTTGTATTTCATAAGCTTTCCTACCAAAATTATTTTCTCAAAGTCAGCAATAACTTTTGTTTTGCAATCCCTTGGTGAATTCCTCCTTCTTGAAATATTTATTCACTAGCATTCTTTTTTTTTTTTTTTAAGTTTTGTTTTATATAGTCATACTTTCTGACTCCACCATGACAATAGTTCTTAACTGGACATAATTGAACTTCAATGTTTTTATTTTTATTTTTTAATTAAATTTATTTGGGTGATATTGGTTAGTAAAATTATATAGGTTTCAAGTATACATTTCTATAATACATCATCAAGATACTGCTTTGTGTGTTCACCAACCAAAGTCAAATCTCCTTCTGTCTCCAAATATTTGACCCCCTTTACCCTCTTCTACCACTCTGCCTCCCCCTTTGCCCTTTGGTAACAACTAAACTGTTCTGTGTCTGTGAGTTTTTGTTGCTTTCAGTTTTATATCCCACATATGAGTGAAGTCATATGTTTCTCAACTTTGTCTAACTTATTTTGCTTATCATTATAATCTCAAGATCCATCCATGTTGTCACAAAAGGTAGTATTTCATCTCTTCTTATGGCTGAGTAATATTCCTCTATGTTCATTGCAGCATTATTCATGGTGGCCAAGACATGGAAACAACCGAAGTGTCCTTCGATAGATGATTGGATAAAGGTGTGGTTCACTAGCATTCCCTTCTCTGGTTTTCCCTTTACTCTCCTGGCTATCTTTGATGAGTATGTTGCTGATTTCTCTTTATCTTCCTGTCCTCCACTGAGTGGCCAAGGTTCAATTCTTGGAGTTTTTTCCCTTTTCTATATATAAGCAATCCCTCTCATCCAGTCTCATGGTTCATTAAGTATCGCCTATTTACTAACTCCCAAATTTATATCTTCAGCCTTGATCTCCCCCTGAAATCTAGGCTAATGTCTGCAGATGCTCACTTGATACTACAAATGGCTACTTAATTGGCATCTCAAACTCAACACAACAAAAAATAAACTTCTGATAGTCTCAGTTCAGTCTTTCCCACCTCAATAAATTATAACTGCCTCCTTCGAGGTGCTCAGGTTAAATTCTCCCACTCCCCTCCTTCCTTCACATCTGATACCCAATCCTTCAGCAGTATCTTACTGACTCTGCCTTTTATCAAGTAAGACCACTTCTCAAAAGTCTCATCATTCATCCATCATGAGCCCTCAAATGAGTTATTGTAACTGTTTCCTATCTGATCTCCTTGCTTCTCTTCTCCCTTCAGTCATTTTCATCATGGAGCCAAAGTGTTTCTCAGTAGGCATATGTCACTCTTCTGCTGAAATCACTTCAGACTTCATCTCACTCATAGTGAAAACTGAAGTCCTTACAAATACCCCAAATAACTTTGGAATCTGATACTTCTCGGCCATTCTCTCTTCATCATCTGAAACTCTTCCGTATACATCCTCCCCAGTGCCACACTCTTTTTTGCTACTCTCAAATATGCCAGGCATCCTTCCCCTAAGAAATTGCCCATGTTGTTCCTTCTATCTGGGTGCTCTTCTCCAGACATTTGCATTGCTCAGTCTCTCATCTACTTTAGATTTTTATTTAAATATAATTTTCTAAGAGAAATCTGCTCTGACTATCCAATCTATAATAGCACTTCCTCCCAACCACACTCTTTCCATTCCCTTTCCCTGCATTTTAAAAACATATCTCTGTCCACATAACATTTTGTATTTAATAATTTGTTATATTTATTTTCTGACTCTCTGCTCATCACCACCAGAATATAAGATCCATGAGGGTGGGAATTTCATACTTTTTTTAAAAAGTGTTATATTGCCAGGATTTAAAAGTATCTGGAACATTGTAGTTATACATAGATATTATTTGAATGAGTTAATACCTATCTCAAGAGATTGCTGAAAAATTAAAGGATACAATGTACACAGTTCTCTCAGCACATTTGGTACATAGCAAAATCTCAATAAATGCTTCCTATTATCAAGGAGATAAGGCTATTTATTTAGTACATACATAAATGTAAAATTATAAAACATGGATAAAGAGAAAACTCATCAGATGAACAGTGGTGGTTACTTCTGCAGTAGAAGAGATGAAAAAGGGAATTGGAAGTCAAAAAAAGGAGACAGAAGAATTAAACAATAGGAACAATAATATAGATTTATGAGTATTTATAGGGGTTGATACAATGATAATAGATGATACATTACCTTTTCAAAGGCGTATCAATTTTTAAAAACGATTATAAGAGAGAGAACATTAACTTTTATGAAATAAAAACCTACCATTCTCTGATCACAAAGCAATTAAACTGAAAATCATCAATAAAATAAAACATAAATAATAAAGTTTCTTCCACCAGAAAATTAAAACCTTTATTAAAAAGTCATTTGGGTGAGAAGAGAAACACAAACCTAATAATCCCCAAGCAGATAGTTATAATGTTCATTCTTTTAAATGTACAAGAGACATGAGTTATTTTGAAGCAAAGGCAATAATAAAAAGTTCAAGCTTTTGTTTTCTCTGAGATCTTGTAAACTCAATTCCTAAAGGATCCTAAACATTAACATTTATCTATAGCTCTTACTGCATAAAACTCTTTTATATTTCACACCCTCTTTGTTACTACAGCTTTTTATTCAGCTCTTCATCTTCACCTGTATCACTTATGATATGGCAAATTCTAGGAAGAAGTAGCAAAAAGTTTGAGATTCATCTCATTTTGTTTCCACCTTATCCCTGGGATATCAATTCCTGATTCCATTTAAATTTTATCACCATGTTCCCTTTTATAGCATAAGGGTTGGTCCTACAATGTAGTCTTATGTAGCTAGTAGTGGAAAGTTTCTTGCTGCCTTGTTTGTATGATTCATAGTATTAAACTACTTAGAATTTTCTTCTTGATTCTGTGACTAGACATATATATGTGTACACACACACACACAGACACACACATCTTTGTTGGTTATTTCCTAACATTTAAAAGTTATATTTAAATACTAGTGAGGGAGATCTTGATATCTGACTTCTTTCTACATTTTTTTTTTAAATCAAGTTTTC
The DNA here is from genome assembly GCF_004115265.2 of Rhinolophus ferrumequinum. Lineage (NCBI taxonomy): Eukaryota > Metazoa > Chordata > Mammalia > Chiroptera > Rhinolophidae > Rhinolophus > Rhinolophus ferrumequinum. The sequence goes on from NC_046290.1 coordinate 66,601,849, forward strand.
ACCTTACAAATAATTTTGGCTAAATGTCCTAGTGCATTCCGTTTCATTGTAAATCTAGTTAGTCATTTTTCTTTTATCTGTTGAGGGACACTGAAAACTTTTATTTTTTTTACTTGTATTTGGATATTTAACTGTTTCACTGTTGTTTTTGTGCTGTTAAACTTTTTAATAATTTGAATTGTCCAAAATGCAATGAGACGATTATCACTCTCTTAAGGAGTGGAAAAAAAGAAAATTGTCATAGTGTAACTTTTAATCCACTATCTAGTGACACTGTTGGATATTGACATACCTTTTTTTATAATGATAACCCATTGAGTTAGAAGTAGCGCTGCATGGGTATCGGGAGTTCTATGAATGGTTCTTATTGACTTTATTACCATCTTACTTTACTATTTCTTAAGCTTAATTTATATCCATCTCAAATTATTTTAAACAGATATATAATTTATAGTAATTATGTAATTTAAAATCTGAGGTATGCAGTAGTACAAAAAGGGATTTGTTGAATTATCTTTACACATAGTTCTTTCTAAATATATAGACTGAACAATATGTAAGAACATAAAAAATCCATAGAAACTGCAAATTTGCCAACCTAAAATAAATAAAACGACTGCAATTTATCTATGTGCTTACTTCCCAGCCTATCTTAAATACTGAAATTTTTTGGATTCTATAAGCATCATTACTACCACAGCCTTTTCTTTTATAATTACAGTGTTGAAGCTTTTGCTTGTATTCAGTATTTCAAGAGCAGAAATTTTTATTTGTTCATGAGACTGCTCATCCAGTCTTATTGAACTAGAAAAGAAGCACTTCCTTTCCGTTATGTTCTAATGGATACAGTTTGGCAAGTGTTTTTCAACAAGCTTCACCTTATTCTTGAAAGAGTCAGGCATTCTCTAGGCGGGGAAAAGCTGGTAAATCAACTCTAGTGTTAATCAATAAAAGTAATCAGACTCTAAAGCAAAACCTGTCTAATACAATATGTAACAACTAGCTCTTGGGTGGACTTTAAAACACAGCTTAACAAGTAAACACAGAGTTGTTCTGCGACATTATTTGTTCCACTTTATTCCAAGTTATATTAGAATTTTAGACTAGACAGGTTTAAACAGATTCTTTGAGAGTATGTGCACTGATGGGTATGAAAGAACGTAGAAGAGAATGAAAGAAGCAATGAAAATTGGTGTGAAAAATTGTCTGCAATGTGATGTATCGAATAAAAATAAACTCTGTTGTATAATTCTAAATATGACTTTGTGAAAGAAAAAGTATTTCTGTGATTTATATGCCATTCAAAGTTTTTGTCTAATGACCAAGTCAGTTTCTTTTGTGCAATTTCTCACCCTGTAATCAACTATACATTTAATGATATAACTCAATTTTTAAAAAATTATTTGGTTCAATATCTGTAGTTGGTTTTGATGACATAGGTTTTCATATTAATCAATTGATTACATAAGGTACTTAAAATAGAAAACCTAGAACATTACATCAATTGAAACATTAAAGCATTGAAACAATTTAATAATTAAATAAATCATTACATTGAAAAAAATTAAAGAAATTGTTAAATATGGTTTAGAATAGGTATATTTTGGGAGTTGTTATAGGGGAAGAAATGAAAACCAAAAATCATGAACTTCTGTAATAAAGAATGATTGAAAGTTTAGCTGGGACATATACTATTCTTATCATTAAGATAAATGCAATTATTTTAACAAATTTCTGATAAAATGAGCTTCCTCAATTCTACTAAATATAAAAATGTAAAAAGTGATTTATAAATTTTAATGTCTATTCTAAATGATACGTATTTATGATTTATCAGGAATTTCTAATAACATTCACTTTATACAAATCATTAAAAATATCCAAAGATTTCTAAATATTAAATCTCTAAATTTTGCTAAGCAAGCATGGAATAATAAAAATAGCAATAACTGACAAAAACATCTAACAACATTTACTATTGTTTAGTACATATATATATAGTATATATATTTTTTGACATATGGTCTGTAATCTATATTGCAAGTGTGTAAGTAGCTCTCTTATATTTGAGAAACAAATCAAAAACTTTAAATTATGGTATATCTGGCAATGTTCCCACCCCTGAACTTCACCTTAAATATCTCTAACCCATGGGGTGCTGCAAAATACGTTTCAGACTGAAGTACTCATACAAGCAAGGGTCAGTTGGGAGAAATAGAAATGTATGTAAAGTACAAAGAACTTCTACCTTGGGGATCCCCTTATGTCATTATCTGTTGAAGCAGTAGGCAGAGAGAGCACTGGAATTAGCAAAACATTAGTGTTGATATGTATGGTTGGACCAGGCATAGGAGAGCAGGGATGGCATGCTTACCTGCTGGGACCTCATTACCAGCCTCCTTATGGCCTTATGCCAGCGTTAAGCAGCTAAACTTCAGTACCATCAACCAGGAAGGAAAATAGAGCATCAGAGACTAAATTCTGTAGGTGATATGTCAGATTAAGGCCTGATGATGGCTACCGTTCGAGTTGTTCTATGGAATCAATTTTTCAGTCACTATAATATTCCTCAAGTGAGGATTTAGTTAAGTTACTTATCTTTGTAACTAAAGGATACATGTAAAATTTGGTGACCTACACCTGTGTATAGATTTTCTTGCTCAGTGTTTAACAATTGGTATCTATTCCAATTTCCCAAGAGATTCATTTTCTTGGTCTTTGTCCACTATACTTGACGGCGTCCAGGCTTTTAGAAAAATGGTCTGTAAACATCTTCTTCCAGAGAAATTAGATTATCAAGAAAGTATTTACAAGTCAGATTGCCAAGTGTTTCTTTAATGATCTTATGCTTCTCAAAAACAAGTTCTTTTTAAAGTATGTTCATTTACTCCTTAATGTGCTGTAAAGCCTTGTTTTGTAAATAAGGCTAATAGAGTTTCATTCTCCATCTCTGCTGTGGTGATTGTAAAGTCACACAACAATATCAGTTCAGCTTTTTCTGGCAATCCCCATGGGTTAAGAAATGAGCCCAGATAATAAATAGTCTAATCATAGTCATTTTCCTTACTAAAATTCTTTCTTTTCACACATTTGACCATTTGCAGTAGCTATAAATCATGTATTTATGTTATGTTTGGTTTTTAATACCCTGAAACAGGCTGGATCTTTAGCAGTCTCCACTGCAGCAGTCTACCCTGTACCACCTAGAACTTAGGAATCAACATCCAAGGTCATGGGGCGATAAGCTTAATTATAACATTTAAACTTCTATCATGAGACTGATAATTCTGTCTTGGTTGTTAAATTCTACAAAAACAACCTGTCTTTTCTATCCCAGCAATTGAGTTAGTTATTTATTGTCAACCTGCATACCTGAGTGATGAACCCTCGGGGCTTCTTCAAAGTATCTGACACAAGTGTTAATAACCACCTTTAAACCTCTAGCAAGCATGTACAATGCCTGTAAATGATGATAAATCTCAGTGTGTGCAGTAGGACCAACTTACAGTGTCAAAGCATGTATTCTAAGACTGAATCCTGTCATGTATTTAAAAATCAAAGCTCTCAAAACTCTAGTATGTGACATGAAAATTTTAAAAAGGTCTAAATAATGCAAATACCCCTGGGACTTTATTTACTGAAAATTATTTCCTACTTTAATTTTTATCCCTTAATTTTGCATCAGAAATTCAAACAATGTAAGGAAACAGTGAAAGTTGCTATCATTTTCATATCAATTCTGTTAAAAATCTCTTCCCAAATTTCTTAATAAGTTGAATAGCCTGAAACCCATATTCTTTATCCACATGATTTAATTTCTACACTTTTCATTCTTTCACACATAACTGGAGTAATTTAAGCATGAATTACAAATAAAAAGGAAGATACACTAGAACAGAAAACTAGTTGGAGCGTTCATTTTATGTGTATTACAATAATCTAATTTTGATTCAAGCAATTTAAGTAAATGAACCATTCGCTTAATGAAAATGAACCAGTAAGATAAAATTGAAAAACTTAAAAATTAAAATTCCTTCTAAATAACTGTGTTTTATTATAATAACTATTAATTAAATGAATTAAAATTAGAATATGATGGAGATTGGTTCAAGTTAGCAGGTTGAGTATTATGGTAGGCAGACTTCTCTTCTGTTACTAAGTGATAAAAGCACTGAGTGACCCAAATTTCTGGAGGCATCTCTGAAAAATGGCAAGTGCATTGGATAATATTGGAGAATTAACCTAATTCTAAAAAATTTATAGCGCGGCACAATATAAAAAGTGTAACTGATTTCATAGATATTTAAAAACTAGAAGTAGTGTCTTCCAGAAAGAGGAAGGTAACTGTTTCCCGGGAATGCTATAACAAATTAACCTAATCTTGGGGGTTTAAATTACAAAAATTTATTCTCTCAAAGTCCTGGATGCCAAGAAGTCCAAAATCAATTTATTGTCAGGGCTGTACTCCCTAGAAAGGCTCTAAAATTTTTTGCCATTTGCAGCTTCTGGTGACATTCCTTGGATGTATCACATGACTCTCACTTGCTGCCTCTGTCTTCACACTGCTTTCTCCTCAGGAGCTGTGCCGTCTTCTATCTCTGTCTTTCTTTCTCTTATAAAGATACTTGTCACTGGATTTACCACCCACCCAAATAATTCAGAATGATCTCCTCATCTCAGAATTATATATTTCAACATCTTTTTCCCCCAACTTTGGTAATATTCATAGATACCAGGAATTAGGAGTTGTATATATATATATACGTATATATATACATACATATATATTTGGGGGAGGAACTACTCAGAGTCCTACAGTAGCTGACATAATTATTTCTGGCAATGCTGTATTAACATTATTCACACAAGATAATAATAAATCTTTTCCCACTTCCCAACTCTCCTCAGAATAAGCATTTAACAATAGATTGTTTATTCTTTCAATCATGAGCAATACTTTCAGATTTGTGGTTAGAAGAGCTGAGGACATGTGTATACGTTTGCTTATATCTGGTAGATATAATATTAAGATTTTAAATGATCAAATAATATAGCACATTTTTCAGCAGTAAACTCAAAATCATTGAAGATAAGATGGAATATACCATCTTCAGCCGTATATCCCATGTTTCACCCCTTCATGTGCCTATATATGACCCCCAAAAACAATTAAAGGAAAACTATGCTGAAAACCAGTAAGCATCTACAAACAGGTTAAACTACATGAAATGTGCTCTCATCTGAGAATCCCCCAAGTTTAAGAATAGTGAACAGCATGACATAGAAATAATGTAACAAACTTAACCAGCAAATTATCTCATACACAAGAAAAAAGATTTAGTAGAGAAAACAGACTAAAAAAATCTGGGAATAAACATTATCAATGACTTCAGAAAAACATGAAACTAAACTCACACCACTAATATTTATAAAACCTAGGTTAAACAATTAAAAACAAATAGCTGTTTCGAACCACAAGAAAACATCAAAGCCAGCCGGAAATCAAGGGGCTAAGATCTCAGAGAACAGATAAGGACAGTGAGGAAGGCCCAGATCATCAATGCTATTACTTACTCCTCAGAGAATCTGATCATTTGCTGACTCCTGGAGTTTGAAGAGAAAGTAGGCACCTAGAGCCTCCTGAGTTCTTGCTGGGCCAGGGAGAAAATAAATACAGTTTAGCACTACCAAGCTGCCAGTACTTGACACATTTTAACCATGAAGAAAACAATGAAAGAGCGAACTATAAAAACATGCATGAACCTATTATTTTATAAGCAATATGCTGGTAAAGCATTGGACAACTCCCAAAGGGCAAGTGCAGAGTGCAAGAAGCAGACAAACAAAGCAGAAAGCAGCTGTTCCATGGCTGAAAACTTAATCAGAAAGTCTGCAATACTGAGGTCCTGCGTCCACACTCTATTGGTTCTGTTTCTCTGGGGAACCCTGACTAATACAGTATTCAACTCTTGTTAGCCTTGTGGTAAGGGGAACATGTGCTTATTTTTCTGATTTAGCCTTAGGCTCAGACAAGTGCCACGTCCCTGAGTTTCAGTTATTATCCTTTGGGGTGCCCATCTCCCCTAGTTGTACTTCCTAGTCCACCTTGCATTTCTACCTCTCCCCCAGGGGCAGCTTTTTATTATTGTTTTTTTTTTTCCCTGTTCCTTTCCTTCAGATGTAGTATGTTTAGCACTTCAGTGCCCAATGGCGACAGTGTTTGTTGCTCTTACTTTCACATAGTAAGACTTTTATTCCACTGGGAAAAGAGAGTGGAGAAAGGAACAAGTGGATTACACGCTCTTGCCATCGTAGCCATCATTCTCCTCCTCCAGGTCTGCAACCTGAAGGACATTTTCTTACAATTTTGTCCAGTAATTTCAGTGAGCACCCGATGGCGTTCAAGGCGAAAACCCTGAAGAGGGTGTGGACTCACCAATTTCTGTGGCCGCAGGGACTTCGCATTCCTTCACCAATGTGCTCCCAAAGTCCACCAATTCTCTAGCCATGCTAAGTGAACTCTTCCTGGTATCCAATTGCTTCATAAGCTATTGCTTGTGTCAGTCTCTCCCTGCAGGCATCTCCTCAGTTTTTGTGTCAGTCTTTTGCATTGCAACCTCAGTTCTTAGATAGGTTCATGAAAGTTAACAGATAGAGTATATACACAGGTTGTCTGGCTCCGCCTCTCTACCCGAACCCATAAGATTGGAAGCAACACTCTTTCTAGGAGTCTTATCCCTGAGCAGATACCAGATGCCAACAATAGACTAATTTTTATCTAATAAGAATTATTTTATATACTTTTATTCCCCAAACCACCATCTTTGCACCAAATCAAACCTGCAATATTAAGCATTGGAGGTTATTTAACTATTTATGTAGTGGTTTGGTGAAGCTTTATTTTCTCTCCCCCATTCTTTACTTTTCCTTCCACTTTAGCTTGGATGCAGGTCCCAATTGCCTGAACAAGCTAGTTTCAGTGTTTTCTTTAGGCCTAATATAATTTGGATGTTTTTTCATTTTTTCAGTTAAGATATAATTGACATATAACACTAGTTTTAATATATACATAATGATATGTATGTATTGCAAAATGATCACCACAGTCAGTCTAGTTAACATCCATCACAATAACAATTACACATTTTTTTTCTTGTAACGAGAACTTTTAAGATCTCTCTTAACAATTCTCTTTTTTTCTTTAATTAAAAAAAAATTAATTGGGGAATATTAGGGAACAGTATGTTTCTCCAGGGCCCATCAGCTCCAAGTCATTGTCCTTCAATCTGTTTGTGGAGGGGGCAGCTCAGTTCTAAGTCCAGTCACTGTTTTCAATCTTAGTTGCAGAGGGTACAGCTTACCATCCCATGTGCGAATCGAACCGGCAACCCTATTGTTTAGAGCTCGCCCTCTAACCAACTGAGCCATCCGGCTGCCCTCTCTTACAACTTTAAAATATATAATACAGTATTATTAACTATAGTCACCATGCTGTCTGTTACATTCCCATGACATTTATTGTATATCTGAAAGTTTGTACCTTTTGACAACCTTCACCCATTTTACCCACCACTGACCACCCATCTCTGGCAACCACCCATCTCTTTACTATATCCATGAGTTTGTTTGTTTTTAAGATTCCACATACAAGTGAAATAATATGGTACTTGTCTTTCTTTGTCTGGCTTATTTCACATAAGATAATGCCCACAAGGTCCATTATGTTGTCAAAAATGGTCCAATATCCTTCCTTTATGACTAACATTCCATTGTTTATATATACCATGTTTTCTTCATTCATCCATTGATGGACACTTAGGTTGTTTCCATATCTCGGATATTGTAAACAAAGTTACAGTGACTATGGGAGTGCAGATATCTTTTCGAGTTAGTGTTTTCATTCCCTTTTGATAAATATACAGAAGTGGAATTGATGGATCGTATGGTAGTTCTATTTTTAAATTTTTGAGGAATCTTCACACTGTTTTCCATAGTAGCTGCACCAATTTACATTCCTACCAACAGTGCACAAGTGTTCCTTTTTCTCCACATCCTTGCTAACACTTATTTTTTGTGTGTCTTTCTGATAAAGTACATTCTAATAGGTGTACGATGATATCTTGTGGTTTTGATTTGCATTTACCAGATGATTAGTAATGTTGAGCACATTTTCATGTGCCTGTTGACCATCAGTAGGTTTTTTGTGGAAAATGTCTATTCAGATCCTCTGCCCATTTTTTAATTGAATTGTTTGTTTCTTTGCTATTATTTTAAATATATTTTAGATGTTAACCTCTTATCAGTTGTATGATTTGTAAATATCTTCTCCTGTTCTATACTTTGCCTTGTCATTTTGTTGACGGTTCTTTTGCTCTGTAAATACCTTTTAGTTTGATGCAGTCCCAGTTGTTTGTTTTTGCTTTTGTTGCCTTTTGGTGTCAAATCTAAAAAAAAATCATTACCAAGAACTGATGTCAAAGAGCTTAGTGCCTGTGTTTACTTCTAGGAGTTTTATGGTTTCAGATCTTATATTCAAATGTTTTATTCATTTTGAGTTGATTTTTGTGTATGGTTTAAAAGGTGGTCCTGTTTCATCCTTTTATATGTGGCTGTCCATTTTTCCCACCATTCATTGAAGATACTGTCCTTTCTCCATTGTATATTCTTGGATCCTTTGTGGTAAATTAATTGACCATATATTCATGGGTTTATTCTGGGGGTTCTATTCTATTCATTTCATACATGTGTTTGTTTTTATGTAAATTCCGTAAATTTTCGTTACTATGGCTTTGCAATGTAGTTGAATATTAGGAAGTGTGATGCCTCTAGCTTTGACAGTCTTCTTCAAAATTGCTCAGGCTTTTCACACTTTTGATTAAAATGCCTGAAGAAATTGGTATTTATTTTTAATAAGAAAAAATCCATATCTCACATTGAGCATAAAGGGAAAATTCCAGTTAAATTAGGGATACAATGTGGGGAAAAAAAAAAAAAAAGGAAACCATGTAAGTATTATAAAGAAACATGGGTGAAATTCTCTTAAATTTCAGTGTAGTGAAAGGTTTACTAAATATTATTCAAAACCCAGAAGCAACAAATGAAAAGATTAATTTGAGTACTTAAAAATACTTTTTAAAGCTTTGTGTTGCAAAAATAATCATTAAAAAAAATCAATGAAAACTGCAAAACTGAGAAAAAAGAAAACTTTTACTATATATATGTGTATATATATATATATATATGTATGTAATATATATATATATATATTAAAGGACTAATATTCCTAATGTTAAAAAAAATGATACGTCAAACGTCAAAGAGCAAAACTCTGATTGAAAACAAGCGAAAAAGAACAGGTAATTCAACAAGAAATACAGAAATAGATTTTGAAAATATGAAAACTTTCAAACTGTCATATTTAAAGATTACAGTCAAAACAAGATACTATTTTTCCCTATTAAACTGAAAAAAGAAATTAGAAGTATGAAAAAAAGAGTCTGCTGGTGAAGCTGTACTATCAGTTATTCTCTACTTTGGTGGTGGAGATGCAACCTTGTACTACCCTTCTGGAGGAAATTAGACAACACATAACAAAATTGTATAGAACTTAAATTTGACTCAGAAATCCTACTTTTAGGGATCTACCCTGAAGATTCATCTATTACATGATGAAAATACATTTGAGCAAGGTTATCATTATAACATTGTTTGTAATTGCAAATATTCGAAATAACATAATACCCATATGAAAAATAAGTTGAATAAACTGATAGATTATGGTAGTTTAATCTTCAAATCTAGGGTTTGTCAAATGCCATAACTAATAATCTATACTACATGGAAAGTCTTCCCTTGAGGCATGGCTTTTACAATATTTTTGTTAGTCACATCTCAAGCAACACTATAAGCCTCACTAATGAAAGTTATGAATGCCATAAGTGTGCTGTCATGCAAACCGATACTTGCTACTGTAGTGATGGGGTTAGAGTGGGATCTTTGAGATAGTTTGGACTCTTGCATGAAGAGGATGTAAAGATTTAGTGAGGCCTTCAAAAAATATAGCCTGAAGTATTAGGTTGGTGCAAAAGTAATTGTGGTTTTTGCCATTTTTAACCTTTTAAACCTCAATAAATTTTGCACCAACCTAATATTTTGTGAATAGTCCTTGCAAATGCCTAGACAGGGTATATGGATACTATGAGCATGCAGTCCTTCTCCCTGGGGATGGCAGCTGAATTTTGATTCCTAAATGAGTGTTTAGTCACGGGTTCCTCACCTGATGTCTTAAGAAGACACAGGAAGATGTAGGAAGTAGAATCTGGTCTCTGTCATTGTGTCATTTGTGCTTTAAGTGAAACTTAGGTAGTAACAAAGTAAGATTTAAAATTAGGTTTCAATTATCTGTGATGGCAAGATAAAAATATAATGAAATCTACATATTTTAAATATTGTATCTAACATAAAAGAGATATATTCTAACATTTTAAGCAGGTTCCCTCCCAAAATTGTAGGTCACGAGGGACTTAGATTTATTCATTATATTTTTATTTTTGGTGAAACTTAAATACATAGATCTGAAAAGAAATCCATGTTCTCCATAACTGTAATTTTATTTTATTTTATATATTTTTTAATTTTATTTTTTATATTAGTTTCAGGTGTACAAAACAGCATAATTAGACATTTACACCCCTCACAAAGTGATAACCCCCCAAGTCAATAACTGTAATTTTAAAATATTGACATTTTGCCATATTTACTTTGTAATGTTTTTGAGAAACCAAATATTAGTGTATCTATCTAGTTTGTGTGTTCATATTTGCTACTTACATATGTATCCATCAGCAGCATATAGAGGTTCTATTAACGGATTCACTTATTTACTAGGTTATCAGTTTTCTTTACCTCTGTAAAATATATGATTTCCACAAGATGCTGAATGTTCACAGCCCATAATGTACTTCCTGCTAATGCTACTTCATTTGAACTTACATAATTAAGTATTGTGCGATGCAGGGAATACAAATAAATAAGTTTTTCTACATCTAATTTTGATGCTTTAAAAATTCCCCCAAAAACATTAACATGAAAAAGACAACTTCATATATTTGGGGGAACATACGCAAATCACGAAGGATCTTATATTTGGGTTGATGTGGAAATGTTTTTAAATTCTTGCTCTAAAAAATAAATAAACTGGACATTGTCTATAATGTTGTGTATTATAAAAAAGAAAATAAAGCTATGTGGAATTAACAGGCAGTAGACTCATACTCAAAGGGAAAAAAAAGGTACTAAGTAAGCCCTAAAGTAAACTATTTATAAATGAATAAATATTCTCTTTTGAAATAAAAAGTAAAAGTATATATAATTTTTTAATGATGCAACAAACTATAGGCAACAGTCAATTTGAATATGAGGCCTTTTACATAATTTTTATTGATTTGATATGTTGATTCATAAGTTATATGTGTTTTAAATATTTTACTATTATGCTTTCAGCATCTATTCATGTTGTAGTGTACAGACTGACTTTATCAAGTACATACATTATTCCTCCTATGCTGCCTATATATTAGTCAGTTGTTCATCTATGGAAATACATTGAAATATTTATGCTTGTATTCACATACAAGAGTTTCTCAGGAGCTGGTATTATTAATTAACTGGCTTTTAAAAATTCTAAATTAGGTATCATATTTGCTGAAGTTTTCAACAGATGTTTGGGGGAGGATTTAAGATATTACCTTCCATTTCCAGGTTACTAAATATTTCTATCATGAACAAATGATGGATTTTTCCTAATTATTTTCTGATTAAATCAAATTTTTCTTTGTAAACATTGTTTTTTTCTTTCTTTTTTAAAAAGATTCAAACATTCCTGCATTTCTGAACTAACCTCAACTTCAAGTGGATTGCTTTTATTTTACATGGCTGGATTTGTTTGGCTATTTATTTTTTTATTTAAAATCAATAGTATTAAATGAGCCCTATATATTTTTTTCTTCTGTTGTAACCTACTAGTTTATGACAATCATATCAGCCTCATAAAATGACTTAGGTATCTTTATATCTATTTATATTGTGTCTTATAGGGATACTTATTTTCATAAGTATTTAGTAAACTCATCTTTTCAATTGTCTGAGCTAACATTTTTGTAGTTGTTTGTCAAAGCTTTTGGACTATGTGATCATTCTTTTCTATTGGTATAGTCAGGTTTTCTCGTTCTTTAATAAATTAATACATATTGATAATATCTGTTTTATCTCAGGTTTCAAAGAGCTATTAATAAAGCTGTGCACAATATTCCTCTTTTTTTTGGTAAATTATATTATATAGGTAATTATATTTCCATTTTCACTCCTAACATTATATTTGAAAACCTTTCCTGAATTTTATTAATTTTGCTTGTAGGAAGCTTACCTATCCTTTTAATATTTTCAGATAAATCATTTTGATTTATTAACTTGTGATGTTTTACTCACTTTCCTTTCCAGATTATTGATTTTAATGCTTAACATGTATTTTTAGTCTATTTCTATTATATGTATTTACACAGCAAGATTACATGCAAAATACAGAGTTAGCAACATCCTTTTTTTTTTGACCAACAGTACTTTCATTTATTTATTTAAAATAGTTTTATATATTACTATTTTCCCATCTCTCACTCTCTCCTCTTTGGTAAACATCAGCTTGTTCTTTATACCTATAGTTCTGTTTCTGTTTTTATTTGTTTATCCATTTGTTTTTGTTTGTTAGTTTGTTTTAGACTCCACATATAAGTGAGATCATATGATATTTATCTTTATGTCTGACTCATTTCACTTCACATAATAGCCTCTAGGTCCATTCATGTTGTCACACATGGCAAAATTTTATTCTTTTTTAATGCTGAATAGTATGCTATTGTGTATATATACCCCATATCTTCTTTATCCATTCATCTATTGATGGACATCTAGGTTGTTACCACATCTAGGATATCACTAATGATGCTGCAATAAACATAGGGGTGCATCCATCTTTTTTAATTAGTATTTTTGATTCTTTGGATAAATACCCAGAAGTGGAATTACTGGATTGTAAGGCAGCTCTATTTTTAATTGTTTGAGGAACCTACATACTGTTTTCCATAAATTAATGGCTGCATTAATTTACAATCCCACCAATAGAATACAAGGGTTCCCTTTTCTCCACATCCTCACCATCACTGGTTATTTGTTGATTTATTGATGCTAGACATTCCGACAGGTGTGTGGTGGTATCTCACTGTGGTTTTAATTTGCATTTCCCTGATGGTTAGTGATGTCGAGAATTTTTCATATGGATGTTGACCATTTGTATGTCTCTTGGGAGAAATGTCTGTTCAGGTCCTCTGCCCATTTTTAAATTGGATTGTTTTATGATGTTAAGCTGTAGGAGTTCCTTATATATTTTGGATAGTAACCCCTTATTGGATATATCATATGCAAATAGCTTGCCCATTCACTACACTGTCTTTTCATTTTGTTGATGGTTTCCTTCTTAGTGCAAAAACCAAAAACTTTTTAGTTTGATGTAGTTCCATTTGTTTATTTTGTTCTTTCTTGACCTTGCCCAAAGTGACATATTCAAAAAGATATTGTTAAGGATAGTCAAAGAGTTTACTGTCTATATTTTCTTCTAGGAGTTTTATTGTTTCACATCTTATATTCTAGCCTTTAATTCATTTTGAGATTTTATATCTGGTGTAAGAAAGTGGTCCAATTTCATTTTTTTTTTTGCCAATTTTTATCTGTCCAATTTTGCCAATACCACTTATTGAAGAAACTGTCTTTACCCCATTTTACAGCCTTGCCTCCTTTGTCATAGATTAATTGAGCATATAAGTGAAGATTTATTTGCTCTCTATCTGGCCTCTCTATTCTATTCCATTGTTCTATATATCTGTTTTGATTATTGTAGCTTTGTAGTATAGTTTGATGCCAGGGAGTGTGATATCTTCTACTTTGTTCTTTCTCAAAATTTCTTTGGCTATTCAGGGTCTTTTTGGTTCCATATAAATCTTAGGATTAGTTTTAATGCTGAAAATGTCATTGCTATTTTAATAGGGATTGTATTGAATTTGTATATTACTTTAGGTAGTAAGAATATTTTAACAATATTAATCCTTCCAATTCACGAGAAAGGTATAGCCTTCTATTTATTTGTATCTTGTTCAGTTTATTTCTTCAGTGTCTCATAGTTTTCAGTGCATAGGTCTTTCACCAATTTGGTTAAGTTTATTCCTAGGTATTTTATGTTTTTTATGCATTTTCTTAATTTCTTCTAAAAATAATATCCAAATTCCTGGCTTCTCTTAATAAATTGGGAGCACTGGTCTAGCTCTTTGACTTCTCTGAGACTCAGTTTCCACATTTGTATAACAGGTCCTGAACTGCACCCTGCTGATCTTTTTTCTTGAAACTTCACCCCAACTTGTTTCATTCCTTCATGACTGCCTTTGTTCATTCTGACACATTTTTATTGTGCGCCTATGCTATGACACATGCTGTTCCTAAAGCTGGTGATACAGCAGGAAAAAACAGGCAAAGGCCTCTGTGCTTGTGGGCTTATCATTGAGGTGCAGAGAGACAGATACTGAACTAAATCAATAACTAACATGTTTATTAGTAGTAGTAAGTGCTGCAGAGAAATAATGAAGCACGGGAAGCAGAAAGGGTGCTGAGAGGGATATCGTGCAGTTTTAAGTAGCTGGACCTTGAAGCAAAAATATATATATATATATATATATATATATATTTATATATTATCAACTTTTTGACAGCAACTATTTTAGATTCTTGATATATGCTAATATTAAAAAAAATGTCCGTGTCTCTTTGGAGCTTACAGTATTTGTGTGTGGGAGGGTGGGGGTTGGAGGATAAGACATAAGAACTTAAATTTTAAAATTGCATGATTATGTTAGGAATTGGTGAGTATTATACTGAGTTTCCCCGAAAATAAGACCTAGGTGGACAATCAGCTCTAATGCGTCTTTTGGATCAAAAATTAAAATAAGACCCGATCTTATATAAGACCCTGTCTATTCTATTCTATTCTATTCTATTCTATTCTATTCTATTCTATTCTATTCTATTCTATTCTATTCTATTCTATTCTATTCTATTCTATTCTATTCTATTCTATTCTATTCTATACCCGGTCTTATATTATAGTAAAATAAGATCGGGTCTTATATTAATTTTTGCTTCAAAAAACACATTAGAGCTGATGGTCCGGCTAGGTCTTATTTTCAGGGAAACACGGTAGAAGATATAAAACACAGACTATGATAAGACAGAGGGAGGGAAGTGGTGATACAATGCGATATCAAGTAGGAAAGTTAGAGTATGCCTCACGAAGAGGAGAAATCGCAGCAAAGATTCAGTAGCCAAGGGGATATGTAACTCCCATGTGTAGATGATCACTCTGGGAACACAGGAGAATTGGAGATGCTCTGAGAGATAATGTTGTCTTTGAGCAGATGGTAGCAATAATGAGATTGGATATATCTTGCATGTACTTTTAAAGTAAATATAGGATTTGCTAATGTATTGGATATGGTATGATACAGAAGAAAGTGTGCACAATTATGATTCCAAAATATTTGATCAGATCCAATGGAAGGGTGATGAGTTATCAATGGAGAAATAAGTGGGCTGTAAGCAGAGACAGATAATACTTTGAATTCAGTTTTTCATGTGTTGTGTTTAAGAAAAGCTTTATACAAATAACTTGAAATGTGGAGTAGGAAGATGGATATTTGTTTAGCATTCAAGAGAGGTCTGGGCTGGAAAAATAAATTTGTAATTTGTCAACATAGAGATGGTATTATAATTGTTAGAATAGATGGGATCACCAAAGAATGCAGCACAAATAGAAAAGGGTATCAATGACAGAGCTCTTAAAATAATTTCAACAGAAGTTTGGATTAAAGAGAAGAAACCACCAAGAAAAGAGTTGGAAAGAATAACTAGTGAGATAGGAGGAAAATGAAGAGAGTCCGGTATACTGGAAATAAGATGAAGAAAGTACATCAGGAAAGAAGGAGTGGTCCACTGTATGATCTCTCATTGCTGAATCCAATGGTCATTTTTCACATTTTCACATCTCATATCTCAAACTGTTCAAACTGGTCAGTTTGAGATATGAGATGTGATAATGTGAAAAATGACCATTGGATTCAGCAATGAGAGATCACTGTCAACCTTCACAAGTACTTTTTTTGGGGAGTAGTACCCTGGTATAAGCCAGGAGAGAAGGACAGGAGAAAGTTGGGGATGAGATAGTGAATCAGAAATTATAGATGTACAAAAATTAAAGAATTGTGGACATTGGGGCAGTCGAGTAAATGAGCTTGCAGAGAGGAGCTGGCAATCACAGATTTGGATACATGAAATTGAAATTATAGAAAAACTATAGTAATTGACAATTGTAAATTAAGTTCAATGATATGACCATGGAAGTAAATGGTTGAAGTAGGAATATGGACAAAACAATTGCAAGAGCAAAGTTTAAGGAACCGAATTGCTAGTGTTGGAAGGGTTATCTCTGTATTGAAACTTCCAAGAATTATGACTGGAGTGGTGTTTGAAAGAGTGACAGTGAGACAGTAACTAAAATCATTAGAAAATGAAGGGTGATGTCTTGGGTCTAGACAAGGGGTGTCCAAACTTTTTTGAATGTTTTTCACCAAGGGCCACATGCGGTAAAATACACAAACAGTCGGGCCACTCATTCGAGGTGAAGTACGTATTGCCTCACCTGGTTTATTTAAGTAAACTAAATATATTTTTGGAATTTGCTGCGGGTCAATTAAAAATGGATTGCGGGCTGCAGTTTGGTCCCCCCGGTCTAGACAGATGCTGACAATAATGATATGTGGTTCATGTAGTCTATGGACATGAGATTCAGAGACGGGGAGGAAAATTGGTTGTATCACTTACATTTTGCTTCAGAACTAATTAATTAAAAATTTAGGAGTAGAAAAACACAGCAAATATTATTTCAGAAAATTTTTGGTCAGGAATTAGAGAGTAGCTTTGCTTCTTGCTTCTGCCTTGGGATCTCTTACACTATTGCAATTTTTATGTCAGCTGTGACTGGGCTCATCAGAGTTTATTTACTGAGGCTGGAAAACTGTCTTCTAAAATTGCTCACCCATGTGGTTGATTGTGGTGGTTGGAAGGAGGTCTCAGTTACTCAAAATGTGGACTTCTCCATAGGGCTGGTGGAGTGTTCTCAGAAGTTGGCAGACAGATTCATAGCAGGTGATTCAAGAAAAAGAAAGGCAGAAGACTTTCTTCTATGACCTACTTTCAAAGTCGCTCCATCATTTCCCACAATAATAATATACTGGCTTCCCAGGGCAGCCCCACTCAGTGTGGGAAAGGCAACACAGAAGTATGAATACCAACAGATGAGAATTATTGGGAATTATCCTTGAGGATGGCTACTAAAAAGGTAGAAATATGTTCTAAATGTGGCTTTAGAAATAAAAGAATACCTAGTTCACTTCCAAGAACAGTGGTATCATAACTCTGAGAAAAGTAAAAATAAAGCCACCACGGAAAAAAAGTCAACATTCAGAGGCGCTGAAAGGGAATTCATGAAATAATCAGTGTATCCAGGTGGATTCCAATTTGAGCACAATGAATGGACTATTCAGATAATATTTTGACAGTATAGAGGATTTTTATGCATACAGGATTTTATGTATAAATCCTATGCATAATAGTGAATTTCAGGGGATAGAGTAAAAGAATTTAAGGAGTTGAGATAAGACTGAAAAAGGAAAAATAACAGGATACCCAGAACTTTACTGTATTAAAGTGTGAAAATAGAAAAGTAACCTGGCAGTCGAGCGAGTCTTTTGGTGACTGAAATAAACAATGACATAGTGAGATTAGTCCCAATGGATTTACTGCAGATAATGGTAGCAGGATTTTGAGTAGTGTGGGCTATAACGGAGTGAGTTTCTGGAATTTTCTCTATTTTCTGCATAGGTGGAAGCCTAAGGGCAAGGAAGGTATTAGTCACAGTGCGCAGTCCTCCCCTAGATGACAGGGCTAGAACTTTTGGGGAGATGTGGTCTTAATCCCAGTGCTTTTAGTGGGAGAGTTCCTGTTGAACCCCTTGGAGAAAGGCTGCCCTGGCCTGAGTGTGTGTGCTCTCTCTTGTACCAGTTAATGGACTGAATGACTGGTGGGAAAGCTGGGTCTTACACCGATGTGGGGCCCTCTTCCTCCACCCTGAAGATAGGGTTAGAGGGCTTAGGGAAAGAAACTGTTATTTCCATTTTCGTTTATTTTGTCATTTCTATTGTGGTTTCAATTTAACTAGAATAGCTTTCTAGGAGTGTTTATTTTTAAGTCCCAAAATGTAGGAGGATGGGGGAGGGTCTTTTACTGATTTTTAATTGTATTTTTATAAGGAAGATGATTGGTGTGGTGGTGACTTATAATACTATTGTTATTAAAAATTTGTCTTTTTGTACCCTGGAGTATAATCAAATTTAGGAATGGAGTCATGTGTTTGGTGATTGTCGTGGGGGTATTATTAACATGTTGAGCTATACTTCTATAGATGTATGCCCTATATGTATATATCTGTATCTATATAGATGTATATGCATATGTATACATATATACACATTCTGTGTTATATATATTATATACAAAATAATATAGAATATTGTAATATATAAAATAATATATATTCTGCATATAAACTGCTGTTTAATCAATGTTCTTAATATATTTTTATTATTTGAATTATAAAAATTCATGCTTTATATATCTTTAGTATACTGTTAAAGGTCTGTAGTTGCACTTGGTTTTTGTATCTTGGTGAATCTTTCTTTATAGATACTGTTCTTCTTTATCCTTATTTATGCTATTCTGTTTAAATTATCATAATATTACTACATCACCTTTCTTTTTAGAATTGTCTGGTAGTATTTTGTTTTGCCCATCCCTTAATTTTCTGCCTTTCTCAATTATTATGATTTAGGTGAGACTTTTGGAAAGAATATATATTCAATGTTTAAAACATGGTTTAATAGTCTATTTAAATAAGCATTTGCAGTGATTTCTATCCTGTATATTGTGTTTGCTATTGACTATGTTTTTCTTTTCCTCCTTTCTACTTTATGCTTGATCATTGGCTCACAAGCAAGGCTATTTTTAATTGTCATAGTGATCACAACAGGCAGGGGTCTGCTACTGACATCAGGTGGGTTCATTTAGGGATGCCGCTAAACATCATGTAATACATACGACAACCTCATACAACTAAGAAGTATCTGACACAAACTATGTGCTAATGGTTTTATCTGTGTGTGTGTACACACACACACACTCACACCCATATATTTTACATATTCCCTTTCTCTAACTCTCCACTCTCCCTTGGTGAGGCTCATCCATTAAGAGCTCTTTCAGTGAAGGTAGAAGGATGACAAATTGTCTGGCTTTCAGTATGTCTAAAATATTTTTATTTTACTTACATTCTTCAATAATAGTGTGGCTGGTATAAAAGTATATTCACAGTGATTTCCCTTCAGCACTTTCAAGATCTCATATCAGTATCTTTGGGACCCATTGTTGCTCTCTATGATCGTGTGTTATTCCTTCATAGGTCACCTGTTATTTATCTCCAACATCTTGAACATCCCTATTTTTTACTTGCGAAGTCAGCAATGTTGATACTATGTGTCTTAATATGGATTAGATTTTGTTTATTCTGCTTGAGACCCATTGTGATTTTGTTCTTGGTTAGCTAGAAAACACATATCTTGTTTTAATAATTAATATCTTTAAACTATCTCTAAGTGTCTGAAGTGATTACTAGATCCTTTTTTATCCGTTATACTTCAGATTCCATTTAATAGTTTCTGTCTTTTAATTTCTGGATATATATATATATATATATATATTTGAGGTTTTCATTTCATCTGTCTAAATTTAATTTTCCATTCATTGTTTTTCTTATTTTAAAGAGTATGATTTTTGAAATCGAGACTGAAATTTCTGTGTTTAGCTTCATCAAATATACCTATTTTAATTTTGATAATGTCTTTTTCACTTATATATTATTCTCATTCTTTTATCACTTTTTACCTCATACACACAAGATGATTGCTCAATGGCCAGTCTCCGTGTTCTAACTGAGAATAAGATAAAACTGCAGATTTTGGAACTTAATTTATTTTCAAAAAGTTATGTTAGGATTCCTATCCAGTTGATGCCTTACAACAAACAGTGAAAAAAAAAAAAGGAGCTGTGGTCATCCCAGTCAGCTTCCTCAGAAAGAGAAATGTGGAAAGACCAAATCTATGCTGCTACCATATTCCCCAAATTTCAACAATGTCTACAGATGGTCTAGTTTTTTTATAAGTTACTTTATCTATATAATAGACAGTTCCAAATAAATGCTGATGCATATAACGTTCTCAGTTCTTCAGTAATTTTAAAGAGCATAGTGGAAATACATATTCTCAAAAATTACTTATAAGCACACTGTAAGCAAAGAAAAACTGGGTTCAGGAAAGTTGATAGTCTAATTGCAACAATATCAATAATTTCACCATAATTAGTGAGCTAAATTTATATACAAAGCAATTTTGAAACAAGTTCCACAGAGCTGGTAGTGAAATTATAATTAAGAGTACAGGAATAATAATATATTTCTTTTATGTTAGGACTCAAAGATCTCTGTAGTATTAGTCTGTGAGATATTACTAGTAGTTAACATTAGCAACTGCAGAGTCAACTTTTCTTTCAGCAGTTTGCTAGTTCTAAAAGTGAAGGCACATACTAAGATTTTTCGTAGAGATACTCCTTGACTTATTAGGAGGCTACATCCTGATAAATCCATCATAAATTGAAAATATTGTCAAAAATGTCCTCGATACCTAACCTACTGAACTTCTAGGCTACTTTAACTGTGCTCAGAACACTGATTCATTCACTGATTCAAGACCCGCCGGTGGATGCCTAAAACCGGGTAGTACCTTATGCAAACTTTGTGTTTTCTGATACGTACATACCTATGATATGGTTTAATTTACACATTAGGCAATTTCACAGGTAGAAGATTCATTCTTCCTATAGATCTTAGCAACCACAGCATATGATTTTTGTTTCTTTGTTTTTTCTTATTGAGAACTCCTACCTTTTCACTTAAAGGAAGCACTTTGCAGCTTCTCTCTGGCATATCCAAATTGCCAGCATCACTTGCACTTTGGGGCCATTACTAAGTAAAATAAGGATTACCTGAACACAAACATTGTGATAACCATGACAGTTGCTAAGTGACTAATTAGCGGGGAGCACATTCAGCGTGAAGCTGGACAAAGGAATGACTCATGTCCCAGATTGGATGGAACAGGATGGTGGGAGACTTCATCACACTCAGATGGTGTGCAGTTTAAAACTTATGAATTGCTTATTTGTGGAATTTTCAATTTAATATTTTCAGTCTATGGTTGACTGTGGGTAACTGAAACAGGGGAAAGAAAAACCATGGATCGGGGAACCCCACACCACGGCACACAATTCTGAAATGAAAGGAAATGACACTAGGAATTGAAGTCGTTTTGACTGAGAGGTAAAATAGAGGCAAAGGATAAGTAGCAGAAAACAGTTAAAGCTGTCCTTAGAGAACAGTAACTTACATAACTACCTTACTGACACTTGAGAGATAATGATATGTGTAGATGCTGAGTTTCGCACAGCTATGGGGACAAATTTCAAATATTCATATTTGATGCTAAGTCTTTTCTTGTAATATTAACTTTCATAGTCTTCCCCCCTGCCCCCGCCCAGAATCACCTTGACCAATGTTTGAGAAATAATGAGCTCCATCTTCCTGTGTCTTGAAGGGTTTGGTAATTTGTCTTGGAAAGATGTCAGTGAATAAATGTCCTCATCATTACTGTATACTTTTTAAAAATATGTAATGTTACATCAGACAGATGGGAAAGCAATGAGTTATTTTAATCTGTACGATATGTTAGATTGCAGCAAGATAGGGTAGTTTCTGTTGCCATTGAATGGGATTTTGTGAGATCAAATGCATAGTGGTCTATGAGGTGAAGGCAGAGTAGCCTAAAACTAATGGTGGTTTTTTTCCACATTTTAACATATTTGATTTTAGAATTACATGTAGATGTTATCCACCTTTCATGCTGTTAAATACACTTATCGTGTGGCATGTGACTAATTACATTAGTCTTTGATTATCAAAGTGCCTTTAGGTAATGCATTTTTTTCAATAGCTTTTGGGAGTCCTTTCTTTTTTGAAATGAAATAAAATAAGTACGTGGTTGCTACTTCATTTTGAAATGAAAACAATTTTGAAATGAAGATAAGTAGGTGCTTGATACTTCATCTCTGTTTTTCTAACCAAAGCAATGTGTACCTTACCTCTCTAGCATGGTTCTGGAAGACGCTTTCTGAACCTTCCTAGGGAGCAAGAAATCTTTTTTCTTATGATCCCCACTGAAAATGGACTGCCTCTCTACCTCTCAGCAAAGGGAAATAGAGGATCAGGAGAATTCCTGGGTAATATCATTAAATGTGCCGTCATTTCTTTCCTTTTTCCTTTTTAGCAACCAACCAACAAAATATGCCACCAAAGCCATTCTGAGTGGTGTACTAAAGGCAGACTAGCGAGCTAGCACCCCTTTTAGGCCCTGGGAGAGGCTCTGCAAATGTGTTCCCAGTGACATTTATTTGTGACAATTTGCAATAGTAAGATTTTTCTGTTCTTGTTATTAAATTGGTCTCTCAGATTTGATAGGCAGTAGGTCCCACAAAAATTTTATATACCTCTGGCAAACGACCAATGCTCAGGTGCACAGGAAGAATGAATGAATCCAAATAATGAAACTTTAGAGGTTAGGGGAGCATTGTGGTTCAGCTACTTCAATTCCTTTCTACTAAAGATGAAGGAATTAAGGCCCAGAGAAGTTCAGTTACATGCCTGAAGTCACAAAGCTTGTTAGCTACAAAGCCAGTACTAGAATTCTGATGTCTAATTCCTGAACTGTAGTGTTCTTTTGAATATACTATTCCATTCCTTAAGGAGCAATATAAAGAGTAATAATAGGTTATTATGTTTTATCGATGTAGTAAAGGAGTAATTCTAGTCCTGACACATGCTGAATAAGAAATTGTCACTTTTTTTGTAACTGTGAACTAGTGATGACATCTGCTTGAAAAGATTGTTGTGAGGCAGTATATGGGAGCTTTCTAAGAAAGTGATAAACTGCCCAGCTGGCAGCTATGCTATATTGTTCTGTAAAATCTTTGCAAACCTACTGTAAATCTTAAATTGCTTGGAAATAAATTAAAGACAAACAAACACAGGGATAACACACAGCAGTCTAAGAAGGCTCCTACAATCAATATTCCTTTGTTTAATCAGTTTAGGTCATTTAAACCATTAGTGTAAATATTTAAAACATAATAAAATTTCACTAATTTTATTAGTGAACTTTTACAACCAACAAAAGTTTCTTCTAAATCAGGACTCTATTTTTAACATATTGAAAACTCTCTCTCTCTCTGTCTAAATATATATATATGTATATATATGTGTATATGTATATATATATATATACACACACACACACACACGTATATATATATATATATGTATAAAACATATTTTTCCCATATTGGTATATATAATGGGATTATGTTAGGTTTTCATCCATTAGTTACCATGATGAATATTACTATTCTCTCTCTAATATATATGCTAAAGCACATACTCATTTTTAGATTGTAATTTGTAATTCATGTTAGTATATTTAAGTGCTAACTTAATTAAAATTTTATATTTCACTTGATGCTTAATAATTTCATATTCACCTGAGAAAAAGTGAAATAGGGAAAAAAAGACTATCAGGGATTCATCTGTTCGGAATCTCTATAGCCTGTACTAACATAATCAGAAATAAGTTTTTAGATCTCTTCACTAGATAATATAATGTTTACCCTTTAAATTAAATGAGACCATGAACTAACTATATTAGGGATTTCAGGAGAAAATAATGACGGAAGGTACTATGAGTACTATTTAGGGATTTTAAGTGGGTATGTATATCATACATGAAGAGTACCCTCTAAAAGTTGTATCAAAAGCTGTACCTTCAAAGGTGTCTGAAAAGATAAACCATTATTTAAAAGGTTCTAAAGAAGTAAAATGGAATATGATAAGAGGAAAACCTAAATTGACCAAATTAAGAAATTGCTGGTACTATCAGAAGTCACGCCTAGTGTAGTGCTTTTTTAAAATCCATCTTTTCTCTGCCACAGAGGCTGAGTGAATAATGTCTTAAAATGTTTTTTGTTGTTGTTTTTTGTGATTACATCAACAGAATTGAATAGTGAGCTTAGAAATCACTCATTTTGAGTATGACTGTTCATTTCATACCTGTTCATTTTGAGTATAAGTGTTCTCTCAACTAAGTTACTTTTGAAATGGACAGTTCATCCTCAAATTTGGCCCATAAAGCCACTGATCAAGTTTGTCAAGTTGAAATTCCTCTGTCAACAAAATATGAAATAATAATAAAACAAAAAAAGCCTGCAAACACTTGGGAATTAGTTTTATAGTTCAATATAGTATTAATATTCAATGTATACCTTGAAACTTCTGTTTAGTTCAAATTACAGACAAGACCCTAGTGTGTTCAGAATTTAGAGGTAAGGGGAGACAGGGTGTTTCCCAAGTAGAGCTAACTATGGAATGATAACTAATTCGGTATAGACATTTTTCAAGACCTGAGAGAGTGGAATGCTCTAAAATGTAATTTATAAAGCTACAACAGAACCCAGACTGTTCTGTTGTAACTTTTTGGCTGAACCCCGACATCTAAGAAACATACAAAACATTATAAGCATCACCTTATCCAAAAAAAAGGTAAATGACCCTTCATGATTTTTACAAATCAACTCTGCCCACATTAATGATCACCCATGTCTAGAGTATAAAATGATGGATTGAACTTTGGAAGGGAAGATTTCATCTAGGAGAGTTGTCAGCATTTTATATATATATATATATATATATATATATATATATATATATATATTTATTTATTTTTTTTTTTCCCTTGTGACCATGAAAAAGGGAGTTTCTTCCACTTTTACCTTAACCCAAGAAAGTGGCTTATGAAATCACTAAAATAGTTAGATATTTATAACAGGAGTTTGGGCAATATGAAATATCCATGTGGGAAAGACTGCTGACAAAAGTTATAAACTAAAAATATTGTTATCCAAAACGCTGCAAAACAAGGCAAACATTTTGGAAGCAGGTACTGTTAATCTTAAAATGGTTTAAAAAAACATTCAAATGCTAGTTTAATGTACTTAATTTATCTCACTTTTTACTATAGATCAATAGTTTCAGACAAAGTAAAGTTTCTTCTTTAAGTTGTTGGTTTTCATACTGTAATGACACAAAGAAATTGTGTCTGGTGGAACAGATTGCTCCAAATATTTATGGCCTCTTAAGCATTAACTAATTTTATATCTAACCCAACAATTTATCCTAGTATTTCTTTGTTAGATTGACTATGAATAATCTAGCTTCTCAGATGCCCACTGAACCAATCATAACAACTTAATTTCCCCTCTTTAAATTAATGGGTTAAATAAGACCATATATATATATACACACACACACACACATACATACATATATACATATATATGTGTATATATATATATATATGTATATGTATATACACACACACACACTCATGTTTATATGAAAATCTTTTTTTACCTTTTTGAAATTTACACTTTTTCAAGACTATAGCTGGAACTGCCTATTTGGTGGCAGAATAAAGACAGAGAACTACATCACAATAATCTGTCCTCTACACCAAGGGTGCGATGACAAAAAATAACCGTGGGGGTCATCTCAGATTCATCTCTCATAACTACTGCATCTGGAGTGTCATTATGATTTTGTCAGAGAGTTGTGCATGGTGAATTGCCTACAGCCCTCATTAATAATGGGTTAAATAAAACATTTGATGCATGTTCATTTTATATTTGCCTGAGAGCGAAAATTTTACCTTTTTTGAGAATTATGCTTTCATAGTTTTAGAGGTCATCTTCTGAGGTGCCCAAGTGGGTTCACCTAAATCGAGTGGTTGAGGAAGTACATCACGTAAACTCTTGAAGTCTAAACAGTCTTTGGAAACTCCCAGAGAGTTTCCAAGCAAAAAGGAGAACTTTACCCTCATTGACCTGTTCCCTATCTCATTTACTCCACATTTTTTTTTTTTTACAGACTTTGAGTTTTGATGATTTTTTAGTTTCCACAGTAAGTTATTCTCCATTGATGACAGCAGTCTTTTTAAGTGAGAAGACAGGAAATACAATGAGCTAGTTTCAAAATTTGTCCTTTAGATCTTACCTCAGTTTTTATCTCAGTGAAGCCATTAAAACAACTTCATCCATGTGGCAAGAGAAAAATCTATTTTGTTTACCACTGTACCCCAAATGCCTACCAAAGACTCTTGCAAAGAGTAGGCATTCAATAAATACTTGTATCGTAAGTGATATAGCTCCTTCTATGATTCTATTTAGTTTCTGTCTAGCTGTATTTATTACATTAATAGGTAGTGATGTTTCTGTCCATTAACTCTCAACCATCCCTCCCCTTTGTCTTTCTTCTTCCTGAGTTCTAGCAACCAAGAGGATTAATTCTTGAAATTCCATTCCATGGGACCACGCTAAGCTCTTAAATGCTACTAAATCCTGTTTAATGGAAGGCACTCATTTCAAAAATGGAAAAATAGCTTTTGAAAAATATTACATTCCAATAAAATTGAAGAAAAGTTAGTTATAAATGGAACTTCACCCAGAATATATTGTTTTTCTGATAGATCATCTACCCACCTGAATATGGTTATGTTTAATCTCTGGCTTAGAAATGTAAATGGACCAATTTGTTTCAACATTGCTGGGATATAATGAACTATCAGAACACTGGCAAGATTTCTAACCCACTAATATTTCCTTCCTACATTAATTTTTTATGAAAATCATTATAGGGTCAAGAAAGGATTTATTAGCAAAAATAACAAAATACAAAGTTTTAGGCATGGTAACTAGTACAATCTCTGGCTGCATATTTATTTTATATCCTGAAGACCTAGTAGTAACCTGTGTTTCTGACATTTCCAAATTATAAATCTAACTCTTCCCTATCCTTGTTCCTTGAACTCCTCTAATACTGTGTTGTCAAAAACTCATAAACCATTCAAAAAGTTGTCTTCCATGATTGTGCATATCTATACTTCCATTAAAATGTGCTCTAGCATTCAAACAGCAAATAATATCTTAAAGCATTTTCTTTCCCCAATCATATCTTTCACTTAATATTTAATCAATCCACTTTCTTGATAAGGCAGGGTAGTGTTAAATAATGTGCCCCAAGAAGATTAACTAAAGAACAAATGATTACAGTAAACACAACTATTACTTACTATATAAATAGATTCTCTCTCTTCTATGTTCTCTACAGATGCTCCTCAACTTATGATGGGGTTATATCACGATAAAACTTTCATAAGTCAAAACATATGTAATAACCTACTAAACATTATAGCTTAGCCTAATCTACCCTAAATGTGCTCAGCACACGATATCCAAACATGCTGGCAACACAATATACTATACAGTATTGGTTGTTTACCCTCAGACTGTGTGTCTATCTGGGAGCTACTGTGACACTGCCATTTTCCAGCATTATGAAAAATTATGGTACTGCATATCACTAGCCTGAGAAAAGATCAAAATTCGAAGTAGGATTTCTACTGAATGTAAAGTAAAAACCTCCCAAATTGAATGATCATAAGTTGGGTACCATCTATAAAGAGATGGGAGCAAAGTCATCTGTATTTAATAGCCTTTTAGCACTTGCCTATCAAAAAAGAACTTTCTACTTGTTACCTAAAACCTGTTCTTTTTCGTACTACGTTCGAAAAAATGACTTCAAAAGTCATTTGAAGCCTGGAAGATATCCATGATTTCTTCTTACACATTTCTTTTTGAAATTCTCCCTGCAAACTATAATCAGAATGCTTTTTTTAAAAGCCCAAACCCAATTATATCAATTAGAATACAACTATGCACAGGGTCCTCAAGTTAGCATAGGGATTTTTTTTTTTCTCTAAACATCTAAAACATTGAGAAACAGGTTGGATTAGAGATAGATTAAAGAATTGTCAGGACAAATAATACACTCCCAGCAAATAAAGAAAATTATCAAATGGCAATGTAAATAACTAAAAAGTAATATGAAAAATATTGGCAAAATCTTATGCGTAAAATACCTTGAAATTTATTTCAATCAGAGACATCTATTAATATTTTGCACTCATAGCCATTGATGAGTTTAGTAGAAATAATGGTGATATAGATATGTATCTTACATTGGACATACTTTTGGATATTACTAATCAAGTTTATATAAACCAAACTACACTTTGATTAACATAACATTAAGAATAATACATGCATCAATGTGATACACCACATTTAAAAAATGAAGGCTAAAAACCATACGATCATCTCAATGCAAAAAAAGCATATGAAGAAAATTCAACATCTGTTTATGATAAAAACAAACAAAAACACTTCTCAACAAAGTGTTACAGAGGGAAAATAGCTCAACAAAATAAAGTCCATATATTAAAAGCCTATATAGCTAACATCCTACTCAATGGTGAAAACCTGAAAGCTTTTCCTCTAAGAACAGGAACAAGGCAAGAATACTTGCTCTCACCATGTAGTATTGAAAGTCCTAGGCAGACCACTTAGACAGAAAAATAAAAAGCATCTAAATAACAAAGGAAGAAGGAAAACTGTCACTATCTGTATATTACATGATAGTATATATAGAAAACCCTAAAAGAGTCCACCAAAAATCTGTTAGAACTTATAAACAAATTCATTAAAGTTGCAGGATGCAAAATCAATATACAAAAATCGGTTGCATTTCTATACATTAATAACAAATTATCAGAAAGATATTAAGGAAACAATTCCTTTTTACAATTGCATCAAAAATAATAAAATGCCAAGAAATTAATTTAACCAAGGAGGGGGAATACCTGTACACTAAAAACTGTAAGACATCAATGTAAGAAATTGAAGTTGACAAATAAATAGAAAGATGCTCTGTGCTCAGGGATTGGAAAAATTAATATTTTTAAATGTCCACACTACGTAAAGGAATCTACAGATCCAGTGCAATTCCTAATAAATTTTCAATGGCATTTTTCACAGAAATAGAACAAACAATCCTAAAATTTGTATGGAACCACAAAAAACCCAGAAAAGCAAAAGCAATCTTGAGAAATAACAAAGCTGGAAGCATTATGATTCCTGATTTCAAACTACTGTAATCAAAACAGCATAAAAAATAGATACATAGATCAATGGAACAGACTAGAGAGTCCAGAAATAAACTCACATATATGGTCAATTAATTTACTACAAAGGACCCAAGAATAATAAGGGGAAATGAATAGTCTCCTTAATAAATGGTGTTGGAAAAAAGGACCATTATCTTATACCATACCCCCAAATCAACTCAAGATGGTTTAAATATTTCAACATAAGACCTGAAACCAGAAATTCCTAGAAGAAAACATAGGCTGTAAGCACCTTGATATATATGTTGGTGATAATTTGGATATGACACCAAAAGCAAAGGTAAAAATAAATAAACAAATGGGACCATCATACTAAACATGAAAAGATGCTCAACATCACTAATCTTCAGGGAAATACATACCAAAAACACAATGAGATATTACCTTACATTGGTTACAATAGCTATCATCAAAAAGTCAAGAAATAAATGTTGGTGAGGATGTGGAGACAAGGGAACCCTTGTGCACTGTTGGTGGGAGTGCAATTTGGTGCAGTCACTTTGGAAAACAGTATGGAGGTTACTCAAAAACATTAAAAATAGAATTACCATATGATCCAGCAATTCCACTTCTGGGTAACTATCCAAAGGAAATGAAAACAGTAACTCAAAAAGATATATGCACCCCCGTGATCATTGCAGCATTATTTGGAATAGCCAAAACATGGAAACCTAAGTGTCCATCAATGAATGAAGATAAAATGTGATATATATCACATTATATTTCTTATATTTTATATTAAGAAATTGAATATTATTTATCCATAAAAAAGAAAATCCTGCCATTTCTGACAATGTGAATGGAACTTGAGGGCTTTATGCCAAATGTAGTAGGTCAGACAGAGAAAAACAAATTTTGTGAGATGTCATATGTAGAATCTGAAAAAAAAAGAATTTACAGGTAGGGGTTTGGGGCATAGGTGAAATTGGTGAAGGAGGTCAAAAAAACACAAACTTCCAGTTATAAAATAATTCATGGGATGTAATGTATAGCATGGTGATTGTAGTTAATAATACTCTATTTTAGATCTGAAAGTTGCTAAGAATAGATCATAAAAGTTTTCATCACAGGAAAGATATTGTAACACTGTGTGGTGATTGATGTTTACTAGACTTATTGTGGTGATTATTTTACAGTATACACAAATATCAAATCATTATTTTATACATCTGAAACTAATGTGTTATATGTCAATTATATTATAAAAAAAGAATAATACATATACTGATTTGAATTCTTTCTTTTTATACCATCTTCATTCTATAATTTTGAAGTAAGTTCAATGAAACAACTAGGTTAAATTTTTTCAAGACATTAAATCTATACAGAGATCTAAGTGATTATTTTGCAATCCCTTTAAAATCAAACCATTCTCATATGTTCAGTAAGAATTTAACTACAAATATTTAATGGTTAACCAGATACCCCCTTACATATGTAAAGAATTCTTATTTTGTATTCCATGTTGTAATCAATTTAACTTAGATTCAACTGACACATAAGTGACAAGTTCTACTACCTCATAATCATTAAATTCTGAGGGAAATGCGGATTATTGTTGTTTTTAAAGAGTGAGGCCTTTCCAAATTGGGTGATCATCCACAAACAAATCCAGAACATATTATTTGACAAGATTTTAAAGCCACTTAAAAGAATCACTGGAAGAAAAAAATATGCATTAATCCCCAAGGTGCTAAAACATGAACTGATTTCTGTCTTGGCATTTATTCTGAGGAGGCCCAAAGTTAAGCAAATTGTTTTATCGTAAGTTTGCATGGTATGTCAGACCAAGGTTGTTTTTTTGTTTGTTTGTATGTTTTAAGTAAAATGTTAGTACATTAGTAAAGATATTTCTTGGGTTTTTCTCATTCTATACATTTAATTAAAAGTTGGAAAAGGTTAGCAACATATTCTACATTCTGTCTTCTTTGAATAAGAGGCCTTATGTCTAAGCATCCAGGTTTTCATTTTTAGCATTTTTATTTACAAAAGCCACCAAGGGAGTCTTGTGTACAGAGAGATTGTGTTGTTCTATAATGTTGATCTATATTTTTAATTTTTAATGGAGGTTTGCAGAAACTCAGTTTGAAAATTGGATGAAATCAGCATTCCCACAAACTTAATCTTTTACTAACTCAGTGGAAAGCTTAATATGATGTCTATAGTTGCAAATACACAATTACATTTTCCTATTTACCTACTCAAATAGTTCCAGAAA
Organism: Rhinolophus ferrumequinum; assembly: GCF_004115265.2. NCBI lineage: Eukaryota > Metazoa > Chordata > Mammalia > Chiroptera > Rhinolophidae > Rhinolophus > Rhinolophus ferrumequinum. The sequence continues at coordinate 66,633,565 of NC_046290.1, forward strand.
AGATCAGATTGAGCTTATATTAGTGGTTGAGCTGCTCTAGCTATAGGGATATAGTTAAAGGGATAAAATGCAGTCTTTGAAATGATTTTACTACCAGCAGAGAAAAGCAATCAGAAATGTTAATTATGACAGAAGCAGTGACAACTGTTAGATAATAAACCCTAAAAAGTCTTTCAGTCCTCATTTTACTTAAATAAATAAAAGGAAGAAATACATATGCACAAACAATACTATAGAAGATTCAATTTTTCCTTTGATTTTATAAATATACCCACTGCATAGTTAGTTAAACTAATGAATATTTAGACAAAATTTTGTTTTAAAAATTCAGTATTCTTTCTGCTACTTTTAAACATTTGAATAGCCTAGAAAATTACATAAAGTAAGCTGGTCAGTGAGTACAGTGGAAAAGTAATCACTTGATATTTTCTGACATGGACACCAGTCAGGGTTCTCCTATTAACACAGTGTAATGTTGAGCAAGTGACTCATTTCTTATGTCATAGAGAATTTATATGTAAAATGAAACTCTTGGACTAGGGGATAACTAAGATACTGTAAAGTTTAAATGTGACTACATGGTTTCCTATCTACTTTCTACAGCACTAAAAATAAAAAGCATGCATTGTAACTTTTCCATTTCTCTGGTCAAGATTAATTGAAACAGTCCATAAAAACTTTCAAGTTGAAAGAATATCATTTATTGAAGCAATGTACTCCAGTATTTGCAGGGTTTCTTTCTTTTTGTTTTTTTCTGTTTTTTCCTGATCTGTTGTAGAAGGAACATTTTATACTTAATGTGGCACTTGCCTAGTAGATACCAAAAGTGAATATATAATACTATTTTCTCACAACTGACTCTCACAGATAAAGGAGATAAAAAGGACCATCAACTTTAAAAAACTCCATTAAACCACACCCTTACCGGACTTAAATAAAAACTATTTCGTAAATAATAAATAATAAAATGGACTTATTCTAATAAATTAAGTACAGGTCTATTTGGAAGGGTTTTTTTTAACCTTTAATTGGCATAACTAAGATGCACTCCCCTTTCTTGCACTTAAAAATTACTAATAACCTCTTAGCAAACTATTCAATTAATTTTCTTACTGTCATGGATTTCCTTCTCTTGCAAATAAATAGACTCAGCTTTGTGTGTATTTTTTGTTGTCATTTGCTTTGTTTTGTTTTGCTTTTCTGCTTCAGTAGTTCTTTTGTACTTGAACAATCTGAAGGTACCACTGAGATTTACCTCTTGAGCCTCACTCACAAGCACTGTGCAGCTGGTCCACAGAAATGAAAAAGGCTAGTAGCTTGCGTGAGACCTCTTGTGCTCAGGTCAGTCTTCCAGTGGTGCCACACTTGTGAGTGAGTCTCATATACTAGGAAATTGCAGTCTCCTGTGAGATTGTGTTTTAACTATATAAAAGATTTTCTTTTCTCCCTAAATTTTCAGTCTTGACTAGTTGCCTATTTGTGATGGGGGTGGGGAGGGGAGGTGCGGAGGAAGACAATATTGCGTTTTTTAGGATTTATTTAATACTGTTTTTAGGTATAAAAGAAAACCTTTCTGTGTCTATTCTATGTGAAGCATGGTGCTGTCAGAAGTTAATCAGTTATGCCCTCCTCCCTCAATGAAAACCATTTTAATTTGACAATGGTTAGCTTCTTCAGTTGCTTATAAAATCTATCATTATGCGTACACTCTAGAAGTATCTAGACAACATAGTAAGATATAACACAAAATGGGAGTAAATTAATACATCAAATTATGAAGTCAAATTCTTTAGGAGCTCTGACGTTAATAGCTTCATAGAGACTTGAATACTTACATTTTTTTTTAGAGTAATTTTGTTTTCCTAATGAAAACTGTGCTGTTTAGGCAGCAATTCTAAAAACGAGGTTTATGTTTGTTTATTTGGTTATATTTTTTTTAAAAAATAAAGCATTTTGTGTTTTAAATAATTTAGAGTTAATATTGTTTTACAAAAAAGGGAGGTTTTTTAAAATATATTTCAAGTAAAGTGAATAATTTCAATTAGACTATTTTGATTACATGATTTTTCCTTGGTTTAATCAGAGTATAAAAATGAAGTGTAATCTACTTTGTACAATAGTTGTTTTACTGTTTTATAGGTAACATAATTAATCTGAACTTCCTAACTCTCTATAAGTTAACTAAACTTTAGCTACTTTACTTTCACAAATATTTGAGATTAACAGATTGCATTGACAATGAAAAATGTAAATTATGCATTCAAATAAATTAAATATAACATCCAATGTCCTCTTACAACGGATGAATTCTGGTAGCTTTAGACATGGTGCACTTTATATGAAGCTACAGAGTTTCTCTAATAAAATTACTTATATCAAATGCATATTCTGTAGGATAATTTTTAAATTAGCACTAAATGAATTGTTTTCTAAGGGTGCCTTAAATCTAATTTCCGAGATACCTAATTGGCTTTGAAAACTTGAGAGATCTTATTGAAAAATTTTAATTAAAAAGAAACCTAAGAAAATCAAATTCCTAAAATGAAGAGGACAAATACTTAGAATTATTATGCAGTAGTTCATTATATGCTTTCCTTTGTTTTTTACATTTTATCTATTTGTATTGTAATAAGAACACTTAATCTGAGATCTAACTTCTTAACAATTTTTAAGTGTACAACATAGTGTTATACATTATAGGCACGATGCTATATGGCAGATCTTTAGGACTTACTCAACTTGCATCGCTAAACCTTTATACCCATTGAACAGCAACTCCCCAGGTCCCCTCCCCAAGGCCCTGGCAACTACCATTCAGTTGTTTCTATTAGTTTCACTTTTTTAGGTACCTTGTGGAATCACACAATATTTATACTTCTATGACTGACTAATTTCACCTAACAGAATGTCCTCAAGGTTTATACATGTTGTCTTATGTGGCAGGATTTCCTTTTTTAAGACTGAATGACATTCTATTATGTGTATGTATGTATATATTCTTCATTCATCAATCTATTGATGAACCTTTAGGTTGTTTCCATATCTTGGATATTATGGATAATGCTGCAATGAAGTCGAAAGTGCATATACCTCTCTGAGATCCTGATTTCATTTTTTTTTTTATATATATACCAACAAGTAGGATATCCAGATCATATGATAGTTAGATTTTTAATTTTTTGAAGAACTACCATAATATTTTCCATAGATGCGGCACCATTTTACATTCTCACCTAGAGTGTCCAAGGATTCCCATTTCTCCACATTCTCGCCAATACTTGTTATCTCTTGTCTTTTGGATAATAGACATCTCGTTGTGATTTTGATTTGCATTTTCCTGATGACTAGTAATGTCAAGCACCTTTTCATGTACTTGTTTGCTATTTGGATGTCTTCTTTGAAAAAATATCTGTTCAGTTCCTCTGTCCAGTTTTAATTGGATTGTTTGGGGGAAAGAGGTTGCTATTGATTTGTATGAGTTCTTTATATATTTTGAATATTAATTTTTTTTCCCCACTCAGCAGTTTACCTTTGCATTTTGTTGATGGTTTTCATTGCTCTGCAGAAGCTTTTTAATTTGATGTAGTCCCACTTGTTGATTTTTGCTTTTGGTATCAAACCCCCAACGAATCATTGCCAAGAGCCATGCCAAGGAGCTTACCACCTGTGTTTTCTCCTAGGAGTTGTTATGAGTTTTGATCTTATCTTAAAGTCTTTAATCCACTTGAGTTGAATTTTGTGTATGGTGTATGAAAGTGTTCCACTTCCATTCTTGCACATGTGGCTGTCCTGTTTTTTAAACCCCATTTATTGAAAGAGATGGTCCTTTCCCCATTGTATATTTTTGGCTTTTTGTCTTAGTTGATTATATATGTGTGGGTTTATTTATTAACTCTCTATTCTAAATAAATCAAATAAATCTCCATTGATTTATTTGTCTGTTTTTATGTCACTGTCACATCATTTTCATTACTACAGCTTTGTAATATAGCTTGCATTCAAGAAATGTGATGTCTCCCATTTGTTCTCCTTTGCCAAGATTTCTTTAGACACTTAGGGTCTTTTGTGATTTCATACACATTTTAGGATTGCTTTATTTCTGGGAAAAATGCAATAGGGATTTTGATAAGGATTACGTTGCATCTATAGACTATTTGCATAGTATGGCCATTTTAACAATATTCTTCCAATCCTTGATTAGTATAACTGCTGATACTTTAAGCTGAAGCCTCCAATAATTCACAAATTGAATGACAATGTAATATTATTTTATATATGCATGTTTTAACGGATAATTTCAAATGACTTGTCTTCAAATTAATTGATTCTTTCTTTGATTATTAAGTTTGTTTTTGAAACTCTCTATTGATTTTTTTCAGGTCTGTTATTGTATTCTTCAGCTCCAGAATTTGTTTGCTTTTATTTATGATTTCTATATCTTTGTTGATAGTCTCATTTTGTTCATGTATTGTTTTCTTGGTTTTATTTAGTTGTCTACCCATGTTCTCTTGTAACTAACTCACTGAGCTCCTTTAAGATGATTATTTTGGATTATTTTTCAGGTAATCCGTAGATATCCGTTTATTTAGAGTAGGTAACTAGAGATTTGTTCCTTTGGTTGTGTCGTATGTTCCTCATTCTTCATATTCCTTGCTTTGCATTGGTGTCTGTGCATTTGAAGAGATAGCAATCTCTCTTGGTATTTATGAATTGTCTGCAACAGGAAAATATCTGCATCATTCAGCTTGGCTACACATTTCAAGAGTGTCTCAAACTTTTTCTGTGCATTCTCCATTTGTCTTCCTCTTTCTGGAGAAGTTTTAGAGTTGTGTACATTCTTCCACTCTTGCAGAGCCAGGGTACCCACGGTAAGCAGCCCCCTCATTTTCCCTAGTGCCGTGCACTGCACGTCAGGTGTTGGTGGCTCACTCCTCTCTGCAGGCCCTCCTCCTTGGGGGAGAATTCTCAGTGCTGTGTGCTTAACTCCTATCTCACACAGCTGTGCCAGTGGCAGCTGTGCCACCATCCTTTTTTCTGATCCTCAACTACCCACAGACACTCAAACTATATTGGTTTCCGCAGTGTCCCCAAGGAGGCAAGACAGAAACAGGTACCTCAGGTGAAGGTGACCTCTCACAGTGCTGAGCTGTGCTGACATGGAGGGTCTGATATTAGTAAAATAGAATCACTCTTCTTACCTATTTCAACGTATTGATTCTTAGTTGTTTGCTTGTCTAGGGTACTGAGCATTCCTAACTGAATTATAGACTTATCATAGAAGTATTTTGATCCCTCTATCATTTTTAAATCAGTGTTTCTGTGGGGGCTTGACTGCAAGGACTTGCTATTCCAACATCTCATTGGTGCCTTTAACACCATACTTAGTGAAAGATTGAATCCTATCTCCCTAAGTTCAGAATGAATTCATGGACACTGTCTCATACCACCTCTATTTCCTGGCAATACTATAAGCTTGTTCTGAAACAACAAATATTTTTAAAGGAAAACAAAACGACAATGATGATAAGAATATCACACAAACATTTTTCCATTAATATATGTATAGAAATCCTAGATAATACTTTTAAATGCATAGTTGAACTCACAAAAAAAGGAAGACATTTACCAGTAATTGAAATTTAGATAGTTTTGGAATCTGGTCCAAGATGGCAGCATAGGTGGATGCTGAGTTCACCCCCTCCCAAGAACATACTGAATCTAAACCCGTATTTAGAGTAATTCCTCCTGAAAAACAACTATGAGCCAGTTGAGCAGCTTCTGCACAAGAAAGAGAGAAGAATCCCATAGAGAAGGTTGGGAAACTACAAGAGCCTTCTGGAGCCGAGGGAATAACCCAGGACTGAAGGAACTGGTGGGCCTCATTGTGTATGTTTCCTCTGACCGTGGATAGTGGGTGGGAGCTCCTGTTAGGTTCTCTAGCCGACCTGAAGGCTGCTGTAGTGCATCCCCAGCAGATCCAGACCCCTCCCAGAGCTAGATCCAGCAGAACCAGGAGGGTTCCACAGCATGCATACAAGGGGCCCTTCCACTTGGAGATTGAGCCAGTGAGTTTAGAGTGTGCTGCTTTGCACACCAACTGTGGGCTGCGGTGACATGTGGGAACCCCTGCCTCCTGGAGAGCGTGCAGAGCTAGGAAAACACTGTGGTATCCTCACACAGGACTGCCCTGTCCAGAGAAAGTGTGGAGATATGGGGCACTGCTGCATACATACTTGGAGCTGCCCCACCCAAATAAATTGAGGAGTTTGCAAAATTTTGTGCAAAACACACAGGGCTGCCCCATGCAGAGAAAAGGCAGAGCTATTAGGGTTTTGAGACGCTGGAGCACAGAGTGGCCCTATGCAGACCCTACTCTGACCACTGAGAATTAAAGCAACAGGCCATGCAGGCACTGCATGGGTTGGAGTGAGTGGGGTGTGGCTGAGCACCAGAGGAGCTGCACTGCTTCTAGAGGGTGCAGAAAACAGCACAGTATGGCTGTGCGCACCCACAAGGCTGCCCACCGAGAGAAAGGACGGAGCTAGTAGGGCACTGAGATAGTCACAGAGAGAGTGGTCTAGACCCTGCTTTGACTGTGGACAATGAAAGCAACAGGGCATGCTTGCAGGGCAAATGTTAATGGACATAAAGGCAGTGATACTATAATAGGTGCGGACTTTAGTACTTTACTTACCTCAATGGATAGATCATCCAGACAGAAAATTATTAAGGAAATAAAGACCTTAAATGCCACATTAGACCTCTTTGATTGATAGACACTTAGAGAGAATTTCATCTAAGCACTGCAGATTACGTATATTTTCTCAAGTGCACCTGGAACATTTTCTAGGATACATCACATACTAGGCCACAGACAGAGCCTCAATAAATTCAAGAAGATTAAAATTATATCAAGCATATCTTCTGACCACAATGGCATGAAGCCAGAAATCAACTGCAGGAAGAAGACTGGAAAAAACACAAAACGTGGAGATTAAACAACATGCTTCTGAACAACCAATGGGTAAAGAGTAAATCTAACAGTAAATCAAAAATTACCTTGAAAACACAACCCTACAAAATTTGTGGAACACAGCAAAAGCAGTTATCAGAGGACAGTTTATAGCTATACAGGCCCACCTGAAGAAGTAGGAAAAATCCCAAATGAACCATTTAAATTTACACCTAAAGAAACTAGAAAAAGAGGAACAAACAAAACCCAACATAAGCAGAAAGAAAAAAGTAATAAAAATCAGAGTGGAAATGAACAAAATAGAAAAACCGTAAAAAAGATTAATGAAACTAAGAGCTACTTCTTTGAAAGGATTAATAAAGTTGACAAGCCTCTAGCAAGACTCATCAAGCAAAAAAGAAAGAGAACACAAATAAAATCAAAATTGAGAGGGAGAAATTACAGCTGACACCACAGAAATACAAATGATCATTAAAGAATACTATGAAAAATTGTATGCCAACAAATCGAAAATCTAGAAGAAATGGATAATTTTCTAGAAACATATAACCTTCCAAAACCAGGAAGAAACAGAGAAACTGAACAGATGAATTATTAGCAATGGAATTTAAGCAGTAATCAACAAACAAAAGCCTCGACCCAGACAACTTCAGAGGCAAATTCTACTAAACATTTATAGAATAATTAATACCTACCTTATCAAAATATTCCAAACAACTGACGAGGAAGCAACACTTCCAAACTCATTCTAGGAGGCCAGCATTACCCTGATACCAAAACCAGACAAAACACTACAAAAAAAGAAAATTATAGGCCAATATTCCTGATGAACACAGATGCTAAAATCTCAACAAAATACTATAATAGAAAACTGAATTCAACAGTACATTGAAAGGATTATGCACCACGATCAATTGGGATTTCTACCAGAGATGTAAGGGTGGCACAACCTGTGTAAATTAATGTGATGTATCACACTGACAAAGCCAAGGATGACATATGACAATGGAGTAATATTCACAACTTTTTCAGGAAGATTTTGATCCTAATACTGTAAGTCTAACTGTTGTAAACCTATTAAACCAATAGTGATGAAACAAAGATGAAGCTATTCCAAAAAAGATATACATGAGAAAGTCTTGAAAAGAGACCTTGGCTAGATTTCAGCCAACAATTAGCCCAAATAAAATAACAGAAGCTGTGGTAAACAAAACAAAACAAACAGACAACTGATAATGAGCAATTTAAAGATTTTTCACAGAACTTAGGGCCAAACAAATTAAGTAGTATAGAAAGAAACCTATATGTTGAATGCCATAAGTATTGAAAAATAAAATGAAAATAATTGTCTGATAGGAGGTGGAAAGGGAAAGGAAACCGGTAGCTATAAGTAAAATGTATAATTAAAATCATTGTTTTTAACATTCTTTCCACGTTTATTTTTAGCTTTATTTTCTGACTCAAGATACGGTCTATTTTGGTGAATGTGCCATGTGCACTAGGAAAAGAATATATTTTCCACTGTTGTTTGCCACTGTTTAGTATTCTACAAATATCAATTAGATCCAGTTGGTTTATTGTGTTGTCAGTTCTATACTGTTTATTTTTTCTCTACTAGTTTTGTCAATTATTGCAAGAAGAGTGTTGAAGTCTCCAATTATAACTGGATTTTTCTCTTTCTATGAAGTCCATTATTTGCTTCCTGTATTTTGAAGCACTTCTGTTAGGTACATGCACATTTTAGATTATTATGTATTTTTAGTAAATTGACTTATTAGGTAATACCCCTCTTAGTCTTAATTTTCTTTGATTTAAAGTCTACTTTGTCATTTGATACAATTTTACTTCTGCCTGAAGAACTCTAGAGCAATTAAAAACAAACAAACAAACGAAAAAAAGCTTTTCTTGGATTCCCTTAGTTTTCTTTAATCTGAGAATGTATTTCACTTTCATACTTGAAAGCTATTTTCATTGGATATAGATTTCTGGGTTGACAGTTTATTTATTTCAGATCTTTAAACATGTTATGCTGTCATTTGAATTGTTGTTAACTCCTAAGTAGTTTTTTTTTTTTTTCATTTTTCTCTAGCTGCTTTCAGCATTTTTACTTTGTCTTTAATTGTATGATTATTTCAATGTCAATTTCTTTGTGTATATACTGTTTAGGGTTTAGTGAACTTCTTGAATGTATATATTTATTTATTTTTGCCAAACCTGGTGATTTTCCAGCTTTCTTCTTCATCAACTTCTGAGTGGTGGTTCCTCAAATAAACCTGATATACTGTTTATTTATTTATTTGTTTCAATCTTTTCTCTTTTGGTCAGATCAGATACTGTTTACAGATTTATCTTTAAGTTCACTGACTCTTCCCTTTGTCATCTCCATCCTGCTATTTAATTCAAAAGTGAGGAAAGTTTTTCTTGTTGTTTTTGTAATTATCATTTTTTGTTCTAAACATTCCATTTGAGTTATAAAATATTTTGCTATTTTTTATATCATTTATTACTTTGCTGAGAATTTCTATCTTTCCATTCATTTCAAGGATGTTTGTCCTTATTTGTTGGAGTATTTTTACAAAGTGCTCCTTTAAAGTTTTCTCAAATGTACATAACACCTGTTGTCTCAAATTTGATGTCTGTTGGTGATTTTTTCCACATGAGTTGCTATGTTTGATTCTTTCTCCAAGCCCACAATTGTTTGGGTTGTCTGCTCTTCCTTTTGAATAGTGTATTATGAGACTGTGTCTTATTTAAATCCTATAAAGCATGTTCATATTTTTGTCGCTTTGACAAAATCAATGTAGTTGGTTAAAATTATAAGTTTGGTGGGCCATAGCTTCAATATAAGAATTGTTTCCAAATCTTTGCAGGGCTAGTCAGAGCTTTTTCTCACCTGTGCCTTACTCACTGTCTAAACCGGGATCTTGGTAGTGGTTTACCTCATGCTTCAGTTTCCAATGTCTGTACATGCTGTGCAGATCAGATTCACACATGCACATCTCAGCGGTGAACTCAGAAGTTCATTTAAAAACAACAAACTAAAAACTCTATGGATTGCCTCTCAAGTTTGTCTTTATTTACCTGGCTCTGCCTTGAACTTCTTACATGTGTGCCTGTGAGCAAGAGACAAAAGGACAGAGATTTCTCCTATCCTTTTGGGATCATCAGAGGCAGTATCTTTCAGATACTGCAGCCACCCATTTTCACGGCTCCTGCTACTGCTATATGATACACTTTTTTTTTTTGGGGGGGGGCAGTTCTGAGATACAGGAGAACAGAGAAAAGGTAAACAATTGAGGAGTCTTTCCACTCCGTCTGTGAATGTTAGGAGACCTTTTTTTTCTCCTCCAGCCAGAACTAGAGGGCTTCTCCATGAGTGTCTGTGGTTAGATATCATGCCAACTTCCAGGTTTGGACCTGCACAGAGTCCAGGTCGTATACCAGTGGGGGGGAAATGACACACTCACCCCTGTTTTGATAATACTTTGAATTCCAGTCTTATTCCTCAATCTACTCAGTACTATTTACTTTTGAGAGCCCTCAAATAGCTCTCCATGCTTTCTGTCCAGGTTTTATAGCTCTATTCAGTGGGAGAGATGGTGGAGCACACTTACTCCACATTACATTGAACCAGGACACTTCACTTTACTTACAATTTATTTTTTTTATTCTTCCAAAAACTACAGTTGTTAGTCCAAAAAGAAAGAGGTCACTGAATTTGAAACCAGAATAACACATTTCAAAAAAAAAAAAACTCTTTAAAACTTGGATCTGTTGAAACTTTATTCATTGTTTTTCGGTCCATTTTTTCACTGTAGGCATATAGAAAATTAATTGTAGTTCAAGCTTTGTCAAATAACTAGCCCTACAACTGAGACAAATCTCTGCATACCTTGGAACTTTGTTTCTTCAGCAGTGAAATGAATGAGTCAGAGAAAAATATTCTAATGTATTACTTCCAACCCAAGTCCTATTATTTAAAATCAATTTAAATAAATCTAAAATGCCTGTATTTTAGTCTTCATATTCTATGACATGTGAAGCTTGGATCCTTTTTAATCCCTGATAAAATAATATACTCAGTTCCATGTTAAACTTATCTATTTATATTATTCACTTATGTGCTAGAGCCAAATGCCTCTGGTTTATGAGAGTATTTTGTGCACCTCTAACTCCACATTCACTGATGATATTTTAGTAGCTTGGATTCAGCTGTTGTAGGGTTATTTGCCCAACACAAATTGTAAAATATTACAAATTGGATCTCTTTCTTTCCTTTTTTAACTCCTCCTCCACAACTGGTTATTAAATACCACAACAACAATACTTATACTCAAGAAAAGAAATTTTTACTTCAGAGATGGGAAAATTATTACATAGATGACAAAGGTTAACAAAAGGTATTATAAATTAGGACATAAATATATCATATGCTAGATATATCAGTTCTTCTGGAAATACAATTTACTGTCATAGAATTTGGCTGTGATTTTTGAAAACTTGCCTAGTATTTTAGACACCCTGTCAGATTCTGATTGCAAATAAACTGCAATTGTATAAATAAGCTGTAGCGTATATAGCCAAAACCTTGGCTGTTTCTTCAAATTCTCTAATGATCACTCTAGGAGTAAGACTGACAAATATTACCTATAGAGCCTGTAGAGCACATATGCTATACCCAAGTATAAATCTAACTAAATTGGGAGAAATTATTGTAGCAGCTATAGCAAGTTTGTTTCCAAGTAGAATTTTAGAAGAAGAGCCTGGGAATTTAGTTTACATGAATCACCTGAAGGGAAAATAACTTTCCCCTTATAAGACCTCCTCTGTGTAGGTAGAGTTACCAAGGCATATCTACCCTGAAAGTGGGAAGTAAATTGGAAGAAGGCAAGCGGGTGGTACATATAGTTTTGTATTGAGAAGCAGGAAGAGATAGATGGCTCTCATCCAAGACACATTTGCCCTGGTGATTTTATCATAGTACCACGATTCAAGTTATAGCCTCTATGTTGAATAGTCAGAAACACAATTGTATCAAAACAAGAAGGTACCTTCTAACAGAGGGGTTTCTTATATAAAGAAATCTGAAGATCAGTGTATGAAAACAAAATGCTAACTATACTTTTTTTTTTTATTTATTTTTAATTTATTGGGGTGACAATTGTTAGTAGAATTACATAGATTTCAGTTGTGCAATTCTGTATCACATCATCCATAAATCACACTGTGTGTTCACCACCCAGAGTCAGCTAACTATACTTTGCTATGGTATCTGAATCAAGCTATACAAATCGACCTACATGAAATGCCAAATCATAATCAGAAGGTTATTGATTTGAATCAAATGAATGTGCAACAGCATCAGTTCTAAGACAGGCTGATTTGTTCATCTCTACGACAGGATTTATCTAATCATTGAAGCTGTAATTATTGAAATCATTGGCTGAGAAAACAAGTTCTGGCTCCACAATAGAGATGAGCTTAAGACTGGGAATGCAGCATCCAAAATCTATTGGCTATGGCTGCTACTGTGACTCATCTGATCTGACAACTGTATCTGATATTCATATTAAACTGTTACTGTTCTTTGTCATAGTGTTCTAAAAAAGATGATACTTTATATTTACACTGATTAAAATGAAAGCATTTCCACACATACCCATGTTTATTTATTTTTTTTGGGGGGGGATTACAAACCTATTTATATGATTTTTCTAATTTTTTTCTACATTGATGAGGTCAAAGTAACTTAGTAAGCAGGACACTGTTTGTTTTGCCTACAAGTAGTATAAAAAAGAAGCTGTAATATATGTATTGAAATTTATTTTTCTCCTCCCTACCTCCAAAAGTATTTGACACAGTAAACAGGTAGAAATACAGCAAAATGTAAGATTCAGTTGAATAAAATATTCCTCTTTGGAAATGTGACAGTTGTGTGGGGTCTCTATTCTGCTTCTGAACATATTACTGAACATTCAGAAATATGAAATTGAAAAAAAATACAGGCATAAGCTCAAAAGAAAATTCTCAAGTTTCAGAAATTTACTAAACAAATATTACTCACTAATTGAGGTAATAGAAAGGAAGCTTGTTGTCTGGCTGGTATTGAAGTAGAGAAAAAAAGTGGTTTGGTGCAGAGGATTAGGCTTCCTAGATGTACAGGTAACATGATTAACTAATCAGTTAACGTGGACTGTCGACCACAAGCTGAAAGGACCTGTGTATAAAAACCTAGATCTTATTCCTTCTCAGATTACAAGTGGCTAACTTGATAGAGTTATAGAACTTTACTATTTTTATACAACTTTACTGAAAAACATAAGAAGTTGCTGATAAAATTTTGTAAAAAAAACCCATTTTTCTGTACTGTAGCCTCAATAATTTGTTCCTATTTAACAACGATATTTGTATTAATTTAAAACTAATTGCAAATAATTTAATAAATTGCTTTGTTGTAAGGACTATGAACATCGCAAGATGAAGGAATTCTCATTGCTTTAACCTCCACTGAGACAATTTCACATTTCTTGTTCTCACTTGAAATATTCTGTTTTTAGATATCAAATTCTTTGATCAAAACCCCAAACTACCAATTTATCTCTCATCGATCCCTAAACCTAACATCCCTCTTAGGAAAATACCTTCCCTGATAGACCAGGAATAACATCTATAATAAGAATTTTATTTTTTCATCTTGAGCTATACATCAAGATAGCTCTGAAACAATCAAGTGGCCAGACTTAGGAGGTTCTCCTGTTGCTCTGACTTGTGTCACATGTCTACATCTCTATTCAGGGTACGAGATTGCTTAATGTGAACTGTATGTGTACCCCTCAGGAAAGAGAAGTAAGGAAACAGACCAATCATTTGATAATCACTACAGTATCCTTTCAAAAGGTATTTTCCATTTGCTCCATTAGTTCCATTCCCCACTACTTTACACCTTGCTCTCTATACAAAAAGGCAAACTGCATCCATTATCTCTTCTCTCAAGATGTACTTTTCTCCATTAACTCTCCCTTTCCCCTTTAAATTACTCAAATCTGATGGTGCTATTTGTTTCTTCTTGAGAATGTGATTGACACAGTATACTTATTTCACTGGTCTTTGTTGGTTTTATGATTTTCTATATTTCTAAATTAATTAAATTTTGTCTTTATTACATTCCCTTTCAATTTGTTTGATTTTATTGTTAATTTTTCTAGCTTGGTAGTTGAGTATTTATTATTTTTAATATGTATTTCTTTCCATACATCTGGATTCTGTTTTCTAATCATAGTACCACCAATACACTTTGCATAATGGTTTCTATGAGATACAGCAACACTTAATCTTCAAATTCTCAACTTTTTTTCTAGTAATAGTTCTGTTGTATTATCCACAGAAATAGATGAATATTAAATACCTGTGCAAAACAATTATTAAAATTAAAAGTTTTAAAGAGCACAGATCATTGGCCTCAACTATAGTTCCCTATAATATGTGACTACAACTTGCAAACTATTATCAATACTCATTTATAGAAATCCTCCATTCACTTATTTTCTCAAATCATTATTTTTATTATTTCCTCTGCTTGGAATTCTTCCCCTCCTTTTAAACTAACTCAATTATAACCATTTCATAATTTAATTCAAGCTTTTATTACTTTGGAAAAGCTTTTCTATTACTGAATCCATATTATTTTCTTTTTTTCACTGTTAAAATGATTATTGTCAGTAGCAGTCATCTATCATTAGTCATTTACAATACAACATTGCGATATTCTATTATTTCTCTAGGCCCATTATTGGTAAAATTCACTTAACAAATGCTTCATGATGTGATATAGTTTGGGTTCCCCGAGCCCCCAATAATGTCTTGACAGTTCTGAAGCCTTGGATAGAGGCTTTTTGAGCAGATAAGTCCAAACCCCAATCACTTCCCTCATTGGGTTCTCACCTCTGGGGCTTTAATGACTCACTGTATACAGTATAATAGGTCCAGGGCAGGTACCAGATCTCTAGCAATAGACCTTGTGCTCTAGAGCCAGCAGAAATTATCCAAATTAGCCAATGGACAGAGAGCTCACGATATCTAGCCATCCTCACCTCACCCCACTAGTCATAAAGCTTTCCTCTAGGGCTTTAGCTTGCTGTTTTTCTGTCCCTGGATTAAAAACCCCCTGTGTGGCCTTGTCTTCTCTATTCAGAGCTGTAACAAGGTGTTCTACCTTTCACCTAAGTATCAGTGTGTTGTGTTCTGTTGTGTTCAAAAGAATCTCTGAAATTTAAAGAACATATATTTCTCCTTTTGCATCCATAATTTTTATTCTCTCAATAGCTTTTCAAGGATTCTTTTGAACCTCTTTTCTTCTGAAGTACTTCATATTAGTATTCTAGGATGTCTCTAATTATATAAACTCATACATTAACTTATTTATAAAATGATTAGCCATTTCCTCTGTAATCTCTTTCATTGTCTTTCAACTATCTATTTAGTCTTATTATTTCAAATTACTTTCTAGTAGACTGGATTAGTGTTCTCAATTCCTTATACACTTTTTCAATAGGAAATATACATTATACATTCTTGTCCTTTGACAGGACTCTCTACTTTGTCCTAGTGAGATGGATTATAATTTTCCACAAATTCTTTTGGGCTTGACCATTTGACTTGCTCTGGTCAACAGATTATGGGTAGAAGTGACAGTGTGATAGTTCCAGGCCAAAGCATCAAAAGGCAATATGTGTTTCTGCCCTTCCTTTTATGCTTTAGTGTGAGCCATTACGAAGAACATTGCCTGGGTGCCCATTCATCCAAGGACAATGAAAGATATGTTGAGTCACTGTGTTAGTGTTCTATTGCCAAAAATTTAATGGTTTGTACAACACAAATGTATCATCTTACAGTTCTGTGTGTCAGAAAGGTGACTTGGGTCTTACGAGGCTACTACTGAGGGGTTGGCAGGGCTTCATTTTTCTGTTTTTTCCTTCTGTCTTTCTTTGGAGAATCTAGGGGAGGTTTTTTTTTTTTTTTTTTTTTTTTTGTATATTCAAGTAGTAGTAGTTAGAATTTAGGTCAGTGTAATTATAGGCCTGAGCTCTCCCTTTCCTTGTTGGCAGTCAACTGAGGGCCAATCGCAAGTTTTTACAAACTACTTGCATTCCTCAGCTTGTGTGCCCCTTTCTTCATCTTCTAACCCAGCAATGTAGGATGAGTGTCTCTCATGCATTAAATCTCTCCTCCTTCTTCTTCTGTCTCATCACTCTGACTTAGCCACAAAATAATTCTCTAGTTTTAAGGATTCATGTCATTAGACGGGGACTACCCAGTTAATTTCTAGGATAATTTCTCTACCTCAAAGTTTATAACTTTAATCATAGCTTCATGGTCCCTTTTGCCATGTACAGTAACACTCACATGTCTGGGGATTAAGGTGTGGACATCTTTGGCAAGGTATTATTCTTCCTACCGTAACAACCTAAAGCCAATCAGCCATCCTGGAGCTAAGAAAAAATATGGAGCAGAGCCTTGCAAAAGAATCTATCCTGACACCTTGGGGAAGAGAAGTGTACCCTATTAGTTACCTGGAGACAAGCCCACCCACTTGACAGATTCCAAGAAAGCCACTAATCTTGGCTCAGCCTTAATTATTTATGCCACAATAGACCTGCACCCCATAAACATAAAACATATTTTTTGGTGTAAGACATTAAAATTTTGAAATTTTGAATTATTTTGTGACACAGTATGATTATATTAAAACAAAAAAAAATCTAAATAATACACAGTAGGTACAAGAAGTAATAGTGGAACCAACATAGGTGTTGTTGGGTGTGGTAGATCCAGTGATGTTTAACATGTCTGTGGCAACCACATGTAATGTAAGGCATTTTGGTAATCACAGTATTGATTTTATAGCTAAGCCTTGTGTATTTTCTGCATATAAATCCTCTCCTTATGAGAAATGCTTTTGGCTTAATAGTATGGCCTAGAAGATAATCAAATGATTGATTATGAACCATCAAGTTATGTGACCTGAGAATCCCATTCTGAAATAGGTGTTTTCTGACCTACCAAATCATAAATTTAGATGTTCTCAGCAAAATTCTATAATCAAATGGAAGTGTAATATATATCAAGTCAAGGAAAT
The DNA here is from genome assembly GCF_004115265.2 of Rhinolophus ferrumequinum. Taxonomy (NCBI): domain Eukaryota; kingdom Metazoa; phylum Chordata; class Mammalia; order Chiroptera; family Rhinolophidae; genus Rhinolophus; species Rhinolophus ferrumequinum. The sequence goes on from NC_046290.1 coordinate 66,650,673, forward strand.
CTGTAACAAACACAAAGTTCCTTTAATAAGTAGGTCAGATTCTCATAGCACTTACTCCTGATATATAGCTACCTTTGCAAGCCACACACATGACCTCATGAGGAATTTCCCACAACCATCCCACGAAAGAAAAATAAGTTAAACCTTGTATCCCCAAGTGGTAGAGAATAGCAACCTTACAGTCCCAATCAGGAGGCCCTTGGATACTAGTGGTGAAGGGAAATCCCAGTAGTCAGAAGTTCAAGTAGCATGTCTGACTGTTCACTTCCCCTGGAAGTACAGGTGATCAGAGTCATCTGCACAGCGATTCATGAGCCACAACTCACATGTTGATTGGATGCCAGAGAGTAGGAAAGAACATGATTCATAAATTGGTGATAAGTTGTTTGGGAAGAGATAAGTAAAAGGAAATCTTACTATAGACAAGAATTATAACCACATCAGGGAAAGTGCTTATTATCCAGGTAGGAAAAATGATTGGTTTTGTGAATGTCTGACATCTTCTCTCCCCAGAAATCTCAGCTTTTTCTCAATGGCTTCTTGAATAAAGTGACCATGGGGATAGTAAGGGTACCTGTGCATTTTAAAACATATATCTCCCCTAAGATCTGACTGGGCTAGAGCCTACTTGCGAGTAGCAGTGATCAGCCAAGAGCTTCTAATACGACATTCCCCTGGGAGAAACCTGTTACCTGATAGCAGGTTGATTTCTTGCAGACCTTCATATTGGAAATGGAGTATCTCTGTTCCCTTAGAATAGATATTTATTCCAGATATGAATCAGCTTTTCCTGACTTATAGAATGCTCTATTCATAATCACATACCATCACTTATCATAAAGCCTTGTTATACATACAACTTTAAGGCTGTTAAAGCAGTCTATTCTGTTAAGCAGAATAATATTTGAAGAACAGTAAACACTTAGGGTTGCTTGAAAATATCCTGTAGGATGTGTTACAGGCTCTCCTCATATGATTATAAGTGATTATAAGTGTTGAATGCACTTATAATGGGCATTCAACATTCCAAGAACAAAAGAGTGGACATGAGAGAAATTGTTCACACTATGCATCTTAATTTCCCATCAGCAAAAGTTCTGTTTCCTAGCTTTACAACATTAGGCTTTGATAATTTGGAAGTTGTGTTTCTTCAGGGAAGGATGTTTTCACAAAGGGACCCAAGATTGACTCCATTAAACCAGAAGCTACACATTTTGTGCTCCTTCTGCCACTGAAGCATTGAACAAAGAAAAGTTTACTGTGTTAGCTAGGCTGATTTATCTTGATTGGTTTTTTGCTATTCAATGGAGACATAGAGAAGTAGGCCTGGAACACAGGCGATTCTCTTAATATGTCTGTGTTTTCTGGTAAAAAGTGATGGACAAATAGAACTATTTCACACAGAGTAGACTACTTTAGGACACGGTTTTTGAGGGGAATGAATCTGAGAACTCACCAGGCAAAGAACCATGCTTGGTTGTTGTGTTAGCTGAAGGTAAAGGAAATGTGCAAGGGGTAGTGAATTGGAAGTTATAGATGCAAACTATGATAACATGACTTTTTGCACAAGTAAGGATTGTAGCTATTATGCATATTTTCTTCTTTGTTTTTATATACATGTTTGTATACAAGGTCGGACCATTAAGTTCGAGAACTCATCCTAGAAAAAGTGCTACATGCCTCATTGCTGAATATCACTAAAGTCACCTTTGAAGTACTCCCCTTGGGAAGTTATGCACCCATGCCAGTGCCTAGTCCATCCTTCAAAGCAGTTTTGGAACTCTTTTTCTGGAATGGCCATCAGAGCTGTCATCATGTTACCCTTGATGTCCTGAATGTCATCAAAATGTCTTCCTTTCAATAGTTCCTTTATCTTCAGGTAAAGAAAGTCATTGGGGGCCAGATCAGGTGAGTAGGAGGGTGTTCCAGTACAGTTATTTCTTTACTGGCTAAAAACTCCCTCACAGACTGTGCCATGTGAACTAGTGCATTGTGGTGATGCAAGAGCCATGAATTGTTGGTGAAAAGTTCAGGTTGTCTAACTTTTTCATGCAGACTTTTCAGCACTTCCAAATAGTAAACTTGGTTAACTGTCCACTTTGTACAAATTCATAGTGAATAATCCCTCTGATATTAAAAAAAATGTAAGCAACATTGTTGCAACAAGTTCACAAACTTAATTGTCATACCGTGTACATTAACAAATCATTTTTATCTTTCTCCCTATGGTTCCCTTATTATCTAATGTAAATGGTGTCACTAGAGATTAATTTACATTTTAGTTTTCAAATTTCAAGATACCCAAGAGGGACAGTGACTGAGCTAGAAAAGAAACAAAAACATCCATAGATGAATAGAATGGTATGTGGGATTTTGTGTCTCCCTTTTCAGGGAGAAAATGAGTGTACTTTTGACTGTACAAGTATAGTTCTGACAAATTAAGCAAAGCATGATGCTTTTACCTTTGATCAGAACTTATATATCAAGGGGGTTGTATGGCTCCTAAGTCCACACATGCATTCATCATACAGGACTGTCTAAGGTCAGTTAGGCATCACCTCCACCTGTGAAGTGGGAACTACATTTCCCAGAACCTGCTTCACTATATGGTTACTGGATAAGACTTCCGTATGAGAGGAACTCGGGACTTTTGAAAGGCTGGAGTAAAGGGGAAGCCATTATCCCTGGGGAGAGACAAACTTCATGCAGAATCTTGGCAACCTCTCGAGGACCACCCTCTTCACTTAACAAACTGCACAATTTGTGGGAGCTACTCAAAGGCCTCAAAAATGTAGCAGCTTCCAGGCAGACAGTTGAGGACCTCTGGTTCAGTGCTTCAGGCAAAAACACTTTGCTCTACTTCTGTGACCTTTGGTGGCAGCTCCCCAAACAATTGCTGGAAAGTTTCCCTGAATTTTGCTCCCCAAGCCATTCCAAAGTCATGTAAAGACTTATTCTGCTTTTATGGATAGTGTCTTCTATTTTCCTGACTGAATCCAGATTGATACTGGATTGTAGTTCCTGTAGGACAGCAAATAGAATATAGGTTTTCTGTATCTGCTTAGTGTTAAATACTGAATAACTGTTCAATCAATTGTTTATCTATGTCAAATCTGTCCTTCACTTCTAGTGAAAAAGTTAAAAAAGAGAAATGGTATGGAATTTTTGGAAGAGACAAGACTTCCACTTACCATGTTATGAACTTCCAATAGTGAGTAATATTTAGAAATAATCCTCTTGAGTAGTGAAAGGTCTTGAATTATTTACCTAGGCCATTAGAGGTTTAATATTTCCCTACTTTTACCAAACAGACTTTCCTTTGATAACTTAGATCCACTAGGATTTTTGTATGTCAGCTGCCTCAATGAAGGAAGTACAAAAAGCAAGGAAACAATTATAATAAAAATCTTCACCTGTACAAATACATAAAGGAGGATAGGGGTGTAGCTAACCCTGGACATTACTATGGTCCTCCAGTTCTGAAATTACTTGCTATAATTGCATGAAAAAAAAAAATCATCCTCTAATAGAAATCCTTTCTCAAATACCTTTTATATTTTTAAAATACCTTTAAACATCAGTCTTTGCTATTCTTTCTTGAAATGTACATTCTTTGACATTTAAAAATTATTTGTTTATAGAAATTTTGTTCAACCTGTACTACAATATTCAGAGAATGACACTCACACCGCATGAAAATTTTTTGATGGTATGGCTCCTAAATCATGCCTACACATGTGCTTTTTTTCTTTTTCTTTTTTTTTTTTAACTCTTAAGTTGGTTATGAATAAATGAAAACATCCAGCTGGGAAAACTGAGGTTCTGTGTTGAGGCTAGGTAATCAAAAATACTAGGAGCTGCTAAAATACTCTAGATTTCTAGGTTTTCGAATTTACTATCTACAACACCGACTGGAAAACACTCAATAGAAAATTATAACATTTTACTGACAGCATTTTGAGAACGATGCGTTCAATTCACCTAACGTTTTCTACAACTGACCACTTTCTTGCAAGAACTAGCAAATATATAGTTTCTTCGGACAGTAACCCTTGCCATTTATTGATTTCAAAAGTCTTCCTTAGCTAAATTGACATTTATACCACTAACTTAGAAGAGATGAAATTTTAAGAAGATCATTGCTCTGCCCTGAGGGGCTGCAGTATCACATAACATAAAAGGCTTTGATCTGGCTTCTAAGGTAGATGGAAAGAAAATGTATATGAAAGTAGCAGTGCTTTTTTTCATACACCGATTTTTCTATGCAATAGGCTACGCTGTTTTTATTGGACTAACTGCAGGGCAAGACACATTTTAGTGAATGAATTTTTAAACAGATATCATCTGGTTGGATTCAGCTGTTAATAGTGCAATGAAAAAAGAGAAGGAGCAAAAGTAAGTGTGATTAAACCTGGGAAACAAGCCTTTTATAACTCAAAACGTTTTCTTTAGAACCTAGATAAGAATAAAACTTCCCTGAATTCATAATACATTAGAGATAGCTGTGCCTAAATAATGATAATAAAAGCAGAAACTAGCATGATTCAATATTATTGTCTCAATACTATTCATTTTATTAAATTTGGAGGGCCCACTTCTATTTCTAAGCTATACGGATATTGCTATCATATTAGAAAATAAATTCAATTTCTCATTTAACACTGCTGCAAAGCTATTGTAGGATATTTTACAGAATCTATGATCTTGCTCTTTTGATAGATTCTATTATTTCTTTTTCATTAATATTGATAAAATGTATATTATTGCCCTCCATTCTACTTTCAATGATTTAATAATTTATTTAGAGAACTCATTCTATTAAGATTGCAATACCGTTTATTTTTATAGACTATTATGAAAATAAATCTCTTTGAACAACTTTGTATCCACCAGGTTGCAATAATGCCATTAGTACATATTAGTTAAATTAATAATTGAAGAACTATTTGCTGATATTTATACTACTGAGTAAACTTAGAATGTCATATTTTTGCAATTTTTTCTCAGCTACTTAAAAGTCCTTTTGAAAAATTGGTTTGAGAATTATGAAATTCCATTTTCTTTACAATATCCATTTAGTTATGTTTAAACGAAGGCAATCAATCCTACAGTAATTTGAGATGTAAGGAATAAGATTTAATTTGTATTACAAACCTATTTTACTATGTACAATAATCTTTGTAATATAACCTAAAAATTCTGCTTTATTAGAAAAATACATTTTTAAAATACCACCAGATATGAAAAACATGAGAATGATAAATATTTGTTTTAAACTCTGTACAAGTAGGCTGGCACAAAGCTGATTAACTAGATTTCTGTGAGGCAGAGGAAATATTTGGAAGCATGGAAGTGATTCTTCATTTTTCATTCCAATTCTCAATAAATTGATTATACCCACACAATGTATTTATGGTCAACTCTTTGTGTTTAGATGAAGTCCGTAGGATCCAAAATAAAATACAATCTAGCATTTATAAAGTTATAGAGAAGAGAGTTCCCATAATCCATTAGTACTTGCTCATATTTCCTCTGTAACCAAGAAGGAATGATTTGGAACTGTCAGCATCACAGCAGGGTCTGCCTCTCATCATCAATCTACAACTAGGGGGGCATCTATATCCCAACAAAGCTTCCTCTGTTCAGCATACTAGGACACCTGAGAGGTCCACGCATTAATAAATCTGAAGGTAAGTGTAGTAGAACACATAAGAAATGCAGAACAGGGGGGTAAGACAAGGATGGTACCTGCAGCCCCGTTGCCTGGCTGCCATGCCTAAGCCCCTGGCAAGAGTGGTAGCAGTGGAGGAATCAGGGTCTGCAGCTCCAGCCCCCATACCATGGACCAGCAAAGCCTAAGAAGGCAGCAGCAGTGCCAGTGTCCAAGAGACCAGCTCCCTCCCCCAGTTGCGGTGGTGCCTGAACTACCAGGGAGTCTAGAAGAAGCAGTAGAGATACATCTCTGGTCTGCTGGCCACAGCACAGCAAACTAGCAGCAACAGGGAATCATGCAGCAACACCAGAGGCTCACAATTTTGGCCCCTCCATAACCCACCCTACCCCTTGTTACAATGGTGGTGCCCAAAGGCCCAGGTGACCTGGACACAGTGCAGGCACACATAACTTGGGTCATCCTGACAGCAACACCCACTACCACAGTAGTGCCCCCCACGATGGGGATGCCAGTGGTAGCAGTGCATTAGCAACCCCAGAACACAAGCAGCACAGATAAAAGAAAGCAAAAACTTGTGCTATAGCACCATCTACTGAAAAATAAAAGATCTCTATCAACTTGCTGAATTGATAAAATAAAAATGTACCTACATAAAAAAGGTGTTCACTACTTCAAATGAACTTACTTAGTAACAACCCATCAAGCACCATGCACAACCAAGGTAACATGGTATCACAAAATGAAAATGGGAATTGTAGGAAAACCAAGTCAAATTCAGGAAAGATGAATTGAAAATAATAGTCATGAAGAAACTCAATGAGATACAAAAACAACTCAGAAAGGAAGTTCAATGAGCTCAGGACTAAAACTAATGAACAGAAGGAATACTTTCCCAAAGAGATTGAAACTCTAATAAAGAACCAAGCAGTAATGCCAGAGCTTAAGACCTCAATAAATCAGATGAAAAATGAATTTGAAAGCACTAGAAATAGAGCAGACCATATAGAAGAGAGAACTAGTGAGCATGAAGACAGAAATCTAGAAATAATTCAGGTGGAAGAGAGGAGAGAACATTTCAAAATAAATAACATTATGAGAACCAACTCCATTAGAAAGGGCAGCATAAAATATACTGGGTATTCCAAAAGGAGAAGAGAGGGAGAGGGAACAGAGATCCTCTTCAAAGAAATTATGAGAACTTCCCAAAGCAGGTGAAAGAAATGGACAAGTATAAGCACCTAATTCAACACCTAATTATCTTGACGCAAAAAGACCTTCTATAAGACACACTATATTAAAACTGTCTGAAGTCAATAATAAAGAAATAATTCTTAAGGTAGCCAGGGGGATAAAATTTAATAACCTACAAAGGAAACCACATCAGGCTATCAGATTTCTCAGCAGAAACTCTATAGGCCAGGAAAGAGAAGAATGCTATATTCGTAATATTTAAAGATAAAACCATCACCCAAGAAAACTCTACCCAGCATAGTCATCCTTTAGGTATGAAGGAGAAACAGGGCTTTCCTAGACAAACAGAAACTGAGGGAATTCACCACCACAAGACCTGTGTTACAAGATCTATTGAAAGGAGCTCTTATAACTGAAACTAAAAGACAAAAAGATACAAAACTTTGAGTAAGGCAACAGACATAAGGAGCAGACAATTGCAACTCTATTATAGAATGGGGTGTTAAACAATTATAACATAAAGGTTAAAGGGGAAAAAAGCACAACAAATAACTATAGCTACTTCAATTTGGTAACAACACACCACATAAAGGGATAATTTGTGACAACAAAAACATGAAAGAGAAGGAGGAAATAGACAAAACTTGTATAGGCAAATGAAGACAAGTTGTAATCAGAAGAAAAATGACTATTCTATCTATGAGACATTTTATACAAACCTCATTGTAACCACCAATCAAAAACTAGAGTTGAGACACAAAGCATAATAGAAGAAATGGAGAATAAATGAATGGAAGCTTGTGAACGATCTTAAGATGTGGTACCCAGAAGACAAAAGGTGAGCTTACATCTGAGCCCCAGATGGAGTCATGATGGCAGTTGCTCCTGAATGCAGGTTTGATGTCCCATTGGACCACCACTCCCATCAGCTACTCTGTGTAACATTCCTATTCAAAGATGGTTAAAAATTCTACTTAGATACACAGGTGGTAGGTAGAGCTAGCACTGGAGATAGATAAGGCCCTTGATGTAGAAATGGATTTTCTCCAGAATAAATCAACAGTTGGCTTATAGGAATCATATTGCTCACAGACCAAATCAGGATTGTATCTCAGGAAACTTTGGGGAAAAAACAACAACAAAAAAACCCAGACTTTTGCTACCCTCTAGGACAGGGGTATCAGTAGAGTGGAAAAACCTTGCAAAGAAATGCATAGATTTTATTGGGATAAAGGTGTAACACTTTTTGATCAATTTCATTGGTTTGTGGTAATTAACACAGAAGTAGTACCCTGTTCCCATTTAAGAATCCATCTAAGGGCCTTACCAAGGGTCCCTGCTTTGAAACCCAAATTGCATGTTGGTGTTTGGAGCTTGCTTTTAACACGAGTTATTTGTTTTTATTCCAAATTAAGTAACAAAAACAAACAGCCCAATTGAAAAATGGACAAAATACTTGAATAGATATTGAGATTATAATGCTAAGCAAAATAAGCCAGACAGAAAAAGTAGAGAACCATGGGAGTTTACCCCTCCCTATAAAATGACTACAACAGAAGAACTCTGCTGAGACACTTTGATTTTCAGATACGATTTGTTCTCCCTATTGCAATAGCCTGAATATAATCATCTTCTTAATTGTCTGGTGAATTTTGCCTTTGACAGTGCCATATATTTCCATCAATAATTCTAAACCGATAAAAGAACAGGTAATAACATTTAAATTGAGGTAAGTGACTTAAAGAATGAAAAGAATATGGAGGAAAAAGATGAATCCAAAATACATGTTTCATTGTCTGTCAGTACTTGACATACAGATAACACAAGAGTCTACATTAAAACTTTATATGTATGAGAATTTGAACTATTTCAGAAGATCAATTTCAATAAATGAAGCCTAGAAGAATTACTTCAGAGAGAAGTTTTTACATACAGAAATAAATAAAGAAGTGAAAGACTTACCTTTTCTTCAATTTTTTTCTCCAAATGTATCTATTCTCTACAAACTGCTCTATTGTATTGCTACCAGTTTTTAAGTATATTTAATAGATGAAAGAGACATATAATATACCAAAACTCTCAATATGACATGGAATCAAAACAAGCACAGAAAGGGCAATACTAAATTTAGAATGACAAAATTATACTGGAAAAAATTCTAATATAAATCATTTACAATCTGCAATACATATATGCATTCTGTTTACCTCATTCTTTGCTTTGTCGTTCTTCCCTTTTTCGGGGCTACTTCTGTGATTTTCTTCTTATGTTCAAATAATTGGACCCATATGTACTGCCCATGGCTTATCTTTCATTTCAAAAGCTTTCCTCATCCCAGCGATATCCACAGCATCCCGCAAGGCACTAGCTCCACCTTCTTCAGCACTGCCCGACCTTCCCAATTAGCCATAGTTTATTTGACAAAATGGAAGGACAAACTATAATTCAGACTTGTATTTCTTTGTAACGTGTGTATAAAGACACGGATCCTTAAATTATTAAGTATTTTTCAAAATTGTCCAGGTCATGATAAAATAAAGCAAGACTTTAGATGGTCATAGATTGAAAGAGACAAAGGAGAAATAATGATAAATATGATATGGTATCCTAGATGGATTCTGGACCAAAGAAAACTACTGTTGGAAAATATCTGAGAAAACCTGGATAAAGTTTGGAGTTCAGTTGATAGTAATACACAAATGTTGGTTCTTAGTTTTGACAAATATACTATCTGATAAATACACCATCATTATGTAAAATTTAACACTGGGAAAATCTAAATGAAGGGCATATGGGGACTCTCTGTGTTATCTTTGCAACTTTTCTGTAAATCTAAAATTATTACCAAATGAAAACAAAAACAACAGCAATATAAAGGTACCTACTATGTTCTTCTGTTCCAGGCCAGGCTTTCAACAAGGGTCCTTTTTCTAAGAGACTGCCTGAAGGTCTTGGCTATGCTCGTTGGGAGGATTCTGATTTGGATTCAATGGCATCACTCAATGCTCCCAAACCTGGAAATCAAAGAAATGATGATATGAGTCTATCTCCTCCGCTCTGATTATCATTGTAGTTGAGCGTCAGGCTCTTTGCCTCTTTTCCCCATTCTGAGTAATTTTCAGTTACCCCCCCTCAGAGCTGTGTCACACTAAGTTCTTTAGGGAAAAAAAGTTCTGTAGTCTCTCTTTTCATATGACTGAAACTATTTTATGGCAGCTTTGGGAGCCAAATCATCGTATGATTTATATCCATTTCTAACCTGTAACCCCACAAATTCACACACATCCTTTGGGCAAAAGGAATGAAAATCAAAATATTAAAGCAAATTTCTGCCTGCCTCTCAAGCTCAGCAATTAATCAGATATCAACAGGAAGTCTAATTCCCCTTAAAGTTACACATTTTCTACTCTGTTATTATTACAAAGCAGTGGGTAAACACAGTCCTCTATGAGAGATTCAAGAAAGACTTCTATTAAAAACAAAACAAGTGACTATTGAAGAATGATGGAGAAGATTAATAAATAATTAGTTATCTGATGGTATTCATCACTTTCCTTAACTAATAATGCTAAATCTCCATTTACAACCGTCCCCTGAAACAACGGAACTCAATCTATAAAGTCTTGCTACTACACAGCTGGGTTTGAATCTGCAGAATACATACAATTTTTGACCATATGGAACAACAGTTTCATTACCAACATTTGCTGCTTCCATCCTTTATGTAATCATCTCCCATATTCTTTAACGATTAACCCCTCAGCCTCAGGATGGTATGTCCTTTCCTCATAGGCTTTCATGTCATCTGAAAAGTTTGTTTACCACATATTCAGCCAAGGGCTGTATCTGAGTCAGATGTGATTGGGAGGCCTTTAAAACAGTTAAAAATTCATTCGCAGTGTTGCCTGATTCACAGGCCATGAAAATTAATATGTTATTTATGTTCTATATAGCTGTCTTTAGTGCTAGACGTTGAAACACTTGAAGAGGGAGGGGACATTTAAAGGAATTACTTTTTTCTACTTGGAAGAAAGATGGCATGTAAAGGCCCATTAAAAATTCATAGATGTACAAAGTGCTTTTGGATTTGCTAATTGTTTTTAAAGATTTACATACTATCTAGAGAAACATAAAGTTATGAGCAATAATAAATTTTTATGTAATTTAAAAAATTGATTTGGATCAGTGGCACTTATTCACCAGTATGGATGTTATTGACTTTATGTAAGAGCAATAAATATTTTGCATTTAAATTAAAATGGTACATTACATTACTTGTATTTGCATTTACCCACAAGGCTACTGATGCATTTTATGTCTGCGAGTAAAAAAAAAAAAAAAAACAGGAGTGGGCAAACACCAGGAGCAGCTGTTTTTATTGCCCTATTTTAAAAAAATGATTTCAAAATGCAACTTAAGCCACATCATCACTGAATTCAAAGACAATTATAAAGGAAGAATATTATGAATAATCTCTTAAATCATTTTTAGAAACAAGAAAATATCTTTTTATTCCATATGTTTAATTTTTTTGTCCATGTATTCCCACATTGCTCTTTTTGTTTCATGAGCTATAACCTCCCTAAAATAAGATGCATATATATGTTATATATTAGAATATTCCAGGGGTGCTAAAAAAATGTATACACATGACTTGTATTCATTTTTTGCTATTGGTACATATTAAGTATTACAATTTTAATACAGTTTTTTTCCTTTCTTAAAATCTGTACACTTTTTTTGGCACCCCTGGTATATATAATGCATGCATATATTAGAATATAATGCATTCATATATTAGAATATGAAGGTTATATAACTTACAAAAATAATTGTTCTTTTACTGATTGTTTTTTAAAAGATAACAGTAAGAGGACTGAACAATATTATGCCTTTCTAATTGTTTATAGTGAAGAAGACTGACAATTGGAAAGATGACTGGGTGGTGAACACACACTGTGATATATAGATGATGATATATTACAGAATTGTACACCTGAAACCTATGTAACTTTACAAACAATGGTTACCCCAATAAACTTTAATTAAAAAAAAAAGATTTACTTAGCAGCTTTTAAATATGCAGTATAGTATTATGCAGTACAGTATTATTAACTAAATAAACCATGCTATACATTTGAAAAAAAAAAAAAAGATGATAGAGACAGTCACAGATCGTGGGCATGCTCTGACAAGGGTGACACAATTCGTCTTGGATAGAGTGATGAGTCCTTTACATATTTGGGCGAGTCTAGTTATTACAATGTTTATCGCGTATCTAACCAAGAGCTAAGTCTTTGCTGTGTTTAATCCCTTTTTCCCTTGTTGGTCTATAAAGCACCACCGAGTAAGACAAATGCTCTTCTCAGCTCATGAGACACTTGAGAATAGGTATAATATTCCTTTATTTAATTAAAAAAGCAAAAACAAAAGCTTTGAAACAGTTTCTTTAGAGTTTTCCTATCCTGTTTGCTTTTCTTACAAGTTTTCTAGCTATTGCTCCTCATAAAAATCTGGATTTATGAAGTAAATGCGACAGAGGGTCTGACCAAGTCTTTATTCCGAATTCTGATATCAGCAGAGCAAATTTTAGTAGTATCATATGCCCTTATATTTTTACTATTTTGGAGTGAAATCTAAAGATCATTTCACCAACTATCCCCTATCTAGTTATATACATAAGTCTTTCCTAACTTTCTCTTACCCATCTCCTAAGTTCAAATTGACTACTCCCATGTTTTTATGGCATAGGGAAATTGTTAGAAGATTACTATGTAGGTGGTGAAGGTTGGTATTTCTGTTTCTAAAGTATGCGTATCAACCAAATATTCTATGTGAATGGAACTGAGGACCAATTTTCAAATAATAAGGTTAGTATTTCCTGCAAAGATTGCAGCATATATCTATTCATTGCCTTCTATGTGCCATATAGTGACCTCGGTAGTATGGATATAATGATGATGAATAAAACTATGCATAATTCTTGCTTTAATAGATCTTACAGTCAGGTGACAGTGAATAACTTTACTAAATTAATCACAAAAATCACAACTGTTAAAAGTACATATGTGGACAGAGTGGCAGCTATTGGTAGACAGGGCCAGATTAATTATGGAAATTTTCATAAAACTGTAACTATTTAAATAGCAACATATGTTTAAGAATTAAATCAACAAAATATGTTCAAGACCTAGACATAGAACCCTAAAATATATTCAGAAAAAATAAAGACCTAAATGAATAGAGAGGAATACCAAGTTCAAGGTTTGAATACTGAATATATTATAGGTGTCATTTCTTCCCAAATTGACCTATAGACTTAACTTTATCCCATTCAAAATACCCATATATTTTAGTCAATTTTAATCAAACCCAAGGTGTAACTACATAGTGGAGACAGTAAGATTTTATCCATAATTGTTCTATTATAGTTGGAGACAACAAAACAAAACAAAACAAAAAAAACAAAAACATCAAAATTGACAGATGAAATTTCACAATACAATCCAAATTCAAATTCAAGAGGATATATGTGCTAAAGCTAAGGGCCTAAGAAGAAAACCTTCTAGACAAAAACACAGTAGAATACTTTCTTGACTAGAGAGAGGTATATTTTTACTTATTTTTTGTTTCTATATAGGGTTGCCAAATTTAGCGAACAAAACTATGTGACACCTAGTTAATGTGAATTTCATATAAACATTGAATAATCTTTTTTTGTAGGAATGCATGCATACAATATTTGATACATAAATATACCAAAATATGTTTTGTTGTTTATCTCGAATTTAGATTTAACAGGGTATCTTATCAGGCAACTCTAATTCTAGGTAAATATGTAGCAAAAAATGCATATGGGCACCATGTGAAAACTACAGTAATGTTCATATTAGAATTCTTTGTCAGAGTTCCAAACTTAAGTGTCCATCATCAGTAGAATGGATGTCAAGAATGAAATGGTTGAAAAAATGAATGTACTACAGTAAAGAGATTGTAGTACATTCATAAAATGAACTACTATACAATACTTGAACAAACCATAGCTAACGAAGGAGAAAAAGATCCTTACACAGCAGAATACATAAAGTACCACTCCATTTATATAGAGTTCAAAAACTGGCAAAACTAAAGTATGAGATTAGAAGCCAGAACAGTGATTGCCTTTGGGGGAAGGAAAATAATGACTGGGAGGAGGTCTTGTGGGCTTCTGTCATGCAGGCGGTGTTGTATTTCTTGATCTGTGAGGTATATACATACTTAGAGGTAATTCATTGAGCTCTACATTTATATTGGTTATACTTTTCTGTAAGAGTGTTTTAACAAAAAAATACTAAAATATCACAGCTACATTGATATAAGCAAAATTGACTTTAAGGCAAACAACATCACTAGAAATAAAAAACACCACAATACAGTAATAAAATGTTCAATCAACCCATACGATGTGAAAATTCTGAACTTATGTTTGGGTAGTGATTAGATTTTAAAAATTGAAAGCAAAGCATAAGACTTTTAAAAATTAATTGACGAGACTATCAAATAATTGGAAGTTTTAACATATCCCTCTCTCGAAACAAGAAGTTTATAATATAGATTTAAGCAACACAAAATTAAGCTTGATCTAAAAAAACACTGAAGTAAAAAAAAAAAAAAAGAAAGAAAAATCCTGGACAGTAAACAGTCTTTTGCAACCTACAGAAAACAGTTACTAAACTCACCCCTTAGCAGACCAGAGTCATGTTTCAATTAATTTTAAAGAATAGGTGAATTTAAGCCCAAATTTTCTACATATAAAGATTTTAACACAAAATAATAAAAACACAACTAAATCCCCTATATATTTAGAAATTAAAATGCACTTGTAATTAAGTCAAGGAAACTAAAAATAATTTACATATCACAGTAGTAGGATTAAATTTAAGTGGTATATAAAAGGATTTCTGCAGCATAAAAACCAATACGAGGAAAGGGTTAAATTTATTGACATATATTTTTAAAAAGTAAAACAAACGAGGGTAAACCCTACGACATAAATTGTGTAATAATCCTACAATAGAATACAGTTGCAATGGAACAGAATATAAATGAATGAATCACAGCAACCTATGACTCTTCCTAATACCTTGAGTGTGAAAGCTGTAAGACACAGAACTCTACATACAGTATGACTTAATATAATGTACAACACCTGTAAAACTCTTGTTCACGGCTACCTACATATATGTACTTCTGTTTTTAAAAGGGAATGATTTACAAAATTCTTACTATAGTTAATGCTGGGTTAGAGGAACACAGAGAATGTGATAGAGGAGCGGCGCATAGGCTAACGTAACGGTACATTTAAGGCTTCATTTCTTAGTATTTTTTGAAAAACAAGTTATACAAATATGACATGAATGCATCACCTCTTTAGAATGACTCAGGCAATGCATTGGCATATAAGGTAAAAAAATAAAAAAGCATAAGTCTCTCAACTTCCCTCTTACCACTAAACTTCTACCTAACTTCTCTCTTACCACTCTTTTTAGATAACCACTACTGAGAGCTGGGGTATATCCTTCTACTCATTAAAAATGAATTTAAACTATTAGCTATGTGCATGTAGTTATTACGTAAATTACATGGTGTTTATATATTGTCTAATTAACTATATATCTTGGAGATCTTTTAATATCAGCACACACAGACCTGGTTTCATTAAAAAAAAAAATAGTTACATAGCATTCCAACATATGGATGAGGCAAATGTTTTGAAATAATCCCTTCTTGAAAGATCGTTTTTCTTAAGTTTTCCTTTTTATATATAATGAAGCGAAGAATATTGTTTTTTATATATTTTTGACATATATGCAAGTATTTTTTAGGATAAATTGTCAGAATTTAAACTACAACTAATTGCATACTCTTGTGGTAACATTTTAGAGTCTTCCTCGGGTGCCCAGCTTCTCCTTTAATCAATGTGCTCTGAATCTCATGGTACAGATCTGGAAACTAGTGAGGGATCACTGTTTTCTCTTGCAGACCCTACGCTGGCCTTCTTTTCACCCCCTCTTGTGATCCCCTACGAACATCATGCCTTTGACATTATCACAGATCATCGCAGTTCAAGGTAACATGCTTCAGTGTCGCTATCCATTATGGTAACTATACACATCTTTTCTCCGTTTTATTAATACTGACGCCTGTCTTCTACTCTGGAATTCTATCAATCCCATAAACTCTAGACTCTCAGGTACATGACAGCATCTCCTACTGCCAACCCTGATCTACAGCAGAGGGGCACAACTGAGCTTCTTAAAAAAGGATGGTTGCCCTTCCCTGGAGTTTTCTTGATTGCTTTAGTGAAAAGAGTATTCTCAGGCATTTACCATAGATTATTTTTAGCTTGTGGGTTCTCTGGTTTCATATAATAAATCCATTCTAAAATTCCCTAATCCTTGAACTTTCTGAGTCTTCCTTAAGATTCTGCCAAACCTGTTCTGGGAAACTGCCAAACTGGAAAACCTAAATTGATTACTTAGTCCACTTTGTCACACCTATCACTGAAGCTTGACCCTGAGTATTACCACTGTTTGCCCTGTGACTGCAGGAAAAGACACTCCCTTTAACCACCCAGGACTTTTACAGTCTGCTTTGAGTGATGTTTGCTGACAGCAGCTTTTTACTATACCTTCAGGGCTTCTAAGCAGCTAACAAACAGCAGACAACTTCCCACTTGGTAGTGCTTGCCACTACAATTGAGCTTATATTATTTAAATACAAGAGTTACTACATTGCCCATTGCCGCTCTTTCTACCTTTACCATATGCAATCTACCACACAGGACAGTTTTACAGATGTTAATGATGGTCTGTCCCAGAATCTCACACTGAATGTCTGCTTTCTAGGGTAGAGACTATCCTGTGCTTTGCTGGGTGCAGAGTATGAAATAAGATTTGGATAAAGGTAGGTTGTTTTGAAGTGGTACCAGTGAGCAGGAGTGAAACAGTGGGAAGAGGAAGAGTCAGGGAAGACAGAAAGTCAGTCTAAGAGTGCGTGATTAATGCCAAGGGAACTGATTTAGCTGGGACCTCTAGGAAGTAAAAACATTCCTCTGACAGATGTTAACCTGAATGAAAGGAAACCAGTGCATTTGTCCAGTGACTCCATCATCCCCCACTGGTTTGAGGGGCGCTTTACAGGCATTACTAACCACAGATATTCATGTTTACATGAGGATGGTCAAATTAGATTGTTGCAGCACCAAGGAAACCCTGAGATAGAAAGAGGAAAATTGAGAGGCACGTATTTGAGGTGGAATACAGGTAGTACAGATGAACCTTACTAGAATTGTCTACGAAAATCATATACTCGTATAGACAGAGGATATGTGATGTGAAAGACAAAGATGTCTGACACAGGCAGCGTAACTGATGTCTCTTAGAAAGGGCTTTTGGAAGCTAAATGATACTTTGATAATATTTATGATGTCAATCAAAAGTTATTAGAAATGAATTCATAATCCTCATTGAAAGCCAAATGAAAGGTGCTACAGTAATTTTTAATTTTGACCTGATGGAGCAGTTGCAATTTTATTTGTAGGTTATCTAGGAATAATAGAATAATCTTTAAAGATAAAATGTATTTCTTCATTCTGTAATGCAGGAAATTTGTAATTTTTCCCCACGTGTCTGATCATGAAACAAAGTCAATAATGTTTTATATTTATATATGCAGAGAATTTGAAGCAAAAGTATTTGGCCTTGGGTTCATGATAACCAGTCATTAATAGAATTCTTTAAAAAATTAGAAACTATAACATACAGTTGAATAATTTTATACCTTTAACTTATGAGGGAAATAAATCAATGATGTTGTTTCGAAACAGCTACAAATGTTAACTTTTATGAAAAGATAATATCATTCCCAAAGTCAAAATATTTAATTATCAATGAATTCTATTATATTATATGCATATTTAATAACTATAATATTTTTTGGTATTTTGTAGCTTAATAAGATCATGGCTACATGACAGAAATTTCCTAAATTATCTAGTAGTCTGTTAGAAGATTGAACAAACAAATCAGAGTATTTGGTTTCTTTTGGGGAATTAAGGCATCCATTACAAACATACTTTATTAATATTTTAGATAATTTGATAAGAAAATATTAGGAATCCATTAAATAGCCTTTCCAATTCATTTTCTCTCTTTCAATTGAGATCTTTATTTATTCAAAAATATATTCTACTTTGACAAGAAGTGGAATAAGAGAATCTTGCTAGGAAAATTTCCTACTACCTAAATAGTGTTAAACCAAAGACTTTTTCTAAAATATCAAGTAAACTATCTGATATTTTTCTAATACATTCATTCTCCATTTTAAATAACAAAATCAGTATTTTTAGTTTGTATGCAAGAGTTATTATTCTGAAAACATATTTTTGGTAAATTCTTCTTTATTGAATGTAGAGTGGCTTCCTTGGGCATTTTTGAACTTAGAATTTGTGATTTAAAACAGATGCACAAAATTGTCACCTTTGATTCACTTTTAATTAATTGTGTCTGAAACATTATAATGCAATTTAATCAAATTTGCATTACATCCAAACCTTTTTAAAGTTAATGATTTTATCTATTGCATCATTGAATTTTGTTCAGTTTTTCTTTTATCTTTCAGGAAAATTCATTCCTTGTGCTTTGAATGTGAATTCTTTAGTCACTTGTTTTCATAGTTTTCATCTCTAATTTTTCTTCCACCCTTTTATAATGAGATGATGAATTTGTCCTCTGTATACCTCTGAACTATTTTTTTTTACGACAAAAAATATTTTTATTCTACCATGAATTTTTGGTTCTTTTCATTTGTTCCTTCTGTCATCATACTTTAATCAAGTCTATATGATTTTGTCATGTGTTTCCAACATGTCTTTTTCTTCATTGAATTTTTTAAAAAAATACAAAGCAGATACACTAAATGTGTAAAATGTGTCATGTAACAAGTATTTTTCAAATATAATTATCTTTAATATTTTTAGATTATGCTTGATTTCCAACTGTTTCAGATTTGTTTCATAGAATTTAGAGCTGGTGTTTTGCTTCTATTTATTCACCCTTTGATAAAAAGTAATTTAGTAACAACCAACATTCAACATTGGTTGCATTAAATGCCCTCAGTTTCTCTTGAATTCTGGGAAAGAGAAAACTGTGCACAGATCAAGGACATTGTGTTACTAATGAGCATCTGCCTCAGTGAAGTTAAGGTTCCTGTGGCTGTTCCTAGTCTGCTGGAATTTTTCCGCTGGGCAGTTGTGTTCATTCTCTGAATATTTTGCAAATAAAGTTTACAGTTGGTTACATATGAATTATACATAAAAATCTAGTCTTATCTTAAAAGGCATCCATCCTAAAGCTCTTAGTGTCTATCAGAACTAAGCTATCTAATATATCTGCATCCAAAAGAGTAATGATTTCCCTAACCTATGCCTCTCTAGCTATACTCATACTGCATACCAAAGGTTGAAAACTGAAAGGGGACTGAATGAGACTCTTTCTGAAGTGGTGATCAGTAAGATTTTTGTGGTATACCACTTGTATAAAATTGGCCTGTAAAAAAGTCAATGAGTTATGGAATATGAGGCAGAACATTAAAACATTTTCAACACATTTTTAGAAAGTCACTGACACTATTTTGAGTGAGGAAATTTGCAGTGCAGGGAAGTTGTGATTTATTTCCATTGTCTTTGAATTTGAGAGGAGACTGATACCTATATGGTAGTTTTAAGCATCATCATGGGTACCTAGTTATAAATTGAGAACCAGTATATCAATGAAGTCTACCAATAAGAGGAAAATTCTGCTTATTAGGATTTAATCAAAATTGGATGTTAAAGTCTGGATTTGCATTTAAACATACTGGAAACTAATTTGACTTGAAAAAATACTAATAAATCTGTTGTAGTCTTAAATATCTTAGTTGTCTTATACCTTAGATTTGCTTGTTACAGACTCTTTATTTTAATTACAGTTGTGATGTTATCCATCTTTGTCCCAGTGACAGTGGGACACAAGAGTAACTTGAACTCTCAACAACTCTTCTTTTAATAAGTTTTATAGTCTAAGTCACAGCCAGACCATTACTCAACAGTGGCTTTAACTTTTTTTTTAATTGCCAGGATTTTATCCATAATTATACATATTTGAACACAGAATATACTTTTGAATAAGATCAGCTATCCCCTCTGACAAATGGAAATTACTGAATATCATCTACATATATTAGATGTCAGTATTAAAATTATTGTGAACCACAGCAAAGCCTACTCAGTGTTATAATTTTAATTATTCTTAATCGCCATTCTTAAAGACCTATTTGAAAAATAATAGCTATTGAAAATAATATCAGGGAAAAATATGCTAAACAAATGAATGACTCTCTTCGGAAATGAACAAACAGTTCAAGAGCTCAGCAATCAATCACTACAACATTAATAATATATAAACATAATTTTATGTTCCATTACCATTTTGATTACTTGCTATATTTTTGTTATTTAATATGCTATTTTGTTCAAATTGTCATGAACAGTGATTCCATGCTTTCATTTACTTCCTTATAATATTTTGCTTATATTTATAATTTCAGTAACCTTTTTCTAGGCAACCTTGCCAATTACCAACTACCAATTACTGAATAAAAATTGTAGTGATGGATTCACTACAACAGATTTGTTTCTTGTAAGGTTACTGACAGAAAGTCTGTTGAGATTTCTTATCAGATATCCATGTCTTTTACCTCAAAAGAAACCATATCTTTTGCTATTGTATTAGCTTAGGTTTATTTACCAAAAGGTTTGTAAATGACATTCATTAATCTCACGGGTAGTTTCTATTCCAAAATTGATTTGGGTTATACTCAGAGTTATAGATCTATACTCATGTATCAGTTGACTTTTGCATATTAAATATCACATATTTCCAGGATTACATTAAGCACAAAATGATGAAAGCTAGAACCACGAGTAGGTGGTCTTTGTTGATACATCAGTGTCTGCTCCTACTGATAGTAATTTCCCACACCTGTTTTTCAATATCACTGGCCTTTATTCCATGTATTTATAGGGCTGCAGCTTGTCCCCTTCTTTTACATTTTTCTTGCCAACTTTGAGAACTCTAGACTTAGATTAAAAAAAAAAGGTAGACAGTGAAAATCATGGGTAGCTATTATTTTTCAAAAGGATATTGCAAGGTGATAAGAAGTAATTATATCTTTATGGTGATGGAAATGTATACTCTAAACTGGCATTAACTTGATTCTAACTTTCTAAATTAAATGCTTTTGAAATGATGTCATAATAATTGGGAATAACTTCCTCCAAATCTAGATATATTTTTTCTTTCTTCCTTCTAATTTTATTATTCCAAATCATGGTTTAGCTGATTTATCCTGTTTTATTTTTATTTATTTATTTATTTATTTTTCCCAGTTAGACACACATTTTTTAAAGGTACCAGAAAGTTTGGCTAGATAGTATGCAGCCACTAGTAACTGGTTATGAACACCCAGGGACAGTTTCCACTGGTCAGGTTGAGTGCTGATTCATCCTCCATGACAATTACTCTTTTCTGAGAGAGTAAAAATGACTTGTATTCCAATATGAAACACACTTTGCTTTCTTTTAAGAATCTCTCTATAGTAATTGAATTCAATGAGATCATTTTGTTGTTGCTGTCAATTTTTATCCAGCCCTCCTCTATAACTCAGCTGATCTGAACTTTTATTGCCCTGTTTGCAGCAGACCCTGATATAGCAAAATCAGATAAACATATTTAAATGATAAAAGTCTCAGGTAGGAGAACTGCTCCTTATTGGAACTATTTATCCATGGGTGGTTCTCTAGCTTTCATGTTTTACAGCTGTGTACTTGTCCCAAAGGATGAATGCATTCAAATTTCCTGTTAAAGATTAAATGCTAGTCTCCCAAGAGCAGGACATCTATTTAGCTATTTACAACAAGGTTGTAAGTCAACACCAAACAGCTGTTCATTTGTTTCCTCATACAAAGATTCTTAGCTTCATAATATAATGGATCAACTTGAGGCTGATTTAGCCTTGCAGTCATGCCAAGAGATATTCAGTGTATTTGTGACGTAATAATTTAAGAGGATCATTGCCATTTTCTCATAATATAAGTAGTAAATCACAAAACTAAGTCATGACAGATGTGGACTTAACTAATTAGAGAGTAACCTTAGAAAAACATAACATTAGTTTTGTTTTTAAAGTAGCATGAATCATTTTATAAATAATTTCTGCATGAAAGCAAAAGAAAGCAAGTCATGACCTCTTTCTTCCAAAATGGTTATAAGGTGAATTAACCCCACAAAAGCAGACTTATTTCAAGTGACAGGTGTGTTTAGAGGAATAGTCCCAAGCTTAATGAAGCACAGGAAAACAGAAATGTGCATTGGCTAAGAGCAACATGACTTATAAAAGACTTCAAATGAAACTGTTAGGAATAATTCCCTGACCATGGAACACCAAGTGACTACAAGGCCATAACTGCCCATCATGAGTCGGGTGGTGTTATACCCACCAAATCATAAATTTGGGTGGACCTAACAGCAGTATATCATAAGATGGGTCATACATCTGCAATCAGGAAAAAGCACAGCCAGAAGGTAAATGAAAGCTGCATGTGCAGATGGCCCAGATTCTGATGTCATCCACAATTATTTCATCATAGCCTCTTCTTCTGCTCACACCTATGGCCCCCAGAATGCCATATGGACACCTGGTAAAGGAGAGAAAGGTGCACGTTTGGTTCAAGGTAGGGCCAGGTCACTCTGTGAGTCAAGCTGAAAATGGTTAATGTCTGTGCTATTGCATTATTTAAGGGTTGTATAAAAGAGACCAATGAAGAAATGTTGTCCAGATGTCTATAATTTTGTGTTTTACATCTGGTCATCTCCTTTTGTGTGAGGGAAAAAAAAAAGTGGCCTGTGATTAGACTCTACATGAAATCCTGGATAATGGTGTTATAGGCCGAATTACATCCCGTCAAATTCATATGCTGAAATTCTAATGCCCAGTACATAAGAATGTACCTACATTTGGAGGTAAGGTCTTTAAAAAAAAAGTCATTAAGTTAAATCGAGGCTGTCAGGGTGGGGCTCTAATGCAATATGACTTGTGTCCTTATAAGAAGAGGAAGAGATACCAGAGATGGGCAAATAGAGACCTGTGAATACACGACAGGCAGGCAGCTATCTGAAAGCCAAGGAAAGAGGCCTCAGGAGAAACTCAATGTACGGGCACCGTACATTGATCTTGGACTATGAGAACAATGAGAAAATAAAGTTCCATTGTTTAAGCCACTCAGTCTGTGGTATTTTGTTATAGAAACCCTAACAAACTAATTCATCTGGCAAATAACTTGGCTAGTTTGAAAGAAGTCTGGGAGGAGAAGGAGTAGAAGATTGGAGACGTGGAGATCTGAGAATAAGATATGTTTAAGGACCCATACTAAGTATGGAAATCTTTTTACTACAAGTTAACACCCACTAAAAAGCATTCATTAGAGAAAGAGTATTAAACAATGAAGTTCGCAGAATAACCCAGACAGTTGATGTCAACCAGTCACTTTAGTGGCCAGTCAAGTATTTGCATAACAGAAGCTACTGTAGCAAGGATAGAGGGTATTTAAATCACCAGAAGTGATGTAGCTATTTATGTAGACAGAAGCTTCTGTCTAATGTCCAGTCAATCTCACAGCAACAGAGATCATGTCTCTTAGCTCCTGATTTAGTACCATTTATTAAAGAAACTAACAAGCCAATCTTTGACAACCTAATTACACTGAACTTCTTTCACTCTGAAAAGGAAATTTTCATTTCTGAATTTTATCATTAGTGGGACAGACCATATTCTTGCATGGGGTTGGCTTTCCTGCCTGTAATGTGTCTAAGGAATTACAGAGGATCTGATCTGCTGATACTGCATCAGACCAGGGATCTGATCTCCTAAGTAAGAGCAAAGGAGTGTGGCAGTAGTGAGCATCTCACTATAGGATTCACTAGTCCTATTGTGTATGATGCCACCCTGAACCTGCATGCTAGATAAAGAAACAGCCTGTTGGGGAGACAGTTGAGATGTAATCTTAAGGTGATTCCCTGTGATAATGGGGAGCAATCCTCCCAGACACCATGAACCAGTTACCATTATATTGTGATTAGTTTGAGAATAAAGGAGTAAAATTTGTAGTGGCTTTGTTTACCTTCACTCCTAGTAACCTACTTAGAAAATGTGTACTTTCCATCTCTGTAACTCTGGGCTCTTTGGGATGAATGGTCCTGTGCCCCAGAAGAGGAATATTTCCATCAGGTAACACCTCCCATTAATACTCCAGATATGGTAACCTCCCAGTCACATTGTACATCTCATGATTAGAAACCAGCAGACAAGGAGAGGGTCAATCCAGGCAGGGGTAAATTAACCCTGATCATCAGGAGGGGGTAAGGCTTTTGTTACGTAATGACTTACTTAATGTTACTTAATGGGGAAAGCAGAGAAGAGTAAGTTGGAAAACCAGGTGACTCACCATGTTGTTGTTTGGTCATCGATTTTGACTGTGACAATAAAAATACAGAAACCCCCACTCAAGAAAGATGAAGTTCTCTGCTACCTTAACCAGAATAGGTGCTAGTTAATTATATTAAGAATCCAGAATTGATGGGAGAAGAGATGGTGATAATATATTTTTATGCCACTAAGATAAGCTACAGAGTCAGGGGGTGTAGTTTATCCAACTAACCTGCCTCTTCCAACTTTATCCCAGGAAATGAGGCCCAACAGGTGTTGATTATGTGAGCACTCCCTAATTATTATTATTATTAATATTTTCCTGCATAAAAATCCCCATCTCAGACTTGATTTTGAGGGTAGCCGATCTACAATGTCTTTTTATTTCTTTTAATATGAACTATCTTGTTCTATAATA
Source organism: Rhinolophus ferrumequinum (assembly GCF_004115265.2). Lineage (NCBI taxonomy): Eukaryota > Metazoa > Chordata > Mammalia > Chiroptera > Rhinolophidae > Rhinolophus > Rhinolophus ferrumequinum. The sequence goes on from NC_046290.1 coordinate 66,675,518, forward strand.
GTTCAACATTTCACTTCCCTAAGATACTTACTTGCCCTCAAAGATCTCTTAATCTAGAAAGAGAGAATTGAAAAAGAGAACTTTTTTCTATAAATGTAAAAGTATATCAATTTAATGAATTATTAAAAAGAAAACTTTTCATTATAATAATGCTTTCCTTTGCCATTTTTATTTGAGAGCCCCAAAATTGATCACTATATGTTTCATGTCTATTAGCTATCAAATAATTTTTCACTCTATAAATTAAGAATTTGGCATTTATCACCATCAACAAAAAACAAAAATAAATAAGTGGGACACCAAACCAAAAAGAGCAAAAGAAACAATTAACAAAATGAAAAGACAATCTACAGAATGGGAGAAAAATATTTGCAAATCATACAGCTGGTAAGGGGTTAAATCCAAAATACATAAAGGACTCATACAAGTTAATAGCAAAAATAAACAACCCAATTACAAAATGAGCAAAGAAACAGAATAGACAGTTTTCTAAAGAAGACACAGATGTCTTCTTTAGTGTACGTGGTCAGCAGGTACATTAAATGCAAATCAAAACCACAAGAAGATATCACCTCACACCTATTAGAATGGTGATCATAAAAAAGAGAAAAGTAATGGTGAGGGTGTGGAGAAAGGGAAATTATTGTACACTGTTGGTGGGAATAGTAAATTGCTACAGCCACTGTGAAAAACAGTGTGGAGGTTTCTCAAAAAATTAAAAGTAGAACTCCTATACCATCCAGCAATTCCACTTCTGGGTACATATCCCAAAGAATCGGACTCATATGTTCTTTGCAGCATTTTTCACAATAGCCAAACTATGGAAACCACCTGTGTCCGTCAATGGATGAATGGATAAAAACGATGTGAGAGATATATATACATATATACATACATATATACACACATATATATACATAAATATATATGTGTGTATATATATGTATATACATACATATATATATGTATATATATATATGATGTACCAAAAAATGTATACACATTTTAAGAGATGTTACCTATGTATTGCTTTTCGAAGTTGAATTAAATTATGGTAGCAATGTGTAATTGCAGAAGTCAAATGTGACTTGTATTCATCTTTTGTTATTTTTGTTATCAGTACATACTGTGTTTCCCCGAAAATAAGACCTAGATGGACAATCAACTCTAATGGGTCTTTTGGAGCAAAAAATAGTATGAGATCCAGCCTTATTTTACTGTAATAAAAGACCAGGTATAATATAATATAATATAATATAATATAATATAATATAATATAATGTCTTATTTTACTATAAAACCAGGTATTATATTATATTATACCTGGTCTTATATTAATTTTTGCTCCAAAAAATGCATTAGAGCTGACTGTCAGGCTAGGTATTATTTTCCGGGAAACACAGTATTGAGTATTACATTTTTAACAGTTTTTTCCTTTCTTAAAATGTGTATACATTTTTTTGGCACCCTCTGTGTATAGGTGTGTGTGTATATATGGAATATAATGCAGTCATGAAAGAAAATCCTGCCATTTGTGCCAACTTGGATGGACCTTGAGGACATTATGCTAAGTGACATAAGTCAGACAGCGAAAGATAAATACTGTATGATATCACTTATATGTGGAATCCAAAAAGCCAAACTCAGAAAAAGAGTAGGGTGGCGGTTATCAGGGCCTAGAGGGTCAAAGGAAAGGGGAGCTATTAGTCATAGGTACAAACTTCTAATCATAAGACTAAGTTCTGGGGATCTGATGTACAGCATGGTGGTTACAGCCAAAATAATGCTATATTATATAATTAAATGCTGCTAATGGATCTTAAATGCTCTCCCTACACACACACACACACACACACACACACACACACACACACACACACACTAGTAATTATGTGATAGGATGAAGCCTTAGCTGATGCTATGGTAATAATCATTTTTTCTATACATAAATGTACCAAATCATCACATTGTACACCTTAAACTTATGCAATGTTATTATATGTCAATTATATCACAATAAAGTTGGAAAAAATAAAATAGAAAGAAAAACACAATTTGGTATTTATAAAGTCTGTGAAGAAATGAAAAAATATTCAATGTATTAGCCTGCTAATTATAGTGAATAATATTAAAAAACTGAATTTTAATATCTGAGTTTATTCATGAAGAATAAAAAAGAAACTCCATTACAATTGTTTATCTGATAAAAATAAAATTTCTTTTTCTCATGGCCTCCTTATTTCCTTCAAAGAATGGGCTATAATTGTTATTATGTGCCAAAGCAATATTAATTCAAAAGCGGGGGGATGATCAGACGAGGCACAGTGCTGGGTAATTTAGGTAGTTGCAGCATGTTTCAATTCTATGCAAGTGTCTTTTACATTTTTCTAGCTCTATATATTATCTACATATTATATGCAGTCGTTCCTCCTTATCTGTGTTTTCACTTTCTGCAGTTTTAGTACCCAGAGTCAACTATGGTCTGAAAATATTACATGGGAATTTCCAGAAATAAACAATTCATTAAGTTTTAAGTTGTGTGCCATTCTGAGTAGTGTGATGAAACCTTGTACCGTCCGCTCCATCTCGCCTGGGATGTGAATCATCCTTTTGTTCACAATATCCACACTGCATATGCTAACCACCCGTTGGTCAGTATCCCTCTCGGTTATCATATCACCTGTGGAGATATCACAGGACTTGTGTTCAAATCACCCCTATTTTACCCAATAATGACCCCAAATCACAAGAGAAGTGATGCTGGCAATTGAGATATGCCAAAGTGAAGCCATAATGTGCTTCCTTAATTGAAAATGTATGTATGTACACTCATGCACCACATAACATTTCAGTCAAGGACAGAGCACATATATGACAGTGGGGCCATAAGATTACAATGGAGTTGAAATAGTCCTATCGACAAGTGATGCTGTAGCCATCCTAACATTGTAGGGCAATGCGTTACTCCTGTGTGGTGATGTTGGTGTAAAACCTAGTCATATAAAAGCACAGCACATACAATTATGTATAGTAGATGATACTTGATGAAGATAACAAACAACTATGTTACTGGTTTACATATTTGCTATAGTATATTTTTTACCATTAGAGTGTACTCTTTCTACTTATAAAAAAATGATTGCGGTAAAACAGTATGCTGTGTTACACCAGCCGCAGCCTCATGTATTTTGTGTTTACAGTGACTCTTGATTGCATCATTTTCTCTTGTGCTTGATTTGATCTCATTTTTTTTTTCTTGGTACAGTTACATGCTGTACAGGCTTTAGCCTGGGAGCAATAGGCTATATACCATCCAGGTTTGTGTAAGTATACTCTATGTTCACACAATGACAAAATGGCCTAACAAATGCATTTTTCAGAAGATATCCCCATCATTAAATGGAGAATGACCACATAGAACACACACACACACACACACACACACACACACACACACACACACACACATATATATAGGGTTCAGTACTTTCCACGGTTTCAGGCATCCACTGGGGGATTTGGAATGTATCCCTCATGGATCAGGGGGACTACTGCATTGTAATGTATACCTATGGGGGGTTCATTTTAGAGACTTTCTTCTATTTATAACTGTGTGTTCAGGTAAATATTGAGAGTGTAAGCAATATATATATATATATATATATATATATATATATATGTATTATATACATATATATTGCTTATATTGTATATATATATATAATAGCCTTCTTAAGTTCTCTCCTTGGGAAACACTAAAAAGGAGACTTTTCATCTGTTTTCAGAAATTTTCTTGAAGAATATTTAGGGTTGTCTGAAAAAAGTTAAAATTATTTATGGATTAACAATTGATATTTACTAACTTAAAATATTGAAATGTATGATTCTTAGCCAAAGTACAAGAGATAATTTTATACTAGGCAGTAAGTTCAAGCCAAACTAATGTATTAGTCCCTATACCTCCCAGTGGTCAATTCTCAGTTTTCTTTTTATGCTGCTTCTTAGGATTTCTGGCACTGTTGATCACACTCTCTTTCTTAAGATACTTTCTGCACTGGGCTTCCAGACTATCCTTTTCTCAGTTCTCTTCTTACATCATAGATTTATGATTTTTGGTCTCTTTAACTGCATCATCTTCCTATACAGTTTTGAGTGATTAAGTTTCAGTCTTATCCATCTTCTCTTCTTTTCTCATTCCCTAACCAACTTCTTCCCTTCACAAGGTTATAAGTAACATTTATACTCTAAGGGCTCAGGAGTCTATATCCAGACCAAAAGTATCCCCTGTATTTATATTCCTATAAGTATCTATTTTTCATTACCATTTACATACTGAATAGGTATCTCAATATGTCTGTATGAATTATTAATTTCTTCCCATAAATTGGTTCCTTTTACAGCATTAGTCATCTCAGTAAATGGTCTCTATTCTTGTTTCATGGAGTTCCTGTACACCTCTCTTTTATTGTACTGCAGATGAAATCCATTAGCATGTCTTGTCATCTGTACCTTGAAATCATATCCAACATCTCATTAGTTTTCCTTACTTGTCCAAGTATCACCCTAATCCAAGGTACTATCTCCTCTAATCTGGACTGCTTCAGTTGCAGAGAAGTTTGTGTTTATTTTTGTTTTTGTTTTCCTTCTTCTCTTGTCTCTCATCTCCTCTTGTCTTTTCTTTACAGAGTAGCCAGAATGACCTTTTTAAAATATACGATGAATTATATCATTTGTCTTTTAAAATACTCTTATAGTAATATCCTGCTCCGATATGTAAATCTGTCATACATAATATATAGAATAGATTACACCATTCTAGATCATGGGGTCTAGTTACTTCTTCTCTGACCACATCTTTAAATATTTTGTTTAAACATATAAACATGATTTGTTTAACTCAACATCTGCAGGTTAGGTAATTTCTAAGGACATTTCCAGAACTTATATTTTATTGTTGAAAAAAGAAAGAAAAAAAACCTAGGAGCAATTTAGGAGTAGTACTTCTGAGACTCATAATACTCATTACTACTCCTAAAGGAAGTCCCCATACCTAAGACCACAGGTAGCCAATTGTGAGCAGAAAGTCACGATAGAAATGGACAACTTGAAGGCCAACTCTACAACAGTCCTTTCCTACTGATGAGCAGTGCCTGTAAAAACAGCCATCTCAACTGAAGCAAACATTATCCTGTTGAATGCATTTTTCTAAATATCACATGTTAAGTATAAGTCTAAGAGGAATATTACTTGTATATGTAACCATGGTACCAATATTATTTGTTACTTGACAATTATTTTCTTACTCTTTTGAGTGTGAGTCTTAGGAGATAAATTATTAAATTAACTCTATTCCTCATTATTATAGGTCTGACTATGATTGTACAGATGAAGGTGTAAAATTTTTGAGCTATAAAAGTTACCAAGATATCAGAGGAGTCTTGGAGTCTTATATAAGTTGTCTTCTTCCTCAAGATGTTAGAGATGCCCTGATGGTTCATTTACAATAAAAAAATTATAAATTATTGTAACTGAAATGAACTAAGAAAATTATAAAGGCAGTAATAAGAATATTCATAATTTAGATAAACTTGCTAAATTTTGTGTATATATTTATATTTAAAGTTGGACTATCAGAACTTTGTATATTTGAAATGTACCATATTGGGTCCTAAAAAAGGTATTTTGCTTTTTCACTTTGGCGATATGCCAATGGCCTACAGTGGGGAAAAAAAAAAAAAAAATCACATCTCTTAATTTAAATATTGTGTGAATATTGATAAGGACAGTCTCTTATTTTCCTATCAAGTCTTTTGGGAGACTTTTCTTTCCAGCCTTAGTACGAACATAATTATTAAGAAAAGCTGTTGTTTTCCTTTGGATTCTGGTGAGAATTCCCTTTTCTGCTTTCCTCTCTGCATGGATATGATCCTCCTGGTAAATTACAAGATGGACCTAGATTACTTCTACTCTTGACCACCTCATTCTTGACGCCAGAAGAGCACAACTTTCACTTTTCCCAGTCTACAGTTTCTTTCAGTAGTGAGACTAATAGGATAGGTGCTGCAATACACATATACATCATTATCTCCTATGATTAGACCAGTTTCAAATCATTCTCAAATACAGAATCTTGGATTTAAATATTCTTAAACATTTGATAGTTATATTAAAAAAACCTCAAAGCCATCTACAGATTCAACACAATTCTCATCAAAATTCCAATGGCATTCTTCATAGTAAAAAAAAAATCTTAAAATATGTATGGAACCAAAAAACCCAAATAGTCAAAGCAATCCTGAGGAAGAAGAACAAAGCAAGAGGTATCACATTTCTTCATTTCAAACTATACTATAAAGCTATAGTAATAAAAACAGTACAGTACTGGCATAAAAATAGCCACACTGACTGATGAAACACAGTAGAGAACTCAGAATAAAAACCCTGCGTATAGTCTACTAATAACAGATGAGGGAGCCAAGAACACCCAATGGAGAGAGGATAGTCTCCACAACAAATGGTGCTGAGAAAACTAGATAAACATATGCAGAACAATGAAACTCAACTATCTTATACTACTTCAAAAACTAAATTGAAATGAATCAATTAAACATAAGACCTGATACCATAAAACTAAAACTGCTAGAAGAAAATGCAAGGAAGTAGTACCCTGACATTGCCTTTGGCAATGATTTTTTGGATAAGACACCAAAAGCACAAATAACAAATGGGACTACATCAAACTTATAGCTGCTGCATAGCGAAATAATTAACAAAATAAAAAGACAACCTATAGATTGGGAAAAAGTTTTTGCAAACTATGTATCAAATAAGAAGTTAACGCCCAAAATATATGAAGAACTCTTATAACTCAATAACAAAGAAAAAGGAATCCAATTAAAAAATATATATGCATATATATATGTGTATATATATATATATATATGTATACACACACACACACATACACACACACACACATATATATGCAGAGAAAAAATAGGTAGTTTTTCAAAGAAGATATCCAAATGGCCAACAGGTACACAAAAAATGCTCAACATCACTAATCATCAGGGGAATGCAAATCAAAACCACAATGAGATCACTTCATGCCTGTTAGAATGTCTACTATCAAAACACAAGAGATAAGTATTGGCCAAGGATGTGGAGAAAAGGGAACCCATATACTCTATTGGTGGAAATGTAAATTATTTCACCTACTATGTAAACAATAGGAAGATTCCTCAAAAAATTAAAAATAGAACTATCATATGACTTAGCAATTCCACTTCTGGGTACATATCCCAAAGAATTGATATCAGGATCTGCACTCATATGTTCTTTGTAGCCTTATTCACTATGGCCAAGCTATGGAAAGCTAAGCGCCCATCAATGGATGAATGGGTAAAGAAGATGTGATATATACAATTGAATATTATTCAGTCATGAGAAAGAAAGACATCCTGCCATCTCTAACAGTATGAATGGACCTTGAGCACATGATACTAAGTCAGAGAAAGACAACTACTGTATGGTATCGCTTACATGTGAAATCTAAAAAAGGTGAAGTCATAAAAATAGATAATAAAATGGTGGTTACCAGGGGAGAGGTTGGGGGAAGAGGACAGATGTTTAAGGACACGAACTTCAAAGAGCAGAAAAGAAGCCCAAGAGAACTAACACACAGCATAGCAAATATCAATAATATTGTATTAGAGTCATCACACTTGCTAGGAGACTAGAACTTAACTATTCTAACTGCTAAAAAAAACAGTAATTATATAATGTGATAGAGGTGCTAATGATGATTGCCACTACAATGGCAATCATATTACAATATGTAAATGTATCAATTAACATGCCGTGCACCTTAGATTTACAGAATATATGTCAAATATATTTCAGAAAAAAAAATTCCAACTTCCTTTGTAAATGCACTTTGATCTCCTGTTGTTCATATGCAGTACCTTTCTTTACTGATGTCATAGAGCCTCCTATCCAGTAAGTGCCATGTTACATTCTTACCACTCAAGTCTTCCCTCATTCTGTCTGTAGTATTGGATATAGATGTCACCATCTTACTGATGACTGCCAATAATTTCTCTTTCTCTCTCTTGACTCTGCACTTCTAATTTTGCTTATTTACCAACGGTTGATTTCTCTTATTACTTTAATATATATATATGTATATGTATATGTATATGTATATATATACTTCTACTTCTCTTTTTTAATGCCTAATGACATTCTTTCATATTTTATTTTATTCCTATTGATTAGTAAGTTTAAAGCTTTCATTGTACCAGCAAATACATTATTCTGTGGAATACATTCTTTTTGTCTTTATCGTTTCCTGGTACTTTATGCCACAACTATTTGTTTAATCTTTCAGTAGAGTTGTAATTTTTTATATATAGTAGTTTTTATTGGTAGAATAAGATGTGGCATTTTTTAATTTTTAAGATTTGAGATTACTGGGGAAAAGATTAATCTTAGTAGTAATATTTGGTTTTATTTATATTGCTGTCATGGACAGTGGCCTGCATAAATTCAGAATTGTAGTTACTGAGTATCGTTTTATATTCTTTTCTGATGTTTCGTATACGGTGATTTTTCACTGCTTTCTTTAAAAGATGGTGGCCTCTCATTGATTTTAACTTGGCTAATTCAGAATTAGTTAAACTGAGGTTTATTTTATGAGAACAAAGGGTTATTACATTAATTACATGAATCAAGCATCAATATCAGATCTACAATTAATTGGCAGACCTGCAATTGTAGCCTAAATCAGACCCTAAGCCCAGAATCTGAAAAGTCAATATAAGAATATAAGTGCTCCGAGTTTCACATATACTTTTTTTTTGTTTTTTTTTTTTGTAAAATGGAAATAATGTAAATTATTTTACCCAGTTATTGAATTGTAATCTGTATGCAAATTTAGGAAAACCCCATACACACACCAAAAATCTGGCTTGGATATTGAGCCTGCAGATGGCACACACACACCAGAGTGCTCTGGTCTGCCACTCCCAATCTCCATATTGAAAGGTATAGTGACCACACTCATACCCTTTCCCCAAAAATAAGACCTAGCTTGAAAATCAGCTCTAATGTGTCTTCTGGAGCAAAAACCAATATAAGACCCAGTTTTATATTATATAAGACCAGGTTTATATTAAGTTAAAATAAGTGGTATTATATTGTACTATATTGTTATATGACACCGGTATTATATTATATTGTATTATATTACGTTATGCTACGTTATGTTATATTATATTATGTTATATTATATAAGACCCAGTCTTATATTATAGTAAAATAAGACCGGGTCTTATATTAATTTTTGCTCCAAAAGATGCATTAGAGCTGATTGTCTGGCTAGGTCTTATTTTCGGGGAAACAGGGTAGAACATAAATTTTCTTTTGGATTTGTGGTATTCATTTACTTGTGATATACTGAATTTTTAAATGATTAGGGCTAATTTGATTGCCGCTGTTCATGGATTAGCTTTAACTATAAAGTAAGCATTCTGCTAACCTAAATAGTATGAGCGCATAATACATTTCTATAATTTCAGCATATCTTTGATTTTGGAGATATATCCAGTGGTAAATCTTTTTTATAGCTGTTTGAAGCAATCCCCAATTTATTGAAAGGATAAATGTACCATAATGTCATCAGTAACAAGCAATATTCTCCCTCTTAAAATATAATTGAAATACTTTTTTTTAAATACTTTGTTTTTCTTTAACACTACTTTACATTCTTAGGCAATCTGCAGAGGCGTTAGGGGGTGCTGGTGGCAAATTAAATTTATGCCATATTAAAGTCTAGCTTGATTAGTACAATTAAATGCGATTATTAATTACAGATGGAGTTTTGGTTTGCAAATTTCATAGAAAATAAGCAGTATCTTTGTTATTATTACTGTACTTACCACATGTCATAGGTCTTTATTTAGGAATACCTATTTTGTTAATATAGATCTAATGAGCTCTTCCATGCAAATTAGAGTTTCTGATATTCATTATCTTTCACTAATATCAAGAAGGATTTTGATACTATTTGATATTGGAGTGAATTTTAGAAAGTTTAAAGATATTTAGAATTACTGAAATCATCATTTCCTTTGTCACAAGAAGCTGAAATCCGTTTTTTTCCCTTGCTAAGATTAAAATTGCTATCCTTGTTAGAAACATGGAATTTCTAGGTGGTTCTAAAGTCTATGTGAACAATGTAAAAGGGTTCTATTTGTTTTATAAGGAATCACATATCCTATCGTAGATACTCAGTTCCTTTCTCTATTTGTTACCTTTGTTGCTCTTAACGTTTAATAAGGTTTTATTTTCAATAACAGGATAAGTACGTGGTTTGCTATGGTATTCAACAAATCACATGCTTAACAATGAAAGCCAAATCAACATAATCCCCTTATGTAAAATACTTCTAGTGAATAATAGGCACCAAAGATGCTCACTATACAAGCAAAAGACAAGTGTTCTGAGGTGTACTAAATAATCACTGTATTAACCTACCCTAGGTGGAGGTCTTTAGTCACAGGTATTTTCTCACTGTTACAATGTTTGCCAAACGCCCATTCATAATCAGAAGGATTTATTCCTGACACACAATTAATAATCAAGTAACTTGAGGTAGACAAGAAAGTTCCCAGAACGGAAACATTTTACCTAGTCCTTTCTTTATTCATTGCAGCTTTATTTACAGTGGCGAAGACATGGACACAACAAAAGTGTCCTTCAATAGATGACTGGATAAAGAAGTTGTGCTATATATGCACAATGGAATACTATTCTGCCATAAGAAAAGATGAAATAGTACCATTTGTGACAAAATGGATGATCTTGAGATTATTATGCTAAGTGAAATACGTCAGACAGAAAAAGTCGAGAACCATATGATTTCACTGATATGTGGCATAAAACTGAAAACAACAAAAGAACAAGACAAACCAATGAAGAACCAAAAACTCATAGACATAAACAATAGTTTAGTGGTTACCAGAGGTGTAAGTGGGGAGGAGGGTTTTAGAAGAGCGTCAACGGGGTCAAATATATGGTGATGAAAGGAAAACTGACTCTGGGTGGTGAACACACAATGTGAGATACAGATGATGTATTACAGCATTGTACACCTGAAACCTATGTAACTTTACTAACAATTGTCACCCCAATAAACTTTAATTATATTTGTTTTTCTTCATTTTTTTCCAAATTGTTTATCAGCACAGAGTCCATTTTAGGGCAAAACCCACAATATGATTCCTTCCTTCCATGCTACCTTTAACATCCTCTCTCTGCCAGCTTCTCAGCCTAGTTGAGGTTGTTCTGTGGAACTGTTTACCTGCATTTTGCATAACTGAAAGATGCTGTTGTTTTCTCCTTGTCTTGCCTATGGGTTTAGACAGCTGTTTTTCCAAGAGGCAGTAAATTGGTAAACAAAAACCCAGTACCTTCTGGACAGTTGTATAACGGCACACAAAAAAATTTATCAAGCTTTCATTGTCAATATGGTATCTGCTTGGTGTTTTTTTTTTTTTTTTGGCATAAATTCTGTTCAGTAGCTTTCCTATGGATAAACATTTTATTTCCTACAATTAAAAAATCTATTAGTCTACGTGATCATAATAATGAAAATAAATATATAACATGTATCTTTCTGTTTCCATCATATTATCATTATGTAATTCAATGATACTGAAATAATTGGAGGAAGCGGGTGTAACTGAATAGATGTGTAGGTAATAATATTGGATGTTTATGTCAATTTGAACTTTTCAAAAGGACAATTAAAAATGTCTGTGTGCTCCTTCCATCAGTTTTGCAAAACTTGGCCCTGATGACAGTTAGGCACAACATAAAAATAAGTGGTAAATAACAGAATGTAGTGTACATTTTTATTTAATTAAAAATAAGTAGCCCTTTTACTCTCCTTGCTAGACTCTCAAGATTAAAATTCATTTTGTCACCTCATAGTGTCAACTGAGATTAACAAAGGCAGTTTCAATGTGTTTCTGTTCACACAATAGGTAAAAGGCCAATCTTTGGTATCATATGAAACTTAGTTCAAGTCCCATCCTCTGTCTAGCTGTTACACTGTAAGAATGTCACCTAATTATCTGAATCTGGGGTTCTTTATTTGTAAAACTGAGAAGAGTAGTAGGCATTTCAAAAGATGTTTGTGTAAATTAAATGAGATGCTGCATGTAATCTTTTAATATACACTGGGTCTATTGCACTGTAATTATGCAATTACTGGTACATGAAAGTTATTTATTTGAAACGTGATCTGACAAACCACATTAAATCTGTTTCACCCTTTTTTCGTGGTATGCATGTTCCACATGTATGGTTTCCTCACTAATCTAGCAATATGACTTTTTAAAAAAATATATATGTATATCTGTATTTTCCCTTATCTTTGTCTACTAGAACTCTACTTACATTCATTTTTTTAAAACATTTCACTTCACAACGTACTGTTGTTTTTTTAGATTCTTTGCTCCTCTAGGTCAGCACAAGATTTTTTATCTCTTCCACATAATCTATATTCCTTTGTATTTTAGCTCTTGTTTCACTTTTTTTTCATTTTCTCTCCCTACTCATATGGATTTAAATCAGAAATCATACTCTATGTTTCCTCTGTAAGCACTCTTCTACAAGAAACATGTACTGTCTGAACATATTATAAGAAGTAATAAGTATACAGTCATTAAATTGTTAAATCATTAAACTCTGGAAAAGGATTTCATATGCTCTAATGAAAAAGAAACCATCTTTTCACAGGACAAAAGTGGGTGTATACTGAACACTGCCAAGCTAATGGCTTATTACCTTAACAACCATCTGCATTTGATTTAATAACATCTAAAAAAAGGGGAAAATTAAAATATGAACAATTTGTAAGGTAACTAAATTTATATTTATTTTTAGAGATATAGATATAGAAGAACACAAGATTCAAAAAGTTAGACAACATAGTCTAAATCAAATTAACTGGAATTCACTCCACCAAGTATGTAGAATCTTCTCTACAAAGCTATATCTCCATACTACTTCTGGCTGCCTACACACACACACAATGTATCCGTTTAGTCATTATTTTATATTTCTTTATAATATTAGAAACATGTCAGAAAACTCAACTTCAAATTACTGTGATCAAAACTTTTATCAAAAGTACAAGTAAAGAAAACTGAAAACTGTACTTGTAAGAAGCACTCTAGGGTACACGTTAACTAACATTTTGCTAAGTTTTTAAATTTTTATTCCTGTAATACTAACTAACTAGCATTCATTTCACCTTCCTACAGAAATAGTTTGATTTTATGATTTAGATTATTCTCTTTCTCTTTTTTTTTGTTTGTTTAAACACAGGTAAAGACAATATATGCTGTTAATATTTTAGTGAGAAAGAGCACAAATTATCCTTCTTACCATTAAGGATTAAAAAACAATCTCTAGCAAATTTATGCATGTTTAGAAGTCAGTGTTGGTTGATTCATCAGCAACCTTTTTTTTTTTTTTAAACCTTCCTCCTTAGTACAAGTAACCTCAATGCAGACTCTTTACACATGCATCTTAGAAGCCCTGGTAACTTCCTCCACCCTACCTGGTGGGTCTTAATGGTCTAAACCAGCTCTTTTCAGTAGAAACCTAATGTGGGCTGCATATGAGTTTTAATTTTTCTAGAAGTAGCCATAGTAAGAAGTAAAAACAGGTAGAATTTTAATAATACATTTTATATAATCTATACAAATATTTTTTATGTTTTACATTTTATATCTTTGAAATCGGATTTGTATTTTCACTTAAAGCACATCTTAATTAGAACAATGCATTTTCATTTTCATTAGGAATATTTGATCTACATCATCTTAAATTCCCTTCGGTAGTGTTACATCGCCTGTTCACCAAAACCTTGACCAAAACCATGCCATCAAACTTCTGGGGTTTGCCACTTGTAGAAGACATTATATCTCAGTATAGTTTGTTTGTTTGTTTGTTTGTTTGTTTGTTTGTTTTTATTTCTCTTACTATGAGCAAGGCTTAACATCTTTTCATAGGGTTAAGTCCCGTTTGCAATTTTTTTTTCTGTCAACTATATCATCTTTAGTCCATTTTTATAGGGTTTCTTGTCTTTTTGCTCTTTATTTTTTTTAGTTCATTATAAAATAGGTTAATAAACTTTTGTATTAGTTCATTTGATTTTGATCTCAGTTATTGCTTATGCTGTGTAACTGTCTTTTTTGACTTTTTACCTGCATGCATTTTTGCACTGAAATAATTTCTACTTATAGACATGTAGAATATAGCCAGAAACTTGAGGAAAATTTTAAGACTTTGCTATAGAAAAAAAAAAAAAAAAAGTGTGTCTCTGATTTTTAGTCTCCTCATGAATAAGACTTTTTATAGAGATTTATCTACATATAATTTGAAGAAAATGACTAAAACAACAAGAATATCTATTTTGTATAAAGCCTGGTTCAATCCCTTTTGCAGATTTCTGTGGTTGGCACTGTCATTCAGCCATGCCATTATTTAAATAATTTCAGTGCTTCTAAAAGAAACATGCTTGTCTGCGGGGTCATGGTTTTCATCACACCCTTTTTAATAAACCAAGTCACTGCATTCTGGTTATCCATCTGGATCTTGAAGATATTTGAAGATATTTGATATCATAAATATAGGTAAGTGCATATATACGATAACTCAAATCACATATTTCAAATAAAGTTACAACTAAATTAGATTAAAGAAAACAAAAGTTAGGAGCTATAGATATCAATTCAGGATGTAACATTTTATAACGAAAATAAAAATATGCATTAATTAGAAAGTACTTACAATTTATATTTTATTATATGAGACAATTATAGATTTTTAACATGCTTTCCTCTAAGTAGTTTAATGTGGTTGATTTCTTACATTTAATAATACTTTAAAAAATACATGGAACTGATTCTTGGCAACAGCTATGAAAAGGACAAGCAATCATGTTAGACTGGATGGAATTTGCAGATATATACAGGATATCCTATCCAAAAACAACAAAATACACATTCTTCTCAAATAGACATGGAACCTTCTCCAGGGTAAATCATATGTTAGGCCACAAAACAAGTCTTAATAAATTTGAGAAGACTGAAGTCACATCAAGCGTCTTTTCCAAACACAAAGGAATAAAACTAGAAATCGATGACACAAAGAAAATTGGAATATTTACAAATATGTGGTGTTCAAACAACACACTACTGAACAAACAATCATTCAAAGGAGAAATCAAAAGAGATATCAAAACATACCTTGAGACAAACGAAAATGGAAATAAAACGTATCAAAATTTATGGGATGCAACAAAAGCAGTTCTAAGAGGGAAGTTTATAGTGATAAATGCCTATGTCAAAAAATAAGAAAAATCTCAAATAACCTAAAGGTGGTAGAAGAAAGGAAATAAAGATCAGGGTCAAAATGAATAGAAACTTAAAACAAAACAATAGAAAAGATCAATACAACAAAGAGCTGGTTCTTTAAAAAGATAAAGAAAATTGACAAATCTTTAGTTACGCTCACCAAGAAAATAATAGGAAGGACTGAAATAAAATCAGAAATGAAGAGGAGACCTTACAACTTGTACCACAGAATACAAAGAATTATAAAAGGTTAGTATGCAAAATTATATGCCAATAAATTGTACAACCTAAAAGAAATAAATTCCTAGAAACATACAAGCTACCAAGGCTGAATCATGAAGAAACAGAAAATCTAAACAGATCAATAACTAGTACGGACACTGAATCAGTAATCCAAAACTTCCCAACAAATAGAAGTCCAAGACCATATGGCTTCACTAGCGAATTCTACCAAACATTTAAAAAAGAATAAATACCAATTCTTCCCAAACTCTTTCCAAAAAATGAAATAAAAGGGAACTCTTCCAAATTCATTTTATGAGGTCAGCATTACCCTAATATCAAAACTAGTCATGGATGCCACAGTAAAAGAATGTTGCATGCCAATATCCATGATGAAGATAGATGCAAAAATCCTCAACCAAAAATTAGCTAACTGAATTCAGCAGTATATCAAAAGGATCTCACAGCATGATCGAGTGGGATTTATTCTAGTTTTGCAAGAATGGTTAATATCCACAAATCAATCAATGTGAAATAACACATTAATATAATAAATAAAAATCATATGACTATCTCAATAGATGCAGGAAAAAAAACACAAACATTTTACAAAATTCAACAACCATTTGATTAAACACTTCCAACAAAGTGGGTATTGAGGAAATGTACCTCAAAATAAGAAAAGTCATATATGACAGGCCCACAGCTAATATTACATTCAAGGTTAAAAGCTGAAATCTTTTCCTCTAATATCAGGAAAAAGGATATCTTGTAAGTTTTATTCCATATAGTATTGGAAATCCAAGCCAGAGCAATTAGGCAAGAAAAAGAAATAAAAGTCCAATTTATTAAAAAAGAAGTAAAACTGTCACTATTTGCAGATGACATATAAAGAGATATCTAAAAGCTGCAACAACAATAACAAAACTGTTAGAACTGTTAAACAAATTCATTATATTGGCAGAATACAAAATCAATACCAAAAGTTCTGTTGTGTTTCTATACACTAATAATGAACTATCAGGAAAATTAAAAAAAAATATCCATTTATACTTGCATCTAATAGAATAAAATGCCTAGGAATACATTTAACCAGTGTGGTGAAAAATTTGTATACTAAAATACGTGTAAGACATTCATGAAATAAATTGAAGAATACACAAATAAATGGAAAGGTATTTCATGTTCATGGATTAATATTCTTAAAATGTCGATACTACCCAAAGGAATCTATAGGTTTAATGCAATCCCTATCGAAATTCTAATGGCATTTGTCACACAAATAGAACAATTCTAAAATTTGTATGGAAGCAAAAAGACCCAAATAGACAAAGCAATCTTGTGACAGAAGAAAACTGGAGGTGTCACACTGCCTGATTTCAAACTATATTACAAAGTTATAGTAATCAAAACAATATGGTACTGGCATACAATAGACATATAGGTCATTGGAATAGAATAAAGAGGATAGAAATAAATTCATGAATGTATGTTTAATTTAGGAGAAAAGAGGAAAGAATACACAATGGTGAAAAGTCTCTTCAATAAATGGTGTTAGAAAAACTGGAGTGCTACAAGCAAAAATGTGAATCTGGACCATTATCTTACACCACACAAAAATTAACTCAAAATGCATTAAACACTTACATGCAAGACTTGAAAACATAAAACTCCTAGAAGTAAATTCATAAAAGAAGCTTCTTAACATAGGTCTTGTTGAAAATTTTTTGTGTTTGACACCAAAAGCAGAGGCAACAAAAGCAAAAATAAGCAAGTGGGGCTACATCAAACTGGAAAGCTTCTGCACAGCAAAGGAACCATCAACAAAATGAAAAGACAACCAACTGAATGGGACATATATGCAAATCATATATCCAGTAAGGGGTTAATATCTAAAATATATAAAGAAATTCTGCAACCCAATAGGAAAAAACAAACAAACAAACAAAAAACTCATGGAAAAGCGTGTCAAATTAATCGATTTTCTTCTAGAATATTTATCCCAAAGTGTAAATTTGCCTTGTATGAATTTGACATATGGAAAGATAGAAGTGCTTTAGAAAATGCAAAATCAAGCTATATTTAGGTTATAAAATCTTAGTTGTAGTGAGGAGAAAGCAAGAGAAGTTCACACAACTACGTGTTTCTCTTGAAACAGCTGATTTCTTCCCTATCACTAATGTTTTCCTTTTTCTAGAACTGATTATTGTAAATCAAGAATTTATAAAATGCTTATAGACAGTTTCTTTTCTACTTGTCTGAAGTATTGAAAGGATACTTTAATTCTCACTATGGATCACCAAATCTGATTATTTTGATTCCTAAATACCATCTTTTTTTTTTTTTTTTAATTTATTTTTAATTTATTGGGGTGACAATTGTTAGTAAAATTACATAGATTTCAGGTGTGCAATTCTGTATCACATCATCTTAACTAGCGTTAGAAATATACATATATATATATATTTTATACATAGGTATCTTCAAACACAAATGTACATGTACTATTTTCTCTCCATTTCCATTAGGTAATTTTTGACCATCTGAGAAACAATAATACATGATGTGTCTTGAAGAAATCTTGCAGAAATATTTCAAATATTACATTATCTTAATGTATAATTTTAACAAACTGCTAACAAAAACTTTGCATGAGACTGTTTTTATGAAGTTTACACATGATTTCTTTTCATTAACTTAGAAATAATATCTATGCCTTATATTTATGTAAAATATAATTACATTTTTGTTTTCTTAAGTGAAGAATTCTCACTTGCTCACCCCAATATTTGAGCTTCTCAATTTCCTTCTTATATTCAATGGCAAAATAAACTATATTTTAATAAATGCACAGAAGTAATATACGTTAATGAAATTTATGTCTTATATCACTTAGATTTGCCTTTTTTTGCATGCATTATGTTGAATTGAAAAAAATTTATAATGCAATATCTTACTAAAATCAAATATTATATTAATATTTATTTATTAAAATATCATTTTATTCCATATTTATACATACATAGTTACACAAGTTATCAATATAAGTTAATCACATTTAAAATTAAAAAAATAGGTATTTAATAAATATATGTTTTTTTTAGATATCTACCATTTAATAACTAAATATTTCCCTCTTCAACTATATTTACAACTTCCTGGTATGGACTATTTTGCCATTAGTTCGATCTATAAATAATTATCAAAATAATAGTTTTCTTCAAATAGTTTGACACCAAAAGCATAGGTAACAAAAGCAAAAATAAGTAAGTGGGGCTACATCAAACTGGAAAGCTTCTGCATAGCAGAAGCAATTTGTGTTTTATTAAATAATATAATAAGAGGAAGTTGATACAAAGGTAAATTTACTGGAATTATTTATTTATATGTATGTATTTACTTATTATTTGTAATTATATTTATACTTGTCTTGGAGTAGGAAAGATCTGTCTAAACATAAAAAACAAAACAAAATCAGATAAATAAGAAAATGATTGGCATGTAATCACGTAAGACAAATCATCCATATGGTAAAAGAAATTCTAAACTATAAAGAAAATATAAACAAATTATAAAGATAAACGACAAAAGTGGGTAAAAAAATTGCAGTAACATATATTGCTAATTCTCCAAAAGTTCTTACAAAACCATACATGAAACTAGTTCTTCATCAGGAACATTGGCAAAGTTGATGGAAAAAACGATATCCATATTGAAAATGAAAATGTGCAAATATATTTAGTTTTACTAGTAACCCCCAATTTAAAAAAAAAAAGATCTGTTGACTTATTAAATTCTTAAAAATTACCAACATCTATAAACCCATTTTTGGTTAACATGAAAGAAATAGGTTTTTTGGAGCCAAATTTGTGGAATGTAAATTCTTCCAAAGTTTCTCTAGGGCAATTTATCATTGTGTGTCATATGAAATCTGCATATCATTTTCCCTAGCTATCCTTGAGATACAAATTTATATACATTAGGGAGATAATTCTACATGTCAGCTAGCTTCTGTCCTCATGAATTTATTACACTGTTGGTTATGCAGTGTAATGGTGAAAACCTGAAATTTGCATTAAAAAAGTCATAATTAAGGTAGTTGGTTAAGAAATTAGGGTACATTTATTTAACAGAATCCTAGGCAGTTACTAAAATGATAATGTACATTTAAATTATTGCTAAGGAAAAAATTCATAACATATTGATCACTGAATAAAGCAGGGTCCATAACCGCAAGGCCTTGTCAAATTAAAAGTTTATATTACATTTGCAAGATGATATGTATATAGCTTAATATTTAAAATATTTACCACAAATATTAGCAATTATTTTCTTTGAGTGGTGGGATTTCAACCAATATATATTTTTTTTATTTGTTTTGTTTATTCTTTTCAGAAAATTTTAATTGAGAATTGATTATTAGGGTATTGTGTCTCAGCTCCAAACTCACATTGTGTTCTGCTTTGTGATGCTGGTGTTGAGACTCGCAAAACCACTTTTCTTCATAGTGATTGCCAGTTTCCAGTGTTTTCCCATAATCATAGAATTAATCCCTTTTCCTTCCCCTCCGTGACAGATGGCTGGTATTCCTTCTTCAGGAATCTGGACACCTACTCCTGGGTATATCCTAAGCTTCTAAATTCTAGTAACTACAATCTCTTATGTAGTTCCCCAAGTCCTAGGGTTGGTGGCTCCTTCATGTATTACTATCACTGTTACTGTTTGTCATCCTTTTGACTTTTTTGGTTGCCCAACACCATTCTACACCTTTCCTTATATTAAATTTTGCTCAGTAGAATCAACAGTGTGGCTGTTCTCTATGTTTCTATCTGAACCCAGAGAGACAAAGAAGTAATCATGATCACCATCAGAGTAAAAAGAAAATATAAACAAATTTTGAAAAATTACCAATCAATGTTGTTCTATAAAACCTTCTTGAAATCCTCCCTAACTAATAAGGCTTTATTAAGCACCCAATTTGGCCGCAGTTATTTAGTGTCTATTTCTATCATTGTGCTTATCAATGGTATAAACTTTCCTTGTTTATCTTAGTGCTGAATGTTATGTCGGTAAGTATTATATTAATTTAGCTCAGCTGGACTAGGTTTTCCAGAATTTTGTTCCCTGAATAGTTTCATTTTGCTTGAGCTCTCCAATCTAAGAATGAAAGGGAACGCCCTTAATCTGATAAAGAATAGCCTGATATCCTATAGCAAATATCATACAAAACAGTGAAAATCTGATCCCTGAGATCTAGAATGAGATAAGGATACCCCTTATCAATACTTTTCCACTGCATATTAGAAATCTCAGCCTGTGCAATAAGATAAGAAAGAAAATATATAATTGGAAAGAATCAATACTGTTATTGTCATATGTACCAAGAAAATCTGAAATGATACAGTAAATTATTACATGTACTAAGTGGATTGAGCATTGGATATAATAATAGAATATAAGGGAAAGATACAAAAATCTACTGAATTTGTATATACCATCAAAAAAAGGAAAATGAAATTTAAAATGATATGTATAACAATTTCCGAATTTAAATATATAACAATAATTCTAACAATGTATATTAAGATACCAGTAAATCTAAAAAAAAAATGGGATAAATTAATAAACACCTAAATAAATGGAAAAATGTATTATGTTTAAAAATTGGAAGAAAATGCTTTTTTTAGTTAAATTTATTGGGGTGACATTGGTTAGTAAAATTATATAGCTTTCAAGTGTACAATTCTACAATACATCACTTATATACTGCATTGTGTGTTCACTATTTCCCAATGATAATGCTTAACTTTGTGGAAAATAATAAAAATACCAGCAAAATTTTTGGTCAAGTTGACAGAACATATGACTCTAAAGGACTGAAAATAATGATAATAATCTTGAAGCTGAAGAGGGAAAAGAAGGAGAAGGAAGCGGATATAAGATTTATATTATCAAATATATGATTTATTATAGGGTACAATTGAGAGAGTGTGGTATTGGTATAAAAGTAGACAACTTGAGTAATGGAAAATAATAGAAAGTCCAGTAACAGAAAGACACATTCATAAATGATTTATGACATGATGGAAATGCAGTACTGAGGGATTCAATATCACATCAAGAAAATGGGAATAGATACCTACTCATAGAAACACTGTAAGGATTGAGTCATCAGTGTAAGGCTCCAACCTAGTGTTCAGAACATTTAGCTAGCTCAGTAGTTGCTAGCTATCAATTTATTATATCTGACAAATTATACTTATCCTATAATTATTGTTTGTCATTCCATTAGAAACTGCTAATTTATTTCATTTATTTCTGAAAGATAACTAACATCTGCTTCATGACCCACAGATATTTTATCCAATTCTATTTCAGTTTTCATGCTTTCAGGCCTGGTTTCTCACTTTTCTCCCTGCAATATACCCTTACTTAAGCAGCATTTTTCTGTATCTAAAATTGCTCTATGAACTATATAAGCCCTCTTCCCTTCTTTCAAACTAATTTGATTTCTGTGACTTAACTAGGCCCTTATTTATTTATTTTTTTTTGGTATCCTAGACTATTTCATAGAGCCTTCTGGATACTTTATATAATTTTTCTGTCCACGGTCCAGTGAATTTCTAAGTGAATTAACTGGAGACCCAAAACTTGAAGGATCTACTAAAGGGAATAATCAGCTCTAGATAAACAGAAAATGTTCCTAAAGGTACTGTAAAAAATCAAATCTGCTTTCATAAGAAAACACAGGGTATGTTTGCTTTTTGTTTGTTTTTTTTGAGCCTAAATAGATTTTTCAATGTGTATAGAATAAACATTAAAATGTCATGTGTAATGACCCAAGCCAATTTTGTCTGCCTTCCTACACTTCTTTAGAATAGAGTTTTCTCTGATTTAAAACATTTAACAACATCTACTACATAATATAGCCATGTGAGAAGACAGTCTCTGATTGAAGGGAAGAATGGTAATTCTAGTTGTTGCTATGACCACTTTACACTGTAAAAATATACAAAAATGCTCCTTAAAGCCAATTTTCTGCAAACACCAAAAAAAGATAATTAGAACTGATAACTGAACCGAATATCAGTTTATGAGCAGAATGCTTTATTTTCATCTGCTGATTTCTATGACAACTGAAAAGGTATACATACTGATTTATCTGTTATTGTTACCTAAATGTCTAAAAATCAAATTATCTTTAAATTGAATTTAGATCTATCTTGAGATTAGTATACTGAACCTAAATAAATAGCATTTACTCTTTGAATACATGCATGTAACTTGAAGTTTTCTTTAAATGACCTAGTATAGAAACAATAAACCTGAAAATCAGATAGAATTGTGAAAAACACATTATTTCAAGCAAGTTTTCCAATTGACAGCATACAGGATAGTTAATGCAGCCAATTGATTTCTATTTTATTCCAACAAAATTACTATTTTGTTTTACTATCCATTGAGACTGAAAACAAGTTGAACAGAACACATTTAAAGCAACTCTCTGTTCTACTAAAAATATCATATAAAATGCACTAATGAAAATTAACTTTTGTATCAAAATTTCCTGTTCATTTATTTTTTATACTGGTACACCAATTATGCCATTTTTTTTGGAATACAGTTTGATAAATACACTCCTGCAATGTTTCATTTTGTATACACTGTGCTAATTGTTTTCTAAAAGTAATCAGAGGACAATATTAAGTCTTTCTTTGTTTTATGAAAATAGAACTAAGATAAATACTAAAACTTTACTTCAGCTACTATAAAAATGGAACCATACAATTTATTTCTTAAATGCACTGACCAAACAGTGTTTTCAAAGATAATTAGCTATCTGTGCTATTTGTTCAAGAGAGAACACTTTAACCACTGTGAATATAATTGTGCTATAAGCTGCCAACATGATATTAGGATAAAAACGAATAGAATGAAATAGGTTTATAAAATCCCCTTTCCCTCTAGAAGGCTGCCTTCCTTGGCTATTTAGTTTGAACACTATTTTTTACACAACTATAGAAGACCCCCTCTATTTTAATACCAATATTGCAAAACGTTGAGAGATAATGTAACTTGACATTTTATAGACAACGTAATTCATGGAGAATGACTTCACAAACATTTTAGACATAAAGTTAAAATTTCCAGAACATTAACCGTCCATAAAAACTATAAATAACAAAGATGATATCCACTATTCTTCCATAGGTATTAGTGAAGTCTTTAAATTGATGGCTATTTTACTTGATAGCACTAAATAAATCATTGCTGATTCCTGGATTCCCATTATGAGGTTCTACTAATCTTTTTCGGGTGCGACACACCACTGTATAATAAAAATGGCCACTTACGTGTATTTCAGCAACTTATTCAAAATTGTTGAGCATTTGCTTTTCTGCTTAGGTTTTTCAAAGTGAGATAGTAAATAACAGAGTCCCTGTGATTTCATTTATATCACCATTTAACTTACAATTACCTGCAAATTCAGACTTAGGTATTGTTATTTGCTGTATCTGTGTAGCTTTACACCCACCTGGTTCATGATTGACTCTCTCCTCTGTTGTGAGCAGAGATACCACGGACTGACTTGCTCCTTTTTTCAAGAATTATTGTTACCTCAAAAGTTTTTCCTCAAACACAGTTATGTGGACTCTGTGTATTTTCTGTGTATGTTCTTAAACAGGTTTTGTCAATTCAACAAAATTGGATTTTATAGTTATTTCCTGCCCTCAATCATGTAGGCTACTCAAGTATGAATATATCATAATTCAAATTCAGAATTCATAGCTTAATCTGGCCTGTTTTTGCCTAGGATAGCGACTAGCAGTTCCTGATGTCTGTAAGAGCACAATGTTTTCTCACTTTTTACATAATGCATCGCTATTGACACTGTTAGTTAAACAGTCTCTTCTTGGAGGGAGTAAACAATACATGTCTCTTCCATGGTTAGATTAAGGGCTACCACTCCCGATTTGTACTTTGAAGTTAAATTTACTCAGATGATTTCATGGATTGAGACCATTTTACTTAAATTACAATGACTAAGGTGGAAATGTTGATATGTATAATACAACATTGGTATATGAAATTTGATATTCATAAAATAGAGATTTAATTGATGTCTTGAGCTGTATCTTCCTTGTGAATTCAATCATAACATTCTACCACAGGCTCAGATGAGATAAACTTTTTTGATACTTTTCATATTACCGGCTCATTTTGATACTAGCAATTATATAATTGGGAGATTCACTAAGTTACTGGTGAACAAGAGCCACTGTATAACCTATTAGCTAGAAAATATATTGTGGAATGAGATCCCCTTATAGTGATAAGATATGATCAAATATTGAATTCAATATAAAGTATAGTCATTGGCTATATTCAAGCCTCCTCTGGATTAGTTTTAAGACCAATGTTAGAGTTTTAAGAACAATATTTTGCAATACAAGAGAGCCTCCAGATAAGCACCTGTTTTCTTTGTGCAAACACAAAAGTGCAAGGCTTGCCTCCAG
Organism: Rhinolophus ferrumequinum; assembly: GCF_004115265.2. Lineage (NCBI taxonomy): Eukaryota > Metazoa > Chordata > Mammalia > Chiroptera > Rhinolophidae > Rhinolophus > Rhinolophus ferrumequinum. The sequence goes on from NC_046290.1 coordinate 66,700,689, forward strand.
GTGATATCCCAAGAGAATATAATGATGCTAAAAGAAAGATCTTGTTGTGATTTGAACCCACCGAAACAGAATGGGAATAAATAGGCCCTGACAAGAACACATACTGGGGAGGTATTTAACAGAGATGAGTGGTTATTCCAAACCGAAGTAGTGACACTGAACAGCTCTGCTACTGGCTACACTAGTCACAGTTGGTAAAATAAACTAAGACCTTTAACCTCTCTATTTAAAACAGATAAAAGATAAGCTGAGAATGTCAACATTTGAACTATGGAAATATTATTTGTGACTGCTTCTGGGACCTTTCTATTTCCTAAGATTGTAAGAATGGAGGAAGGTATAACAGACCCCGGTCACTTGATATCATAAGGAAACTATTATAAAAAGGTTAACATCTTCAAAAAAAAAAAAAAATCTTTGACATTCAAAGTAACAAGTTTGAATCCACAAGTAACAAACACTGATAACAAACTTATAAAAGTGATCCAAAAATATAAATTAAATGCATTTAAACTCCTTATTCTTCCACTGATGTTTTAAAATCAAATATTCAAAATAGAAGTAGAATACAAAAAAAGGAATAAAGGTAACCAATAAACTCACATCACCTTGAAAACACTAGACTGGCTCCAATTCATGCTTATATAGAGATAATGAATATATGCTACATATAAGAGTATAGGATATTACGATTACCCTTTAATTATGAATACTCTGAATTTAAAAGAGATTGCATGGCTTTCTTGAGGTCAGTAAGCAGTAAACAAATAAATGGCAAAGCTGGAATTTGGACGGGGATAGTTTAAGTCCAAATTATGTGTTTTAAATAATACATTATTTTTGTGGTTATCTTTGTTTGAATTGTTACAATTTCAAATAGTCTTCACCCAAGCCCTGGGTGACTCCTTTAAATCTATTTTAGATATGATGAACCTATCACAGAGAAGTTACCTGTTTCCATAGCTGTAGTAATGGAGCATTTCAGATATCAAGGCCAGTATCCCTCCTTTATTTCATTCTACTTTGGGTGATTAATTTTTTTACATATCTGCCACTGATCAATTTTATTTTTTTTTTAGTTGAATATAAAAGACAGTTTGAAATATATACATAGATACTGAGACAGGTTAGTTAGTATATTGCTAGGTAGACAGGGGGATCCCTGGTGGAATAAAATAAAGGCAGCCATATCCCGAAACTCCACTGTTCTGGAATGTCTCCTTCCCTCCAGGACAAAGACATGAGAAAATGCCCTGAGGTTAATAAATAATCTCAAATCCCGAACAAAGGAGCAGATCTGCTAGATAGGAATGGGTTGTTTCGTTAATCCCTTCAGGATGGGCAAACAGGACAAAACTGATAGATGAATTCCATTAGAAGGTTCCAGCCCCCTTCCCCAAGCAGGCAAGGGAAGGTATAAAAGTAAGAACTTTTGCCTCAGTCACTGGGCACCCCCATACAGGACCCCCCGCCCCCCCAGGAGCTCTGACCCTTTGTTTTCAATAAACTATCCTCTTTTTAAAACTTTTTGCCTCTTCCTGGTCCGTGTTTCCTTTCTTCAGCTTCACGAGACACGATCCCAGCCCACACTCAGAAACTGCCAGCAGATCCAACATCATTACATCAGTACGAGCATATAGCTATACAGAGACACACAAAGACACATACTATTATTTGGAATAGTTTCTGTATCATAATTAGTATGAAAAGATTTTTAGTGCTTTGGAGAACATTTAATATTTTGTACTGTTAGATTAAAACACACATTCTTCTACACACATCATTATTGGACTTTCTCTACTTTCTCCTTAATTATTTAGACACCATTATAAATATGTTAATATACTAAAATTAAATGACAGAGAGAAGTACTACATATGGTTAGAGTGTGATTCTGGTACTTTCTCATATTCTGTGTCCTCTTCAGCGTCTTAATTCACCATGAGATCCATAAACATGTTTTTATTCCTTTTTTTTTAAATTACTTGCATCAACACTCATGAGTTCAGTGAATACACTGAAAATTTGGGTTGGTGGGTTATGGTCTAGATCTTAGCATACTACATAAAGTTATGCCCTACCCTCTAACACTGCTTCACAGGACATTTTCATAGAGGGACATCCCAGGACACCCTATTGTAAAGACACCCTATTCCCTACTTTCACTCTCCACTGAATTGCCCTATTTTATTTTCCTTATCATACTTATTACCTTCTGAAATTTTTCTGCTCACTTACTTTTTTGTTGTTGTTTATTGCTTACTATCATGTCATGCCATTAAGAGTCAGATATGTGTTCCTAGTTCATTCTGCCGTCCTATGTAACTGAAACAATGCCTGAAACATAGCAGGTTCTTAATAAGTATTTGTGACATGAAAGAATATTAATTGTTTTGTTTTCATTCCACATCTCGTTTCATCTCTCCTCCTCACTCAGCTTCCTGGTTTGCTGTCTTGGAGCTCTATTTCTTTTACTTCTGCAATGCCAATCAACTTCTCCCAGTAGTGCTGGGTGTCTCACCTTCTACTTGAAGCACTAATCAAGTCATTCCCCTGCACAAATATAGTATTCACCCTAAAAAGACTTAAAATCCATACACATCATTCCATAAATAATTGTGTATTTGTCTATAGTCTACATACACACTAACATATCTTTTTGTGTACGCGAAAACCTATATTATCTATTTTTAAAACAAGTAATCTGGTAAGCACAAAGTTAACTAAAAGTATGATCGACGAGTATTTCAAATAGGTTATGGTTTTGCAGCAAATTGTTTATTTGTGCTAACCCATTTATTTTTTTCTAAGAAATAGGGAGAAGATGACTTAAGGACAAAGAATCTGGTAGTGAGCAGGTATAGCAAAGACAGGTTCATGAATGACTACAGAAGACTCTGGTCATTATGAGATCCACAATAGACACTCAACCAAGGAATAATTTTTAACAAGGACCAGGAGGCATTCTATGTGTGTGTTATCAGTTCATGGTATTTTTCCCAATGGCTTGGTCTTTATAGCAATGTATAAAGAAAAGAACTTCAGGAATGCTTCTGTAGCTCAAGAATTTGAAGATGAATTATGAAAATTATGAAGAGTTCAAGAAATAATTCATATAGATAGTTGACCTGGCAGGGATGTTTGATAAGGTTGAAAATCAAATAAAAAACAAGAACCAAAAAACTTCATCTATCATCAGTAATTGTTCAATAGATATGAGGATAAGTTTGGATTTTCTGCTGAAGAAGTAGAATCCTATGGTGGACAAATAAAAATGGTTTACTTGTACTGGTTGGTGAAAAATTCTGTTACAAAACAGAAAAAAATATGACATTTGAGTTGCTGATTTTAAGCTGAGGGTATTACAGAAGTAGTCTTAAGTGGAGTCAAATGAATTACTTTCCCTAAATATGTGTCTGATTAGAAATTTTGGGAAAATCTAAGAACACATGTTGATTGCTGCTAATTAAGCTATAAAGATGAATATGGCCAAAGAAATCTCCAATTTGAAACTAAAATGTTGGATAGAATCAGCAGTGTTTTCAGTATTTGCATAATGGGAAGAATGTGACATTGGAAGAGAAAGGATAATTGTGAAGAAAATGAGTTCCTATAAATGAGTTAGGAAGAGCAATGCTTGGCTCAGAAGTATTTCAAAGAAACTTGGGACAATAATGTTGTGAAAGAAAATGGCAAAATGAGCTGATGTTAGAAAATTCCAGTGACCACACAGGATTTTTTTTAACTTTGTGAAAATAGCTAGCTAACTCACTATTTCTACTTCTTCCATTGGGCAAATACATTCAAAGTAAAGATGTAAATAGCTATTGTTCATTAAGAATAACTCAAAACCAGGGCAGATATTCAGTTGAACATCCTGTCATGGCCATACCTGTTGTGAAATCTTAGCTTCTGTTCCAATTGGTCAATTACTTTATTAGCTGTAGGTGAAGACATACTAAGATAGAAGCTGGCCATGTTAAGTGACTTCCCATTTCCAGGTTTAAACAAATTGCATTTGAGAGGTTGGACACATTTCAAATGAAAATATTTAGCAACTGCACATTCTTAGTGACATAAAATAGGAAAAGGAGCCAGACGACAATTTGTAAAGAGTAAATTGGATTCTGAACAGTACTGACCTATGACATATTTATTAAATGACAATTAAAATCTAGATACTATGCAAGGAAGTGGAAATAAAATGATACACTAGACATGATTATTATGTTTAGGAAGGTAACATGTTGTTCTATGAGTCAACAAATAGTTAAAAATGTCAATTAGTAATAAAATTTTCAGCTGAATACTACACATTTCAGTGGGGGTGGGGAGAAGTAGGAGAGAGAGAGAGATCCAAAGTTAGAGATGGTCAGGAAGAATAAGTTACTCCAAAATAAACTAATTTATTTTTGTATATAGGTTATATAGTCTTTATATTGTAAAATGTTGTAGTTATATCTTACTTACAAAACATATGTGTATCGTTCAATTCTTCCACATCAGAATCAAGATGATAGTAATTTATTTTGATGTTTGTAATTTGATTTGAAATATTTCAACATTGGCAGTAGCATATTTGTCTTCGTTGATCAGTTCAACTATACACTAGGAACAATTGGGGCCCTTTAAAGGAATTCTTACTGCAAAGATGATCTCCTAGCATTTAATCAGAAAATCCACATTCTAAAAATATATGCTAAAAACGAAAGATGCAGCACCCGTATCTCACGTTACCACAGCAAGTTTTGTTAATTAGAATAATGAATGTTAGAAATGAGTTTTAATTTTTAAAAAATTGATGGTATTACAGCAATAAGGATAAGCTAAAATATTTAGAGTGGGTATTTACCCCTGTATGAACACAGCATAAAAATCTAAAAGGGCCTTTATGTAATACCCTTGTATTATAATGGTTCTTTTTTACCTTATTCTGATAGATATTTGAATCTGGCCACTGGAAATTCTTATAAAGTTTTCATGTAAGGTGCCTTTAAAGCACCAAATATGACACAGGGCTGAGGATATACCAAATTCATAAAACAGGTTTTAAAACTATGTCTGGCTTTTAATAAATGTCTATGGGGAAGGCAGAATTAGGTCTGAGATGTCACTTCAGTATAAACCAGATGACAGCATTGTAAGAGTAGTTTATCTTTATCTAATTCTAGTCACCTGTACAAATGAACAACAAATGCCTAATTAGACCAAATGACAACATTATTCGTTTCTAGTTATATACTCTGTTAGACTTTTTCTGCTATACACCCGCAAAGGGCTTAGCACCTCGTATGAAATGCTATTTTGATACATGGTTTTCAGTAACTGAATGACAGAATTAAATTAAGACCCTTGAGAAACTATTATAAATTATTGATAAACTTATTAAAAATGTGGAACTTATGGATTTAGAAATAACAAAGTTAAGTATATTCCTAAATAGATGTGTCTGACTCTTGCCTAGTAAAAAGTGCCAAAATGAAGTATCAAACAATTTTGCATTTTTGTAACTTTATTCATATATCCAGAATCTTGTATTTCTTTTTTCTTTGTGTTTAAACTTATTTTTATAAGATTTGAGGATTACTCTCAGTACAAATTTTAAGTGTACAATATGTTATTCACTGTAGGTACAATGTTGTACAACAGATCTCCAGAACTTATTCATCTTGCTTGATTGAAACTTTATGGCCATTAATTAACTTCCCATTTCTTCTCTCTCCAGATTCTAGCAACAACCATGCCACTGTGATTTTATAAATTCAACTATTTTAGACATCTCATGTAAGAGGAATTACGCAGTTATTTGCTTTTCTGTGACTGGCTTACTTCACTTAGCATAATGTCCTCTCTGTTCATATACGTTGTACCTTTTTTTTTTTTTAACATATTTTTTTAACCTAAGATTTTTTACCTAAGTTTTTTACCTAATTTTTACCTAAGATTTTTTTTTTTACCTTTTTAAGGCAGAATAGTTTTCCACTGTATGAATACATTTCTCTATCTATTCATCTGTTGATGTACATTTAGATAGTTTCCATATCTTGGCTATTGTGAATAGTGCTGCAGTAAAATGGCCCTTTTTCTTAGTTTATAAACTTTACAGTATTTAGATGGATATTTGTTGAGAAATTTGTATTGTTACACTAGAAGTTTATTCCTTTGGGCATTTGCTATTCCTTTTCACTCAACTGACAAACCTTAAGAGACATAAATGAATTCTATTAAAATATGACTGTATTATAGAAAAACTTAAAAATGTGTCAATCTTGCTTTAATTCTAAGTCAAATCATAGTATCTAATTTTCCTTTCTTAATTACCTATGAGTAATAATTACCTGTGTATAAATAATTAAAATCTAAAAGTCCAAATTCTCCTCTCAAATGTCTTAAAAATTTAACAGAGAAATATATGTACACATGCATATACACTATATATATATACACATATATGTATATATATACACATATGTGTATATATATACACATATATATATATACATACATATATATATACACACACACACAGAGTTGTGGGCATTCTTTCCCTTTATTACAAAGAATTCAGAAAGAAGATCTGTACTCTCAAAAATTATGGAGGTTGTCACAGAATACTAAAATTCTGGCTAGAAAATCTTCTTTTCAGCTTTGGCTTTGGAGCTCCTTCAGGTTGGCTCCTGTTTCCCTTTGACATGTCTCCAAATGTTGTTTGGTACTATAAGATGTTGCGGATTATGTTGGATTTCTCTTGCTCAGTCCAAAATGAGTCCTGTTCTAAATAGCTTTCATTCCTTTTATTGAAAGATGGTATTAGAAATCAAAATCTGGACTCTAGGTGTGGTTGATGCTACTAAGACATCACTACTTCTAGGTCTTCCCAGCAGACAGCGCTAAAATTATATGTACATATCGATGTGATCCCACATAAACACCCATTATCTGTAATTATCTACAATAGTGGAATTTATAGATCAGAGTGGAATGGGACATGTCAAAGGGAAAGAGGAGCCAATCTGAAGGAGCCTAAATGGCCAAAGGTGAAAACAAACAAACAAAAGAAATGGGCAAGAAAATCAATAATGGATAATAGATTATATAACCTAAAGGAGAAAATAAATATAAAAAGTTCATACTTATATAAATAAAATGTTGAATAAAATAAATGGGGCAGGCATGGAAAAATCTTTCTTAAGAAAACTTACAGTTTTTAAAGAAAATTGCCCTCTAGGAAATGGTGCTTAATTTTTCTTTCCTTTTACGTTGTCTGGACTTAGTGACTTACTTCCTTAGAATATAGTAAGTAAAAGTAGAACTTTTATAGCAGAGAAACATGGAAGATCTTAAAGTGATCAAGCTTAATATCATAAGTCTTGTTGCTATCATACACTTTCTGATATGATGAAAGGAGAAGCACATTTCACCTACGTGGGTTTTTCCCCCAAACTCCATACCTCCAGCCTAATCATGAGAAAACATGAGAAAAACCCCAAATAAGTACCTGACCAGTACTCTTCAAAACCCTCATGGTTAGGAAAAAAAAGCATAAAAAATTATTACAAGTCTAAGGAGGCTAAGGAGATATAAGTATATGCAATGTGATATCCTAGATTGGATCCTAGAATAGAAAAATAACATTCTTGGGAACTATGAAATGTTCATACAAATATGAATGTCTGTAATTTAGATAATTGTAATATACCAATATTAATTTCTTAGTTTTGACAAATGCACTATGGGTCTGTTAACAAGGAAAACTAAGTGAAAGGCATATGGAAATTCTCTGCATTATCTTTACAGTATTTCTTTAAATCTAAACTTATTCCAAACAAAATGTTTGTTAAAAGTTTATTATTTAAACCAGAAGCATAACAGAGAGGGCTATGGTGGTTGAAGTAGGGGTAGGGTTTGTAATAAGTCATATAGAAGGTAAAGATTATAAAGCAATAAGGAATCTTATTTCAATTAGCATCTACCCCACTTCTTTCTTGAACCAGCATTGTCTTTGCTAATATCATCCTTCTTTGTCACAACAGAGATGGCCAGGTTTTTGACTACAGGCTAAAAATGTAAATTTTTCATTGTTCTTTCTAAGTCATTGTTATTTTTACACAATATATTTTATATACTTTCATATTTTCCTATTCAAAATTGTTTTAACTAATTAAAGTTTAAGAATGAAAATTGGCAAACCTTGCAAATCTCTTGAATGGCCCTATTTGTACTTTATCTTGTTAAGCAATACACATGGATACATTCCGTTGGCCAAATGATATCATCATGACATCAATGGTGAGGCCAGACCGATAAATCACATCTCCATTTCTGGAATTCTCTGACTCTGTAAATTTATTTTGTTTTCCCTTCTGGCTCTGCACCATCTCACTCTGGCTGAAAATATGCTAGATTTTGTTTGTTGGTTGGTTCCCCTAGAAAACAATTTAATCTGTGCTTCACAGATGTTTCTTTACATTGGCCTGAGGAGGTACAGATGTCTAACTCTGCCTATTTCCAGAAGAGCAGAGATATTCTGAACACTTTTTGGCTGCTGTTTTTCTGCAAAATTCTTAGTTAACATTTCTTGAAACCCAACCACATATAGTTGAACATGAATATATCTATCATAATATTTAAGAGGAAATCTAAATGTTAGGATTTACTTATAGCAAACTCATTAACATTAAAAGGTACTGATCACATATTAGACATAGCAAGCATATTAAGTTCTGCCAATTGCACCATAAATAAGAAGCAGAACTTACCTAATTGAGTATAGTCTAATTTAGAAAAAGACAAGTGAATAAATAAATTTTTGCCATAAAAAGTATATTTGAATTGGTCAGGTAACTGTTGTGCCTGAATGATAGGATAAGCAGCATCAACCTCCTTGAGCCTATATGTGAGCTGGATCTTAATGGATATGCAGCCATTTGTCAGATACATACTACCTTACATAAATTTCAAGGTTATTTTGAAACCTTGAGATGATACTGCTTTTGTTGTTTAAAATTTGCTTTTGAGACTATATAACGAAGTGTTTTGGAAGTGTGGTCAACCACAGCAAGCAAATGATCAAGCCCATATATGTATGATGTAATGCTGTATGTGTGCATATGTACGTGTATATGATCATACATCTAAACAGAGATCCTGACATCTCTATCACCTCAGAATATAAGCACTATTAATTTAAATGTACAAGTCTATGTGTGTAGATCATGGCTATAAAGTTATATAGAAAAACAATAATAATATGTACAATGTGCAAGAACTGAGAAAGTCCAATGAAATTGCGTAAACAGAGGATATGGGTCAACTTTATGGGCATGGCTTGTGCAGTCTTATAGGGCTCACACTCATAAGGCCTCACATTCAGTTTAATTCTCTGCTGTCACCTCTTGAAATTCTTAAAGCAGAGGAGTTCTGTGCAATATGTTTTTCTGCCATTCTTTGCCACCCCATTCACATATAATGTTCTCAATGCCTTGTGAGAATGAACACAGAATTGTGGTGCAACTGTGATGTGTAGGGTTCAGCGAGACTCAAAACAAGAATAAAGGAAGTGTGCTACATCTACAAGTGAGCAAGCAGAGACACTGACACACCCAAGAGGCCATACTTTCCATTCCAACCAGAACTCACTTTGAACACAAAAAGAAAGCAAAGGCATTCTGAGACACAAACAGCCAAGGGAATTTATCATATTCTTTCTTATTTGAGTTACTTCTCTATATTAGCTAAATAACCACTTAGAAATCATGACAAAATAAAAGATAAAGATAGGGCAACCCAGAGTTACTTTTCCTTTCAGTCTTTTCCTTACTCATCAGTAAGCCAAAGGTAGAGTGTTGGTAAAATATGCCAACTTGTATCATAAGTGAAATTTAAAAAAATCATGTTAATTTTTTTCAGTTCCACTGTTCTAATAACACTGAAATACATACATGTGTGACAAGCTAAGAAAACTGTAATTTTGATGATTGCACCACAAATTAAATGATCTTATATTTGCATTAAAACTGTCATCACACTAAAAATTAGTGGTCATGTCTTAAATTTTTAATTTTTCTTTACTTAGAATGCTACCAAATGCCAAATAAAATACAACATGGCAATTAGCTTATAGAAGAAGGGAAAATGCTTCAGATTTTAGTACATTTAAAAGTACTTTTTTGAACTATTTGGTATTACTGTTTACTGTATACTACTATTTGAACAAGGGGACTCAGATTTTCTTTTGGCACTGAGACCCACAAATTATGAGGATCTACGGAGGAAAGAACATTCGTTCCTGTTTCTACTATGACTTGATTTTTTTATTTGAAAGACTTTGCATGTAAGAGTTTGCATGGGATAGTAGTTCGAGAAGGAACTTTAAAGACAAACATGTCTGATTTTGAATCACGGTTTTGCCACTTACTAGCTGTATGCCACTATGCAATGTGGAAACTGTGTCACCCCTTCATTACGCATCTGTTTTCTTATCTGTAATGATAATCTAGAAAAATAAGAGTCAGGGTCTCTGACTCAACTCAAGTGTTTTGTTTGTCCACTTCTTTCTTGCTTTATTTTTAAGTCACATTATGCAGTTCTTTGATCCCAGAATAAACTTGACTTCTTTCCTCCATCTATTGAAGGTCTCTCACTTGAGCACTATAGCACTATTCTACTTTACATTTCACTTTTTCTCGCTATCCTATCTTTAAGGTGATGTCATTTCTTAACACATCAATAAAATATGATGGTATCTGAGAAATCTGTGTTTCTCCATTGTTTCTTCTATTATTACTTATTTATTATATTATGTACATACATATTCGTCTCTTTTTAACACATTGAAAATCCATTAATGGCAATACCCCAGACACTATTATTTACTTATTTTCTTGAGGGTTTTACACACAGTAGGCATTCAATAAGTATATATATAAGTATATATAAGTATATATATATAAAATAGTTTTTTGGGGAACTACAGGTTGCAGTTTTCTTGGTTTAGGGACTTAGTAGCTAAACGTCTATATTAATAGCTTTTATTCTTAAAGTGGCTTATGAGAGTTCAGTTAATTTCACTGGCATTCACTTGAAAAATAAAAACAAGAATTTCATATTAGTGCCTGACCTGAACATTTAATGTCATAACTAGAAATAAATTTCCATTTTTTTGGTAATCCTTATTCAAGCAAAGATAACATCTTTGCTATGTTTTAAAATAAACTTAGCCAAAATAACAAGATTTTTAATTTCAAGTCTTTAAAATGCTTATTAATCATTTTTAAATAGTTCTTTTTATTTTAAAATTCCTTTAAGTGAAACCAGAAAACAATATGGATGTCACTTAATAACTTGAGGATGCTCATCAAGCAGTTTTAAGCCTTATTTGTCAATCTCAGGAGGCACAGAGAACGCAGATGAGTTTAAGATTCCAGTCTCAGAACCTTCCTGACCATTGTGAAAATGCACAGTGCTTTCCTTCCTTGCATGACCTTAAAAGAGCCTCTATACCATGCTTATCAGTCCTTAATCTTTTTATTTGCTTTTATGTTGGTAGGTGGAACTTAAAAAAAACTCATGTTACCATTACACTGAAAAGCCCATTAGACCTTATTCAAGAAATTGTGGCACAGATGTATATAGATGACAAGTCTAGAGATACAAATCTGGGAATATTCAAGTCAGTACGATGAACTTGGTCATGGAACTTCTGCTGCTGAATATGATGGAGGTACAGCAACGGATGTGCTGCCCCACTTTAAGCAACTTTAAAAAATGGGGAAAATACATGGAACAGTAGTTTTCCGATATTAGGCAACCTTAAAATTAGCACTAAAAGAAAATATTTGGAAAGCAATCAACCAATTACTATTAAATTTGATATACAAAATATACATTATGTGACCTTTTATTTTGTAACTTTATAACCTTGAGTAAGATACTGTTTAATAACTACATCTACTCTAGACTAAATATACAAAAACAAGGAAACCATGGACCAGTACTTTCAAAGGAACTTAGGAGATTTTTTTTTTTTTATTTCACAAACACAAATAAGGATCTTTTTAGAAAAGCTTAATGTAGGCTACACTTATTTCCACATTGAAACATCATTTCAAATGTCACAAATTGTCGCAATCATTTCATCGCATAAAAAGCTTTAGGAATTATCAGGAGAGATAAGCTGAACCAGCTTGGAAATGGCTCTACCCCCTGAATATAAAGGTTTTATTCTGTGATCGTCCACCCACCCAGTGATCTCATCTCTGGTGGGCTCCTTCTGCAGCTAGGTTAGGCAGCCGTATGCAATCAGCACCCGCGCTCATCCCTGGATTAAAGCTTCCCCCTTTTTGTTCAGAACAATGAGAATTTTCCTTAATGTTTACACCGATAATATGATGAACAAAAATGTTACATAGCAAATATGGAGAAGGATAAGAATTCGTTCTAGTTAAACTCCAATCACACATGTTTTATCATAAAGAGAAACAGACACCAAGAGGTGCTGTGATAGCCATAATAGATAACATGCATGTGAATTAAAAATAAGAAGATATGCACATTTGAAATTTCCACTTTTCCACATGCAGTATATCGCCCTATTTTCATAAGTTACTAAGCTACACAAGCAAAATGCATTACAATAATAAAATAAAATGTTAGCCTGTCAGGCATCCCTAGCTAAAAGATACTGAGACAGTGCTAACAGGAAATATAAGTACACATTGTGAGAATTTTTATGAATTTTTCCCTATATTAAAACTCTGCCACAATGATTTAAAAGTCATTTTTTTACGATTTGTGAATCTTCAAATCAATTTCAGATTAATAGTACTATGTATAGGTAGCAATAACATAGTTTGTAATAAGATACTAGGAAAATTAAAGAAGGTTATTTTTCTAAAAAAAAATAAGAAATAAATCAGGTACTTTGATAGTTTCACAATCATTCATTGAGGCGCTTTCTACTGAAGGAATGCTGTGATTGATCCCTCCTTCTTGTCCAGCCTCTCAAATTTAATAAACATACTTGTTCAAATAACCGTCTAGATAGTTTTCCATTTTCACTTTCAAGCCTTTTGCCAAACCAGATATTATGCTTGGAAACACCTATTTTTTCCTTCCACCAGGCCTTTACTTTTTCATCAGACATATCCAAAATTTTCATATCGTTGTGGACATTTCCTAGTTTAATCAGAAGAGAGACACCAGCTATATCTAAGCCAATCTTGCCTGAAGGAAGATTTCATGCAGTGGTTCCCCTGGCACTACATTCTAAATATGTGCTTTTCAGATCCTCCCCTCTAAAAATGCACTTGACATAAAGCTTATTTTACTGTCTCTGTATTTATATCACATGTTATTCTGCTCTTTTAATGTCTTTGTTTGTATGAATGGTCTCTTCCTTACTTTTTCTGGGTCACTAGGAGCCAGGAACCTTGTCTATAACTCAAGAAAGGTCCAATTCTCTTTAATCCTCAAGAAGATGCTAATGAAATATCTTTTGATGTAGAAGAAAATGTATCAATCAATTACATCAGGGGAGATTGTTTTTGAACCTCCAGGGAGGCAACAGATATTCTCAGAGAAAATTGCTTTCATGAGATTTTCCAATACATTTTAAAGAAATTAAAACAAAATAGCTCAGTTATAGAAAGTAAATTTCTTTTGCTTCCAAATGTATACTTGCAGAGGCTTAGAAGTTACTTTCTATATCCTATTTCTGATAGGTTGGTTTAAAAATATAAGTTGCTGTCACTTATAATTGGTTAAAATGTTGAATTTAAAGAATTTACCCATAATTCTACATGGAATAGCTATCTTTTTAAAAATGAAACTTGAGGCATTTCTGTTTGTTTTTCCTCTTTTGATAGAAAATGAGGACTGGTTGCTATAGCAACAGATTTATTCTCCTAGTGCAATGGTACTTTCATCAGATGTTCACTCTGACAGTGAGTTCTGCCTTCTCAATGTCTGACTTTTACAACCACAGCTAATTACAAAACCTGTAACAATTTCACTCTGCTGCCCTTAAGGTTAATACAAACCGTGTTGTATTGAAGAAAATGTGGATTGCAAAAACAATTCTTAGGGAGAACAGAGAAAAGCACGTAATTACATTTTAAAATCTATAGTCAAAAATATTAAACTTTAAATTATCTGTAGATGTTCAGTTTGTAAAAGACCTTTGGGGAATGGAAAAAGTCAGTTTGCTCTTTCTTCATTTTTCTCCATCGCTCTGCAACCAAGGTTCGTCACAAACATCCAGAACTAGAATATTATATTGGATTTCAATCACTTAGCATTTCTAGTAGAAAATTTAACTCTTGAATCAGCGGAGGAAGTTAAATTAAACTCAAAATGTTTGGACGTCTCCTCTATCAACTACATATTTATCTCTGATAGTTAACTTCCTAAAAACATGGTGTGCTTTAAGGCTGCAGAAATGCCTATTACCTTGGAAAACAAAATAGAATATTCAAAGCTTTTGCTTTGTCAATTTTTACAAAGAGCAAAGAGGTGGAATATATTCAATCTAAAAAAAGCTTTTGGAAAATAAATAGAGCAGAAATGAAAAAAAAATCTGTAAAAAAGGAAGTTAAAGTTGAGGAAAGTTCTTAGAAAGTAAAGTAAAACCACAAAGACCTATATAGCATAGGAGTAAATAGAGGAGTAAATATAGAACAAGTCCAGTTACTAGCCACAACGCTGTAACGACTCCACCTATCAGGATGACTTCCAACTGACAATACCACCAGAAGCATCACTCTGCTTTGCCTAACAGCCATTTTATACCAAACTCTGCATACTTGTTCCAGCATTGGGAGCATTTCTACACTCCAATTCCACTAGCCAGTAATAAAAAACAAACATATACTTAATATATCTCCGAAAGCTAGAATAATTTCCTTTAATTAAGGAATAACAAAAGATTGCTTTCTGGATAGAGGCTCCTCTATCCAGAAAGGAGGCATATCTTCTATCCGATATTTAGTGGTCCACCAAATCACACTGCCACTACTGCCCAACATAACAACAACAGAAAAAAAAAAGGACTTTTTCCCTAAGCTGGTAGCATCTCCAAGTTTCCAGTCATTCAAGAGTTTCCAGTATTCCTCTTGAATACAAGAGGATGCTTGTATTCATCCTCTAAAATCGTCAAGTTATTATTTAATATACTTCATTATTTGTAGTTAACTATTGTTAGTCTGGGTTAGTCTGTAGGAGGTGTACACTGTCTACCCCATGTAGAACTATCAAAAAAACACCTGGTTCACTTATTTTTGGTACATGTTCCAACACCCTAAGTGCTGTTCGGATCCCTCTAAACAGGAAAATAGGAGTCTCATGTATTCTCCATACAGAGTCTAAATTGTACTAGTGAATCTAGTGATGATTAGGATTATTTTTACACATTTAATTATACCAATGTAGCCACCTACTGATTGTTGGTGAGGAAAGTCAACACTGATATTTTTAGCAAAATAAAGCCATTTTTCTTTACTTAGAGTTCAAGTAAACATGAACGAAGTAAAAACAAATCTTGCGTTATAGAAGAAAATATCAATAACACAAAGAGTACTCCTTTGGCAAAGCACTTAACTTGAAAAATTCTCTAACAAAGCTATTCAATTTTGGGCAATTAAACTTTAATAGAATTTATAATAACTTGCTTTCATGGAAAGCATGATAAAGTTTAATACCACAACTAAAACTCCATTATTGATTCAAAAAAGAGTCTAAAGCTTAAATACATAAAAATTATAGTAATCTAAAAATCTCATTATTATAATCTTCCATCACATTCTGTATCTTTCATCATCCTACCAAGAGGTTTTAAAAATAACATAAATTAGAAATATTTTTATTTCTTTTCCTCTTAATCAGTGTCATTTATTGTTTCTTCAAAAATTTAAAATGTGATATTGTCTATAGTTACTGTGCGCTGCTTATGGGTGGGTGTTTGGAGGATTTGTACTGGATCTCTCATGTCAGAATATACCTGTTTCCATAGGTACATAGAATTGTATTATGAATACATTGAGAATGCTTTGCGACTATAATCTTATTTGAGAAAACTGACCTTTGAAACAAGCAGAAACTTAGAATCACTATATTATTAAGATAAAGATACAGATTAAAAGGTATATAACTTAGAAAAGTAATCAAATGTGCTTTTTCAAAGAAGTGCCCCTGCTTTGGTTTCTATGAGTTTTCTGATAAGTGCAACTATATGACAAATCCATACTATCCCTCTTTCCAATCAGAGGATTTATGTGCAGTTACTCCACTATCTCAGAGAACTACCATCTCTGCGTTAATGAATTAGTACACATCAAATGGTTTCAAATAATGCCTTAGTTCATTCAGGCTGCTATAATAAACATACCAGAGACTGGGTAGCTTACAAACAACAAACCTTTGTTTCACACAGTTCTGGAGGCTGGGAAGTCCAAGGTCATTACATAGATTCCACGTCTAGTTGAGACCCTATTTCCTCACTGACTGCTATCTTTTCATTGTAACTTCATGTGTCGAAGAGGTCTGGGATCTCTCCATATTATCTTTTACTTATCCCATTCAGGAGAATTTTGTCTTTATTAACTTTTTCTCCATTATTTTGAAACATTGTAAAACATAAAATGTGTTTTTCTCTACCATGCATGCTTATTGAGTAGTATTTAAGTTAACCCTTTTGCCACGATGGTCCGATATATTTGAATGAATATTTCCATCTGCTGACTATGGCTGGAAACTTCCAGAAAGGAAGTTTAGGAAAGCAGATGTACATTTTTCTATATTTTTGTGTTTTTCAAGAATAAATAACAATAGAATTTTTTTTACATAAAATAATGTCATTTATATACAAAGCAGCTCAAATTGTTACTAATTGCATAAAGAGTAAAAATATCAACTTTTTGTTTTTTTGTGGATTTTTGACACATTTTGAAAAAAAAAACAAACTTAAAATCAACTCAGCAAAAGAGTTAAAAGGAAATTGAAAATTATCTCGATCAGGAGAAAGGGAAATTTACAAAAACTCTGAATACAATAACAATGGGCAAGTCTGCTCATCAGTAGTACATCGGTAAAATAATTCATTTTAAATAATCAATGCTTACTATGTACTTACTAAATATATCCCTTGCAGTTTGTGGAGGACACATTCCAAGGTGAACTGTAATGTGTCACAAGCTTCTATAATACCTCCTCCTTGGCTGTAAGCATTACCTGCCATTTGTTTCTAGCCAATAGAATATGTTAAAGGTGACAGGACAGTCACTCCCTTAAGTTATGTAACATAATACTCCTTCATAGCTAACTGAGTGATTCTCCTACTGGGCTTGAAAAGTAACCTGCCATGTTTTGCAAGAGTCACCAGAGGAAGAGGCCAGTGTGGCATGGAATTATGAGCAACCCCTAGAATTTCTGCTGACAGCCACCAACAAATAAGAAACTTAGTTTTACAGCTGCAGGGAATTTACTTTTACCAACAAGCATGTGAGTTTGAAAGGGGATTTTGGCCTTCAGGAAGGAATGCAGTCCACCTGAAACCTTCACTGTTGCCTCCTGAGGCCCTGACCAGAGAATCCAGCTAAACTGTGCCTGAAAACTTGAGACAATAAATATAAGTTGTTTTAAGTTGCTATGTTTATGCTAATGTCCTCCATGGCAATAGATAACTAATCCATCTTGTCACATTTTACTGCATTCTGACCATGTAAGGTTAAACTATGAAGTAATTGCATAAGTGTGACTTGTGTGTATATAGTCTACATAAATTGCTATCAAATCTGGCATATGCCCCTAAAACTAATTTCTAATTAAAATACCTCAAACCACTTACATTGTTTTGACTTGTTCTTGTATTTTTCACTTATAATGAAAAAAATGTGTGCTAACCTGAATTCAAAGAACTTTTAAGCTTAGGAAAGCAAAACCAAGAAGTGGTTATCCATAACATATATTTTGTATGTTTGTTTGTTTGTTTACATTTTAATTTGATATAGCCATTGCCTTAAAATACATTACTACGACAGAAGGTGTTAGATAAATGATTACTACTAATTCTACAAAAAAGGCTAAAGCATGAATCCCTTAATGAGGGATATCTTAAAATAAGAAGAGAAGGACATTCAAGAGATGCCTAGGACCTTACTCAGTGCTGCTTAACTTGCAAAAGTAACAAGTACTTGACATGCTTTTAACATTTGACAAAATAATGTTCAAAAAGAAAGTTCTAATATTTCCCAGAGATTTGCTTTCACCAAAAAAATTTAACTATTTTACCAATATGAATTATCATTAAATCAATTTTTATTATGTGTAAATGAGATATTCAGGGGGACATTTTGACAAAAGATATTTAAAATGTTTATCACAAAGATTTTATTGTTACTCTATGGTGGAATTTATTTTTTTTTTGAATTTGTTTTCTGATTTTTAACTAGAAAGAAAAATACAGGATACATAATTTATAATAAACATTATATTTAGTATTTTGATTATTTAAAGGCAACCTGATATCTCCAATGATTTTGTTTTTATTATTGGTCTCTTTATACATGAAAGGAAATTTAAGGTATCAGAAATTTTGTTGGTTTAAATTTTATAAGTGATGCATGTTTTGTCTAGTAAAATATCACTTTGATTACTGGACATAACACAAGCAGTTATGAAATAGTGTAATGCAAAGTTTTATTATCCTGACAAGGCTATTATGCTTTGCACAATGTGACAAAAGCAAGATAACATAAAGTTTAAACTATTTCAACTTTAATACAAGTTCCATTGACATACTTGATTTCCCAGGCAGAAGGTAAATTTTTTGACATTTAAAGAATTCCCTTAGCAACATGTTTTTCAATGCATTGTACTCTGCCAATTATGATCATTCCAGCTCATTAGACGCTGTCTGGAAACAAAAGGACTGAAGCAGAAATACTCCCTACTGATACATTATTTGTGAAGGATTGGCATTACACAATTAGCAAATGTTATTAAATGTCTTTAAGTATCATTAGTGAAGAAGAATGGAAAACTGTTTAATGGTTACCCCTCTGTGCTTTAAATGGATTGATAGTGCATGAAGCCATTTAAAGATATTAAATATAAAAAGACAAGCAAGACCATCTGTTTTATATATTCATTACCCTATACACTTTATTTTGTGTAAGTATTTCATTAAAAAAGAATTCATCGGACTGATACAGTGTTCATAAAAGAAGGTGAAACACCTACATATATATCTCCTATTAAAAACATCTTTAATCACATTTCAGCAATATTTATATTAGAATTAAAATACAGCTTTTATTCATATCACTGTAATCCTTGAACATGTCATTAGAAAACCTTACTTATAATTTAACAGAAATTCTTACAATGCAAGTGATTGTGTGCTGTTAAATGAATCTATCTTTGTCTTTTAAAAGCCGTGTTTTCAAAATTTTATCATATTATCTGAAAAACTGCTGTTAAAAATTGTAATACTTGAATGATATCCCAGTTTCACTATTAATAAACACACCTCAAGAATTTAACAAGATGAATGTGATTAGTTTTCTTTACTAAGTGATAGAGTATTAACTGTGGATAAGAACTATTGCAGATTTTTCATATTTATAACAAGAAGAAAAAGTAGGAGAGTGAAGTTTGAACAAAAATATACTAGCAGTAACTCTCCATTTGCTATAAAGCCATCGAGTTAGGTTATAGTCAGGTCAGCCAAGGCCTTGCAATAAATTAGATAGATGTGTTGCGTGATTCAGCTGCTCACATAGGAATCTTTATACAATTTATGAAATACGAATTAGTCTTACTTTCCAAAAAATGATATCAAATATTTTTAGAAGTATTAAACATATTTTTAAAGAACATGCCAAACAAATGAATTAACAAAACACTATTGCTAGCATCTCATTTTCTCTGTTGAGTATAGTTAACAATATGTAAAGAAGTCTTACTACCTACCAACAAAGTAGATGGCAACTTTTTATAAATATTTCTTTAAATAAAAACAAACATGCAAATAAAGAATTTACATAACACTCTTATCAGCATGTATATCTCTATTAGTATCTTTGCGTTATGTAGTATAAGGTTCCAAATGAAACAAAAGAAACCATTAGAAACATCAAGAAAGTAGCCTCTAGGATATGACACCTAAAGCACAAGCAACAAACTTCAAAATAAACAAGTGGAACTCCATCTAACTGAAAAGCTTCTGCAAAGCAAAGGAAACCAATGAAACTAAGATAAACTATGGAATAGAATAAAAAGTATTTGCAGACCATGTATCTGTTAGTGGGTTAACACCCAAAATATATAAAGAACTCATACAACTCAATAGCAAAAAAAAAACAAATAATCAAATTTAAAAATGGACAAAGGACCTGAATAGACATTTTATTTTTCCAAAGAAGATATATAAATGGCCAATAGATACATGGGAAGATGCTCAATATTACTAGTCATTAGGGAAATGAAAATTAAAATCAGAATGAGATATCACCTCACGTCTGATAGAATTGCCAGCAGCAGAAAGACAAGATATAACAAGTGCTGGTCTGGATGTGGAGAAAAGGGCACCCTTGCACTGTTGGTGGGATTATAAATTTGTACCGCCATTATGGAAAACAATACAGAGATTCGTCAAAAAAAATAAACAGAACTACCCTATGATTCAGCAATTCCACTGCTTGGAATATATCCAAAGGAAACAAAAACACTATGTTTAAGAGATATTTGCACCCCCATATTCCTAGCAGGATTATTTACAATACCCAAGGCATGTAAACAAGTGCCCATTGATGGGTGAATGGATTAAGAGGATGTGGTATACATACACAATGTAATATACACATTAAAAAGAAGGAAATCTTGCCATTTGCGACAATATGGATGGATTTTGAGGGTGTTATGCTAAGTGAAAAAAATCAGATAAAAAAATACTGTATGATCTCACTTATATGTGGAATTTAAAAAACAAAACAAACCGAAACAAAAAAACACCTCATAAAAAAATATATCAGATTTGTGAATACCAGTGTCAGGGGTGTGTTGAGGGGGTATTAGAAGAAGGTGGTAAAAGGTACAAGCTTCTAGTATCAGACAAATAAGTACTAGAGATGTGAAGTGCATGATGACTGCAGATAAGACTGCTGTATGGTACACACGGAAGTTACTAAGAGAGCATAGCCTAACCCAAGAGTTTTCATCACAAGGAAAGAAACTTTTTTCTTTTTTTTTTTGTATCAATATGAAATGATGGTTGACTAAATATACTCTTGTAATCATTTCACTGTATACCTTAAACCTATACAGTCATCATGCTGTACTGACATACAGTGCTGTAGCTGTATGTCAATCACATCTCAATAAAACTGGAAAATAATTAAACCCAGGATATCATCAAGGACCAATACAAAAGAAAAAAAAAAAAAGAGCGAGAGAGAAAACAGCTTTTAGAATATCTTGTGAAGACAGTCACAAGCATTAAAAATTTTGAAACTGAAAAATGTAATAGAGGAATAATATTTATATAATGAGTAATTTATTTGCTATTTCAATTTTAGACCATTCACTTTGCCTCCCAACAAAGTTTCAGGTTTGAAGGAGAAAAAAGGAAACCCTGATCTGGAAAATTACAGAAATTGCTAAAGATCTGGGGAAAAAATGCCTAATGTCCTTATCACACTAACTGTGAATTCACTGCCAAAGTCCATTATAAGTTAATATGTTTTCATATCCTGTTACTTAAAATAGAAATTTAGTTTACCTCTTCACTATTATGTTAATACATATTTAAAAGAGGAAATATTTATATTTCAAATATTTATAAAGATGTCCTATTCAAGTTTTTCTTAGTCTGGCTATCCCAAGTCATACTCATTTATATTCAGAAATTATGATAATTTGATGTAAATACTACTTAAAATACATTCTTGAATCTAGATGTTATTCATCTCTTAATACCAGATAGTCCACATTTATCTACAACTAGGAAATAACAATCAAACTTAAGCAGCTGAAAAGATGTCATAAGTTTGCATTTAAAATCTCACACACTACATATATGGTCAGCTCAAAATGTTTAGATTCTAACCTTGGATACATGCAGAATAAACTTGGTTATATGACAAATATCTTTAGTCTGGTGACAGTATGTATGGTAGGGAGAAATAGTTTAGACTCTAAACATAACTGTAACAAAAATGATAGTTGATGGTATTACATGTTAAGTATGGCAGACAGACTTTTAAAATCTAATTTGCTTTGACCTACTTACAACGCAATTTTCTATTATTCTTTAAGATATCAATCAATATATTGGTTGATATTGATATTGATAATGTGGCAGAATCTTTAACTGGTTCATTATCACACATTTAGAACCCCCAATCCCAAATCTGTATTTCAGCAAGAATTACAATTCTTTTTAAAAACTACTGGTCCTCAATAACAGCTCAAATGAATTAGCTGACTGTATAATTATTGTGGAATTTTATTTAATCAGTGGCTATCCAACTTTTTTTTTTTTTAATTTTAAGATCCACCCTATTAAAGTAGTAAAAAATATTCAGGAACAAAATTCTTTATTTATATGATTTACATCTATAGATATTTATCACATTAGAAATAAAGACACAGGGGCGTCTTTTATGTGGAATTTTTATGTTGTCCTATTTAATTGTATTTCTTTTTTTTTTTTTTCCGACCTAGTGTGAGGCAGTGAAGAATATAGTAACCATTCATACAGTGTAGTGCCACTACCTGATTAGTGCTAAGACACCAACAATTTTATCCACCATCACAACAGTGCAATGTCAACACAATATAAAATGGTATCTTGAGATTATTGTGAAAATGATTTTGACCTTGTAATCCCCTGAAATGATCTTGGGAACACTGGAGGATCCATGGACAACACTTTTAAGAACTACTTTTTAAAAGCTAATGTATTACTTGGTGCAGTAATTGGAAAATTCATATTATTTATAAGACGGTTTATTATCTTCTGGGAATATTTTTCTCCATTTTTATATCTTAGAGGAAGTACAAATATATCAGTGACTAGGCATATCACAAAAGTTTTGTGACTTCTAAACTATGCTGAGTATAATTAGTCATAGATTGATATTACTTATAAATAATAATTTTGTAATAGCCTACATCCTAAATGATAAATCTTCATTACTTCCATATTTTAGAACATATGCAGCAAACATTCTAAAATGCCTAGGTGCTTTAAAGCACAGAGAACAGGTGCCAAAACTAGGTAGGTAGTCTGGTGTGAATCCTGGTCCAGCAACATTTGGCTTTGTGACAGCATCACATTCCTTATAGTGACCTGTTTATCAGTTTCCTCCTTTGCAAAACTGAGCATAATTTAATAACTACTTCATAGGACTGTAGTGAAAATTAAATAAAAAATACTGGGGAAGTACATATAAGTATACATAATAGTATAAAAATTAACTAAATGTTAGGTTAATACAAAGATAAAAGTAGAGTAAAAGGGATCATAATTTTGGAATATGAGTTTCTGAGAAACACAAGTCACTGCATACTTCCAGATGAAGAGTTTAAGGTATCTACAATTTAATACATTTAAGTAATTAGCACATTTATAAGATTGAAGACTTGAGATGTTAAATAAATATTAATGAAAGAGAAAAAAGGCATATGTTGCTTTTAAATTTCTGGTTATTGAAGCCAGAATTTTATACCTAGCACAAATAACAATAATTTATCCTAATTGTTCCTCCCAATGACAACTGAGCATTTTTGGCTTCTTTGAAACAGACATCTTAATTTCTAAAAATTCATTATGAGCTTATATTTTTGCTAATATAAAAAGAAATGTGAATGATATGACATTGAAATAAGGTGAAGACTCACTAAAACATACACTGACCTTTTAAAAGTTTTAAAGTTTATTTATAAGTTGCCAAGGACCCACCAACAAAGTTAGACGGGAATCATGGATTAAAAAATTGCAATTAGAGGAGGAAAAATGAAAGTGTTGAATTTTACTAAAGATGGCTGACACTGTTTTTGATTCTGCTAATTTACTGACACTATGAAAAGCAGTGTGCTGTTAATGTGTGCAGATAGCACAGAAGGATGTCAGAAGTCTTTCAAAACACAATGAGTATTTTTAGTATTGAAATGCATTAACGTTTTGTTGACATGCTAGACCAGAATTTTATTGTTAATTGGAACAGTTTAATATATTAATTTATTTTTTAAGGAGCTTTGTATAACCTAACTACTATTTCTTGCCTTTACGTTATTTTAATAGAATTATGTATTTAAAATTTTAAAACTCTCACATGACAAAGCAATACAGAGTCAGAATATATAGCCAATATCTGAGGCGCCTAATCAAACATTACCATAAACTTCAGGGCTGTGCAAGAAGATACAGTCATGTTACAGGTAGTAGTAGTCATATCTCCACATACTTTCTGCTTCTTAGGTAACTAGTGATTCTGTTCAAGTCCTTAAAAAGAAAACTGTATGATGGACATTTGTATTTAAGCTTTGTCCTTCTAAAGATAAAGGAATTATAAAATTTTCCATAGAAAGGAAATAAATGTCATTTCCCAGTTAGAGTCTCCCTGGCTCTACACTGAGGCTGCATTTCAGGTGTGGGGCCAGCTTGTAACTAGGCAGCTATGGTTCCCTTTATTTATGCTTCATTAGTCACTTGTTCCTCCCATCAAACTGACGAATTACTTTCTCATCAATGCTCATCTTCTACACCACAAATACAATAAAGCTTTTCATTATTTCAAACATACATATATATGTATATGTACATATATATATGTATATATATATATATATATAAAATGTAGACCTAATGGTATAGTGAAACTTCATCACTCAGACACTGTAACTATCAGCACAAAGGCCATTGTTGACCTACTTTTACCACATCTGCACCGATAATCAGAAGCAAATATTACACACCACTACTACTTAATCTTCAAATATTTTAGTTTATATCACCAAAAGATAAGGACTTTTTTTTTCCCCAACATGATCACAAAACAATGGTTTTCTCACACACACACAGACATACACACATACAGTATTTAATATCAAATACCTACTTAGTGTGTTCCAGTGTACAAT
Organism: Rhinolophus ferrumequinum; assembly: GCF_004115265.2. Classification (NCBI taxonomy): domain Eukaryota; kingdom Metazoa; phylum Chordata; class Mammalia; order Chiroptera; family Rhinolophidae; genus Rhinolophus; species Rhinolophus ferrumequinum. The sequence continues at coordinate 66,725,826 of NC_046290.1, forward strand.
TTCAAAGGAAGTCCTTTTGTTTTTTTATAGTTTGTTGGAATCAGGATCTAAATAATTTCACACATTATGATTGACTGACCAATATCTTATTTGTACTTTAATCTAGATTTTTCTACTGTCTATTTATTTTTTTCCTTGCAGTTAATTTTAATAAAGACATCAGTTCATTTGTCCCATAGAAAGTCCCTCTGTGTAGATGTTGCCTTTTTATGGTTAGTTTAGTATATTACCCTGTCTTCTGTATGTCAGACTCAAGTCTAATTCATTGTTTATGCTGAATTCTTCCATAAATATGCAGGTAAAGACTTGTTATCTCTAAAATACTTATTAAACTACATGTATTATTGCAAAAAAAATAAATAAATAAATACACATGGCTTGAGTGACAATGCCAAAAAGATGACTTCTTCTAAAAATAGTAGGAACAAACTCTCTCTTTTATGGAGGATGTTCAATAAACTTCTAGCTTCTTTCCTTCTGAAATAATGCATTCGTAAGAGAATATAAGTGCAACAGTCAGAGTGAGAATGAAAGCCCACCCTTTGTTCACAGAGTCTCCAGTTGGTGTTTCATCAAACTTTGTTTACCATTTACTTACCCCACTGAATCAATCCATGCTTCTGTAAAATTTTTGGATAATCCACAGAACTGGACATAATTCCTTTAGGCTTAACAATTACAGTATTTCCTAATGAGTTATGACTAGATTTTACCACAGAACCTTCCCTTGGATTGCTTGTGTTAATAGTTTAGATAGATCAGTCCTAGCTGATACCTAAAGTAGAGACCAAATAGAATCTCATTTCCTCAGGAATAGATAGTCAGTACTTGAGTTAAATTCAATAAATAATATTATTCTTTTGTTTTCTGTTTAGTTCAGATAGCTATATTTGTACTTTAAATGATGTCTTGTTAGTTCCCCTGTTTGAGCAGCTATGTCCCCAGGCCCAAACACTTCCCTTATCAGGCTCTTACAATCAGGGAGCCATTATTCACCATCCCAATTGCCCCAAGGCCAGTAATCAGACAAGCAGGAACAGCCCCTAAATCTAGGATCCTATACAATTATTCTAATTAGCCATGTTAAGATGGAGTTCAGGAAACCTTGCTAACCACCCAACTCGTATCATATATAATCCACCTTCTAAAGCTCTAGCCTGCTTTTACCCTGTCCCCAGGTCCAACCCTCTGTGTGGCCCTGCCTGGCAGCCTTCTTTAGTTTGGAGCCTTCTATTGCATCTATTAGATTTTCTAAATGAAATATAGATAGATAGATAGATTGATAGATACATAGATAGATAGATAGATAGATAGATAGATAGATAGATAGATAGATAGATAGATAGATAGATAACCAAGGTTTATTGCAGCTCTGTGTATAATAACAAAGATTGGAAACCAATCTATGTTTAATTTGGGATAAGGTTAAATAAATTATAACATATCCATATGATAAAATATTATGCAGAATTAAAAAAAAACATGTTGGTGCAAATTCAGAAAGTACTTCTAGATGTATTAGTAGGTGAAAAAATAAGGTACAGAGCAGTTCCTTCTTATTTGCATTAAAACACACAAAACTGTCAGCAATTATTACTTGTGAAAGTGGGATTTCCCAAGTGAGATATTTCATTTTGAGCTTATTTTCTGTGCTTTTCAGATATTTTAAAATAGTCATTCAAAATGTTCATACATTTTTATACAGACATTAAAAAAAGGAGGGGGGAGTTTGCCAATCATATTGAAACTCGGGAAAGAATCTCGTTTTTTTAAATTTCTTTTCATTTATTTAACAAATAACACATACTGCAGTTACCATAGGCATACTTTTAGTCAAAGTGCTTTACTCATTTAATGCTCAGAACCTATAAAGTAGGTACTGTCACTGCTACTAAAGAGAATAGGGAAGTACAGAGAGTTTAAGTTTTGTAATGGCAGATTCAGATTTCAAATTCAGGTAGTTTGAAGCTGGAGTCCAGAATATAACCACATGATCGACTACTTTTTACTATCTATGACATGGTAAGAAAAAAAAAATCAGTATAACCAATTCAGAGTGACAAGGTCAGGCTATATGCCAGGGAAGTTCACAATTTGGAGTGTTCTACTGGGAGTCCATGTACTACACAGATGTAGATAGGAATATGGATATAAAAATATCGATATAGACACAGATGTGGATATAGATATATAGATCTCCAACAACAAGGAGCTTGGATTTAAGTTATTCCAAATTTAGTCTTTGACTTTTTTTTTTTTCCTAAAGATAAAGCAGGAAGAAGACTAATGATCTGATCCAGAAGTACTTTCCCCAGAAAAGGGCAAAATCCCACAAAAAGAAAAAACATTAACATTGAAACAATAATTATATACAAACAATGACAAATGACAAACCATCAAACTTCTTCACATACAGCAAGTACATCATACCAAAGTAGGAGGGGTGGTTTCAAATTAGATGACCAATGTAAATTTCTAAAATGGGGTGTATGTGCTTTTAAATATTCAGTGAAACTCAGAAAGAACGAGGTTTTTCTTTTGTGCCTTTCTAACTCCCTTAGGAGCACTGAAGCTTAATTATTCTCACTCTTCTTTCAGTTAATTCTAATCTAGAATAACTCTATATCACAGTTGAGATTCCTTGTGCTTTTTTGCTGAATTCTAGGAATTTTGGCCTGGCTTTCCATAGTTAACATCCTTATGTTACATGCGAAGATTTGGACCCCATGAATTAAACATCAGTACTATGAAAATAGAGACAATCAATGAAATACGAGTATTCATTCGTCACTGTAAACATTTTGATTACCAATTAAATGGATTCAAGAAGTTGATGACATATACTAATGCTGCCAGTTTTTAGTTTGGAAATTACAGTACTTTTTAAAGTACTAATGTAAGAAAATTCACTTTAAATGTTAACTATTGTCACTATATGGTTAGGCCTCTATGTAGAACTGTAATCTAATGTTATGAAAATGAACTACTATTGAAATATGAAGCAAACTCAAACCCACTGACATTAAACTTCCTGGCCATTTTATTGTTTAAAACTAGGTAGATATGCTCACATAAACAGGGATTTGTATGACAATTGGGAAATTATAGGAAATGATTTCAAGAGTCTTTATGCTATTGTGCAAGTTAAATATAGAAAAATAAAAAAGAAAAGGTCTCATGTAATTAAATTAGCCATTTCATTTCCTAAATGAAAGCACAGCTTCTTCTATGAGAAGCATTTTGGTACCATTCAAACTTTTAAATTTCTTCATCTGTTTGTAAGATAAAATTATCCAAGATTGTACAGCTAAAAAAATTCATCAAGTAATAGAAACTGCATTTTTTTTTTGCAATTTCAGAAAACAGTTCAAAAAGCTGTACATTATGTGATCGATGAAAAGTAAATGACAGTAGTCATAGCTCTGTTCCATTTCTCACTAAAATGTTTCTTTTTTAATGATCTAAGGAAAGAAACTAAGTAAATGAAGTGGAAATTGAAGTTTACAATTCCTTCATGCTTACATTTCAGTGATTATAGTGAGCTGTTATCTAGTTAGAAATAACACGTGTTGGAAAGCATATGGAGAAAAAGGAATCCTCATACATTTATATCCCCATACATCGTGGGAATGTAAATTGGTACAGCCACTATGGAAAACAGTTTGGAGGTCCCTCAAAAAATTTAGAATAGAGCTACCATATGACCCAGAAATACCTCTTATGGGTTTCTACCTGAAAATTTCGAAAGCATTTATTTATAAAGATATGTTCCTTGCACCATTATTCATGGTAGTCAAGACATGGAAACAGCTTCGATATCCTTCAATGGATGATTAGATAGTTTTTATTTTTAAAGTGCCTGAATTCCTATCATTTGAAATTTCAATAATTACTCTTGTTTGCAATAAAAAATGATAAACTTCAATAGTATTATATTTATCAGGTATTTCAGGGAAAGAGTGGTGAGAAATACCTCAGGAATATGGCAAATGTATGAGATATGCCCTGAAAAATTCTAGGTGTTATTCAAAAGCAAAATTTTAAAAAATAAAGGAAAACAGGTAATTTTTTTCCACAAAAATTGCATAATTGTATTCTTTATATTTGCACAATTTTGCCATTGCATAAAAAAGTATTTAAACTAATTTGTATTACACATTGTCAAAGGATCATGGATTCTTATTAAGCAATTACCTGTAAGCCAATGGAAGTTTCCAAAGAGGCTGGTTATAAATGGCAAAGTTCCCATATCCAGGGAAGGCAACATTACTTGAAGGTAAAGTTTGCTTCTTAATTATTAAAAAACAAAGACAAACAAACAAAAACAGAAACATCCAACCCCCACATTTAATTGTTAACCCACTCTCAGAATAATGATCATGTGTGTTTTATCTTTGGATTTGAAAAAATAAAAGGTATATTCTTTCACAAATAGGTTAAAAAGCAGAACTAAATAACAAAAATAATTTCAGCTATTAATTTAGTGAACATAAATATTGAAATAAATGCCATAATCACTATATTGCTTTGTTCACCAATTTTAGCTGAACTTATCTTCTAACATAATGTAAATGTTAAATGTAAATGTTAAAATCACCATGGAGCCTTGAATTCTTGGCAATCTGCCATTAAGTTTTTGTTATTGTATAGCAACAACAAAAAGTTAGAGAAATATCCAGGGGCCAAAAATTATTTGCAATAGGGAAGACACTGAGCAAATGTAGTTGATGGCTGTTCAGGGAATATAAAATCCCAGTTGCCTATCGAACAGCATACAGGAAGCAAGACTGGGCCCAGTTGAAATGGGAAGTCAGAAACACGAAAATATGCATAAAGCTGGACCCCTGCCCCACCCAAGAAAACTGACTCCAACAACACACAAACTAGGAGAAAAAAACATCAAAAGTGGAGGAAGGTGAGGGAATGGGCCATTATCATACTGGGAGAATGGGCATACCAGCAAATCTCCTTAGAATCTACAATGGAAAGCCAGCTTTCAAATGGGCACCTGACTAGCATTCATAGGATCTTTGTGATGTTAAAACCCTCCCTCTACCATTGCAAGCCAAGGACTTAGTATTTATGGAAACAAATGCAAATTATCTATGCAAGAATGACTTTCAATCCAGGCCTCATTATATTCCTATAAAATGCAGAAAAGTCATGAATCTCTATCCTCTCTCCTTCCCCAACCCCCTTTCTCATACAGACACAGACATAAACTGACATGGAAATAAACGACCATGAGCAAGAATCAGTAGGAAAAAAAATTAATTTCATAATCAGAACGAACAACTCAATAGATACTAAGGTTAGCTACTGTGGGATATAAAGTAAGAACACTTAATCTTCAAAGAAACAAAAGAAAGAAAATATATTAGAAGCTCGATGAATGTGTTAAACAATAAACTGGATATAGAGACAAAAAAGATGTCAAACATAACAGAGAGGTTAGGAGACATATAAAAAAATAGTGAGATGTCTTAAGGCATGCCTGACTTCTGAAAAGAGAGAATATTTAAAACAGCAAAGAGACAACTTTTGAAGGGATGAATCTTAAGAATCATTGAAATAAAATAAATAAATAAATAAATAAATAAATAAATAAATAAATAAAAACTTCAGTTCTTGAAACACAACATATTCCAACCATGGTTTAAAACATAATAAAATCATACCTAGACATATCACAGTGAACATTTGGAATATTAAAAGGAGAAGTTCTTAATGGTAGTTTGGCAGAAATGACAGCTTCAAAAATATCTTTCAAGAAAGAAGAAAAAAGACATTTTCATACAAGCAGATGTTGAGTTTACCATTAAATTCTCCTATCTGAGCAGTATCTAAGGATGTGATTAAGGAAGAAAAAATTGTGAAGGATATAAAATGCAAAATTGAACAATGTGCACTCAAAAAAAAAAAAGAAGTAAACATGTGCATGAGTACGTGCTGTGCACAGACACGAAAACCAGGAAAAGAATGTTCTAGAGATAAGATCTGTGATTCTTAAATGCTTTCAAGATTTAAATAAAAATACTATGAAGTGCAATTCATTGTTTTAAATTGCATTGACTCGAAGGATTTATATTCAGTATAAATCAGTAAGTCAGAAACACAAGAACATTTCTAAACAGATTTGCTGCATTTAAATCCCAATCAATTCAAATTAAGTTCTCAGGGACTTTACTATATTTTATTTTAGAAATGACCCAAAATTCTCATAATTCCTTTTTATAAGGAATAGACAATATTTTTTTCCAGTTAATTTCCAAACTATGTAAAAGTTTGAGTAGAGAATTAAATAATCAGAAAATATTTTTGCATTTCAAATATTTGAATTCAGAAATTAACAATTTAAACAGTTTTCAAAAAGTCTTGCATAGCATAATATAGAAATAATAATCTTAGGACTTACAATGAATAAAATGGAATAAGCATTGCTAAGAGAGTCGCTTAAAATGGAGTCAGGAAGCCATTGTGGAAATGGCACTTATGCATGTTTTAAAAACTCAGTTCTTGGAACTCCTGTTAAGTTGCTAAACTATTGCTAAGCTCAGCTCAAGGCTGTACCATAAAAATCAATGATTGGTACATGGACATATATGGACTTTACTTCATCATGGTGACCATACCATCTGCACTCCTCACCTTGAAAGGAACTACTCCCTTTCAACAACCACCATCCTCCATTTACATAATAGTCTTAACCAACCCCAGCTGATCTAGCCCAAATGCTTCATTTACATAGAGGACCTAAATGAGAACAGCTCTTGACTGTATAAAACCTGCCTCTCTTGGCTCCCTTTGGAACACAGCTCAGGTTGCTGCCTTCATATACAACCACTGATTGCAATCCTTCCTTTGCTCTTTATTACAGACTAAATCTTTTATTTTTTTTCAGGTTAACAGTCCAAATGAGGCTTACTCAACTAATTACAAATACAGACAAAATAATAAAATATAACTTTACAAATTTGAAGTTTATCTATAATTATACAGAGGGTGCCAAAAAATGTATATACATTTTATGACAGGAAAACTATGAAAATTGTAATACTCAATATATACAGATCATAAAAGTTGAATAGAAGTCACATTTGACTTCTGCAATTACAAGAGGTGCCAACTTAGTTACTGTCAGCTTCCAAACACTTCTAATTATTGTGAACTACTGCTTGAGCAACGTTGACCAAAGTGTTCACTTGTATACATTTTTTGGCACCACCAATATATTTATAACCACATTTTCTAAGAAAAGTACAATAACATTCATTACATTTTAAAATAATTAGAAAGAACATTAAATGTTCTAAAATTCTGATGTTTTAAGAAATAATAAGCACTAATTTAAATACTGATTATAAATCCCTTTCAATAATGTTTGGTTATAAAATTTTAGCTGATTTTTAAATATTCTTTTAGAATTGTTTTAAAAGCCCATAATCATTTTACTCTGATGAAGCACAAAGAATAACTACTACCTGGTCAGCTGCACAAAATCATAGAATACCTTTTATTTTACATTTATAAAAAACAACCAGCATCCCAAAATAATATTATTTTAAAGAATTAAGAGCTCTATTACAGGCTTGTTCTTTACTCCTAATATAAATATCAATATCAATGTAAGTATAAATATAAATATATATGTAATTATGAAGCAACTTGTAAGGATACCAGGCATGGTCCCTTTCAAAGTATACAGGGTGTAATAAAAAATTATGGTGAATGATAAATTAAAAAAATAATAATTACAATAAAAGACACATTGCCATGAATCACCCTCAAAATACTCGCCCTCATTTCAAACACACTTATCTCATCATTCTTTCTACTTTCTGAAGCAGTTCTGGGAGTCCTCTTTAGTGAGTGTTTTTAGCTACACTGTCATGTCTGCCTTGATGTCCTAAATCAATTCAGAATGTGTACCTTTCATGGTCATTTTGACTTTGGGGAAGTCAGACATTGCATGGTGCCAGATCCAGTAAACAAGGTGGATGAGGAAACACTTTAATGTTGTTTTACAGAAATTGCCATACCAGAAACAATGTGTAACACAGAGCGTTGTCATGATGGAGGATGAAGTAAAGACACTCACGAAAGAGGACTTCCAGAACTGCTTCAGAAAGTGGCAATAATGATGGGATGAGTGTATTCAAAGCAAGAGGGAGTATTTTGAAGGGGATTAATGGCAATGTGTTTTTTACTGTAATAATTTTTAAAATTTATTTAAACATTTACCGTATCTTTTGTTCATACCTCATCGTACACTTGCACATTTCTTTAAAGGTTTTTAAAAAATTAAAAGCTTCCTTTACTTATCAAGAATTTATAGTCTAGTGTCGCCAACAGAATATGAACCCTAAGTTACAGTACAGGGTGACTGTTATATAAGAATTTAGAGAGGTATAATTGATATACAAAATAATGCACACATTTAATGTATGTGCCTTGATGAGTTTGGACATATGAACATGCATACACTCATGATACCATCACCATAATTAGGGTACTAAACACATACATCGTCTCCCAAAACAAAATTTTACAGAAAAAATAATAAAGGTGGCAAGTTTAAACTACAAAGCAGAGTAGAAAACTAGAATGTTAACAGATGTACTGATGGTAACAACAATCACTCAATTCAAATTGGGCAAACACATTTTAAACTTTTATTTCCTTACCCACTGTTCTAAGTATGAGAGTTTCCCATCCAAAAAGAGGGGGACTGAATCTTAAAGAAGTTGTGTTAACAAACCTGGAAGAATTACAGGAAAAAGCCCAGTTTATTTTGAAGAGATGATTTAGATACTTTTATTATTGAAAGAGACCCATAAAATAGTTGAAACTTCTGGCCTCATTTTTTGTGACCGCATGACAAAACTCGTAAGACTACTAGAACAGTGGATAAGGACACAAAAGTCAAAAGTATTTTTCCCCAATTTGACATTAAATGATTACTATTACCCTAAGTCTTTTAACATCCCATTCTCTACTCTAGTTTCTAGTTTAAGCCTTCATTATTTATTTTTCCCATAAGATTGTTTTTACATAAATGAAACTTTTGAGGAAATTAGTCATCAATGCCTTCTTTTTTTGTGATAGTTACCTAGAGTACATAGAGCTTTTTTTTTCTGTTACCACTGGTTCTTCAAAGGATAGCTACCCATACAATTTGCCTTTACGCCGCCCAGATAAAATACATCCCAAAATTGGGGCATTTGTTTCCACTTATTTCCAAGTCCTTTTATTTTGTCTCTTCAATAGCCAGTGATGTGATTCTCCAGGGTTAACACCTGTTATTAACAATTCCTAATTCAGACTGCATTTTCTCCTTCTGGTGTGAACCCTAATTGCTATGATCTGTGTCTTCTCTGTGAGGACTTTGGTACAGTCTCCTTTATTATACTCAATACTAAACTAATTCTTTGAAAGAGTTTAAGTTTAGAAACTTACTCTGTGATTTAGTTCCCCATTCACTACAAGTACTTTAAAGTTTGTGATATTCTCTGTATTCTATTTTTGCTATAGTTATGGAAAATGGGTGATACTACATGTTCCCCTTGTTGATAGTTATAGTTCATGAAAGGTGTGGTCACTATTTTTCTATGGAACCAAGAAGTGATAACATGAACTTTTTGGAGTGTCCAGGCAATTTACAATTCAGTGTTCCACATTTTAGTGTGTCTGAGTTTTGTTTTTTTTTTCCCTTGATTAATTTACTTTGTCCTCTATCCTTTGTATTTCCTATGATCTTGAAATTAAACCTGGGATTTTCCTTTTTCAATCATTCATGAGTCTGTGTACTTCATTTTTCATCGTAGCAGGGTGTGAATAATGTAAGGTTGTCCCACTCTTATGAGAGCCAATTACATTCAAGTGATTAAATTGATGACAGCCAAATATCTTCATTGTAATGATATATATTTTTTCTTTTATATTAGCAATTAAAAAGAGGAAAAAAATTAGTCAGCAACACAAAATGTAATTTTGATCATATGAAAAGTCTGTGAATATAAAATATTCGAATAAATCTCTCAATTCCTGTCATTATTATGCATATGTATTATACATCATTATATTATTATGACGAAACAAAGAAAAACAAATTTCAAATTTCAGCAAAATCTTATGATTTTTCCATTATTCACTAAAAATATCAACAAAATAAAATGCTTAAAATATCAGATAGTTGAAAAATCACATCATCTTACCTATATTTTTCATATTTAAATAAACGGGTATTAGTTAGTGTCCCAGTGCAATTCTTCTTGAGAACTCATGTTAATTTTTTTCCCATCCCCCAACCCTTTTCCCCTTTGGCAACCATCAACTTATTTTCTATATCTATGTCTGTTTCTGTTTTATTTATTCATTTATTTTTGTTTTGTTTTGTTTGTTTTAGATTCCACACCTAAGTGAAATCATATGGTATTTGTCTTTCTTTCTCTAATTTATTTCACTTAACATAATGCCCTCTTGGTCCACAAATGGCAAGATTTCATTCTATATTAAATTTTTATTGTTGCACTGCCAAATAAATATTCAGAATATTTGGGAAGGCAAGCCAGAAAAATATTATCCCACAAAACAGAATGCAATTTGAGAAAATATATGTGATAACCTTACAAAAAGGAACGAATAATGCTTACTTAATGAGAAAGGTACAGCAAGCCTCATGCATAAGACAACTTACAAGCTAGAGGTTATATTTGATTATATTTGATAAAAATTGCTCTAAGAAAAAAAAACATATCAATGTTTTCAACATTTTGGCTATTCTTTAAAATAATTAGACTCAGGAAAATGAATAAAATAAATGAAGTTGATTAGAAAATATACTTATCAGTGTTCTCTCTCTCTCTCTCTGTCTCTCTCTCTCTTTCTTTCTCTCCTTTTTCTCCATAGCCATTGGGAGCCATAGATAAGTAAATGAATTGGAACTGAAGAAAAGATTTCTATTGGGAGATGAGGCATAAGAAGGTCACAGATATCTTCTTCAATGTATCACTCATGAATAGTTAGATTTGCATGAAGTCACAAGTCTAACTCAAATGATCTCAAAGGACCATTTCAAGGTTTTTGATTTATAACACAAGTGTCATTCCATAATGGAAGAACATAGGATTTAGAGTGAGAAACTGGAATTTTTGTTTCAACTTTACCTCTGACTGCTATAATATCTAAGTGAGCAAATCACTTAGTCTTTCTCAAGTGATTTCTCAATGGTGCACTTGACATACTTAAAATAAACTTCCCAGATTTCATTTAAGGTATGTACATGTCTATATATATATTTGAAATTACAAAAATATTAGGTATCTGTATTTATTTGAATGAAGGTATAAATATTCACAATTCAAATTACTCTATTAGTTATAATTCAGTATATAATGCATCATACAATATAGCTTTTTATTTTGTACATCTTCCCTTCATTTAAAATATTTCCTTCATAATCTTTTTTACAGATTATAATATGTTGAGATGAATCTATAGCAGCTCCATACTTAGAGTATAGATTAAAAACCTGTATTTTACCTATATGAACCATGCAGAATTTTTTTCACACTCAACTAAGTGAAAAACTGAGTAATCTCCTTTGGTGATAGACTTAATTTATCAGAGAAGTTGTGTCTTTTAGTGTGCTACCCACAATAGATTTTGAGAGTTTATTCTGCTACACGGGAATTTTGATGATAAATGTATTATGTCTAAGTTACATTATCTTTCTCCTCCTAATTAAGTTGCTGCTTTATTTTTCAATTGTAATGCATAGGAAATGTAATGTTAAGTTTAGCAAAAAGGAAAATAAAAGTGCATCAAAGAGCGGAAAAGTAAATATTTTTAATAAGGATGCCATATTTTACTTTAGTTTCAAATACAGCTTATTGCAACAATTCTTCACACTCTATTTCAACATTCATGCTACACAGGCCTCTTAATATTTAAAATTAATGTTGAGTTTTCCTGTGTTTACCTTGGTAAATGTAATGTGATCATGAATGTGAATTCAAAATCACCCAAGAACAAAACATTAAGTGATAATAATCATCATTAATTTCCAAGTGCTATAATAAAAACTGTTCTTTTAAGCTGCAATTTTGACTCTAAATTATATTGAACATCAAATGGTTAAAAATTAAATCATTATCAAATTGTCTCCATTTTAGTATCCAATATGTTTCAATAAAAGTGTCATGGTTTGTCTCCCTAATGGGAAAATAAATTTAGTGTGATAGTAATAAAAGAATATTAGCTTCAAGGTAACAGGGAAACCCCCCCGCCCCAACACACACACACACACACACCAACAGATAAAATGGATTTCCTAGATTAGGAAAAGAAACATTGTAGTTACAGTGAGAACTATAAAGCAAATAGCCATAATTTTACTTAATATGGCGAAGGCATTCTTTAATGACATAATTGATAAATACTATTCAATGTGAACTCATAATAAAGTGAAAAATGAAAATCCAAGACAGAAACAAGAACAATAAAAAGGAGGACTGATTCAAAGAAGGTTAAGCCAAGAAACAAAATGTAGCATTGGAAAAGAGATCCACAGATTGTGTAAGAAATGCTTGATTATATAAGAAAAGAGGCTCTTCTCACAGTTAATATTTGTATTTATGAGTTATTAAGGAGAAAATGAAGTTCCATAGACTTTAGAGTTTGTAGTGTACAGATATGGCCAAATGAAGTAAAGAGTGTAGTAAAATGTATCAAGTTCTCATTTCAGAGAACTGACTTGGTCAATTTCAGCTAATCCTTTTGCTATTCTTCCTAAAGTTATATAAAGATATTAAGTATTTTGTAGAGGAAGAAGAACTCAGTTCAGAAATTGTACTATTGAAAACTGACATTTTTCATTTGTTGGGTATCATAATGATACCATAATATCATAATGGTATTGTATCATATGCAAACCACTTTGAATCATTTATTTTATTTAATTCTTACAAATTAATGTATTACAGCTTATGATATCCATTTTACAGGTGAAATGACTTAGGTTTGGCTAAATGAGTTGTCTATCATTACAAATTTTAAAATGGTAGGACTAGGATTCAACTGATGCGATTTGCTGCTACATCCAGAAGTACTAGATGTTATTCTATAATGCTGTTTCATGACTTCTGTCTTGTATTTCTAGAATATAGGATAAAAGAAGTGCAGCCAAGGAGACATAGTGATACGGGAGTGGGCATCCCACAAAAGTGTGCATATCAGCATTGGAGTCAGGATATGAATCCACATTCCACTGGTGCTTATGGAGGTGCACCAAGGCCTTCGTCAAAATCTCTACAACTGCGAGGTGCAGTACTAAGTGGCTGTCACCTTCTACATAAGACCTTCTTCAGGTACCCATGAAATCTCTTTCTAAACACATTTTTATGTCACCAGTTCATAGAAATAACATCTATCTTCCCCATACTTCTTTCCTTCTCTCTATCAATACTTTACTAATATTTTAAAGAAAACAATTTTCCTGTAACAGGACTCATATTCTCGAGATGTAGTTCCAAAAAGTTCAGTTTTCTGACTTTACCTCCAAATATGTTTAGTGATGAATTTCTCTGAATTGAAAACCTATAGTAACTTAGTTTTCTAGACCCTTCCTTAATTTCCAAAGTAGTTATTTCCCCTGCAAAGCTCCTTAGTGAAAACAAAAACAATAAGCTTAACCTTTCAAGATGTTATATACTTCTAGAAAGGCTATTTTACATTTGGGTGTGCTCTGTGATTTATAAACATTCCACAAAGATGTTTACATGAGGATTATTTCCTTTAATAGTTGTAATAATATTGTACCAGAATAAAACAGATTCAATGTTTTAAATCACTTATCATTTAATATCAGAGTTACCATTTGCAGAAAACCACTGATTTTAATAAAGCACACATATCTTAAATCATGTTGTTTTGTGAAAAACAACCAGATAAAGTACAAGGAGGGATCCAAGTGACTGTAATTTATTCCTTTCAAATTCATTTTGTAAATTTTCTAGATGTACTGTTTTTCTAACATACTGTTATTAAGAACAGTATATTGCCTATGGAATTGAACAAATACCATTTTGAATAAACATTCTAGTCATATGATATTTATCAATTCACTTTTCACATCAACAAACCGAGTTTGTAATTTAAAGATAGCACCAACTTTACTGTTTAGGCAAATTAATTGAATTAATATATAAAAAGGCAGAGTCCCTGCAGCACAGTAGCGTTCAATATGACATTTTTCTGTGTGTGTATGATTATGGTGAGTTTGCTCTGGATGAAATGGGACTCTGAAAATCACACACTAGTCCACTTTGCTTGAAAAACTTTTCTAAAGACTGTTTCTATTACTATTATTGTTCACTGACTTTTAAAATTATTGTTGTATTTACTGTTAGAAGAACAATTTGCCATCTGCCATGTCTAGATATGGAAACTAATTGCTAATGAATGTGGCTGAAGTCCACAGGACTACTGAGCATGCCTTGGAGTCAGCCTGTGATAGCCTGTTTTCCACATCTGTGATTGATTACTCCTGTCTGTGGTCACATGTTGCTTTCCCTGATAGCTGTGAAATGCACAGTATTTTGCTTCGTATTTCATGACATAATTATGCAGCTAAATATTCTGGTAAAAATGTTTCTGAAGAAAGGTCAAAGCTTTGAATAAATTAGGAAGAAAGTGTTAATAAATCTGTACCAGAATTGCCCACCTGCATGCCAAATGAGACTGCTAATATCTTGAAACGGTTTAGATATCTAGATGTGGAACTAATCCATTATCCACAAATTCATTCCTCCTTGCTTTCTCTATAACTATGGAGACAGTACATTGTGTTAAATTGTTATTTGTTAATATTTTTGAAATAAAATTAATTAGTGGTGAGGAATGCAAATGTGAAAGATTTTCATTATGTATGGGACAAACAGTGAGTCGCTGAGTGGTGCTATTCTAATTTAAATGTCTCACTTCAATTGCAGAAGCAAACTCTTTTTATATATTGCCAATTACATACTGTAAATTTACTTAGATATTAATCTGATCCCAAAATGTCGAGTTAGTTAACTGTTAGAAAATGATCTTTTTAGGTATTTCCCTAAAATGTGAATGTACTATTATATCACATTTTTGGTGTACTCTTTATTTTTATTTATAGTTACAAGAATAAATCATCTATATACAGCATATGTTATAGATATTTATGTAACAATCATTGATGTAAATAAAGAAAACTAAAGGGAACTATATTAACAAGATTGGGGTTACCATCGTACTTGCTATTTTGAAACCCACTGACTACCTTTCATATATTATCATAACTGACTTAATCCTACCTATTATTTACTTCTACAAATAACTTATTCTTCTTGAAGCTTTCCATAATACCTAGTTAAAGTGTTCGTTTATGTGACCACTCACTTTGCATCTCTTTGAGATAAACTACTGAACCTGATTTGTTTTATGTTTACATATTTTATCTCCATTATACGTTATAAGATTTTCTTAATATATCGATAGATAAAATATAGTTAATGATCTATTATATAGATAGATATAGATATATATTATTTTTTATTGAAGTTAAATGAGCTGAAGTGGAACAACTGGGATCTTTATTTTACTTTTTCAGTTAACTCCAATGATTTCCCTATATATTCCTAATTTACTTATTTTTGAAATTTTTTGTTAGAAAACCAGAAGCAATTCTCAAAATAAGTTATTAACAAAATAGCCAGGACAAGCTGCTCAGCTAGACAGTGTTGCCAAATAACCACTTATTTTGATTTAAGGCAATCTCCATGCTGGTTTCTAAATCCAAATCTTGCAGTTCTGGGAACGACATAACAGCATTTACCCCTATTCACAGTTTATTTTACTCAGAGGAATAGTAACAACAATACAATCATACATTCTCTTTGCACAAAACACTGACCAAAATTTTCAGAGCTTAAAAGACTAGGGTACCCTTGTGTTCATACTTCCACAAAAAAGTCCTGGGTAGTAAATGATTAAAGTCTGTGAAAGAAAACTTTACCTGCACTAAAACATGCTTGGAATATATAAATGAAACTGTAAAAACACTAAGAGACTATGGGAAGACGTTTTTAAAAGGTTAATCTTTAAACGGAGGTTACGGGTGGGAATCTATTTAATATAATCTCTCCACTAGCAATATAGTTCCGTTAGCACAATACATTTCATCAGCAATTGCTAAATCTCTTCTTAGAGTTCCTAGCTACTCTAGTATCTAAAACAAAAAACAAAACAAAACAAAATAAAACAAAAAAAACCCTAAATATTGTGTACATAAAGTAGGGAAAAATCACATTAGGGAAAATGAAGGCTTAGTATATAAAGCATGCATTATGTAATTTTAAATAAATGTTTAGGTCTTCAAGTCCAACGATTTTTTTTTTTTTAATAATACTGAAATACTACTCTAAAAAAAAAAAAACAGCAATGCCTCAGGATTTTACATGTACATTTTTGCAGATAATATCTTGTTATTATGCTTCTTTTTCACCTCCTATTAATGTCTTATCTAGTGTGATGTTATTCAGACTAAAGAAAACAGGCATATGTTAGTTTCTTTAATCCAAAGCTTAAGCATGTATCAGTCACATGGAGAATATTTTTTAAATGCAGACTCTTGGCTTCATCTTGTTCATACTGTATCAGAATCTTAACGGGTGAGGCACAGTGATATTATTTTTAAATTTCTGCATATGGCACCGAAGCCAATATAACGATTGACAAATCAATGTATTATCAATATAGCAAGGAGTGCTAATAGTATTGTATATGAAGAAGCTGTCATTTGTAGGGAGAATTTAAGGTTTAAAATGTAATGAAAACCTCTGAATGATGGCTGGGGTATTGTGGGAATGTACGCAGACCATTCAGCCAGGTAGCATACACAAATAATGCTTTCCTAACCAAAATTTTAAAAATGAAACAGGAGAATGGAAAAGGTAATTCAACTATAAAATCTTTTATGCCATAAATTCTGTGGCCACTCTATAAACACTGTATCACTAATGTTAATAAAAATTCCAAAAGGAAGCCATTCGCATTTAAATTATTCTAATATATTGAAAGAATGAGTTATTCGTTATATTCCCTAAAGTAATATACCTAACAATTAGATCTATCTGATTTAAAAGCTTATGAATTTCATTCTATCACATATTCTTTGATAAGACTTCGAAAGGGTAGAAATAGAACTTTTGCTATACTTTGGTTAAATTTTTACCTTTATATGATTCAAGAAGTTATTCATAATGGGAACTACTACTGTTCTCAGCTTAATCTGACTGGTTAGGAATAACCAGTTGAAAAAGTGTACATACGCTATTAAGGAAGAAAATGAAATCTGAAGTCTGATAGTCTAACTGCCAAATAATAGAGGCCATATTTAGCTATGTATGTTTTCTAGCTTTGAGAGAAACATATAAACAAAAAATAACTCTAAAAAATGAGATAGAGCAGTAGAAACCTACAGTTATGGTCCTTTGAATGGAATTTCCAACGAACCAAATGTTCTCAAAGTAAGAAATGGCCTCAGGATAAAGATCAATCCAGGGCATTTCCAATAGAATGCCATCTTAGATCAAAGTTTAGATCAAGTACGTGCAGTAAGATTTTTTTGATAAGATTTTGGAAAGAACATAAATATTTAAGGTGATACCTCTAATACTATATTATGAGGCTCTAATTTGTAAAATATGAAAGAAAACTCTCAAATGTTAAGTTCTGGTTACATGCTAATAAATAAACAATTTTCAAAAGGGAAAATCTTATCTAAAAAGTCAAATTTGAGATCCAGGAATTTCTTGAAACTCGTATTTTAGATAACAGAAAACAAATGTATAAAAAAGACTATTCTTATTAGTAAGTATGTGGACATAGTATTTTTTTAACATCCATAAATCCTTTTTTTTTTTTTTTTTTTTTTTTTTTTTTTTTTTTTTAAGACTAGAATAAAAGAGAAAGCCTATGGGTAGTATTTTCAACTAAATTAGGTAAGGACCCAGTGAACTGAGAATATGTGTAGATGAGAATTGTTCTTTATATGTGAAACCTGTCAACTAAAGAGTCAAGTTATCTATTCCCATATTCACCCAACATATATTGCTGAGACAGGTGTAAAGAACATGGATGGAATGAAATGGTAGTCCTTGTTCTATAGAAAATGTTGAATTTGTCTAGGGACATTTCACAGGTTCCTTTATTAAGATCATCCCTGCTCTTAGGAAGTGATTTTCCTTGTTTTTTAACTCTGCACTCTGAGTCAGCCTTCTTTTTGATAAATGGTTCCTATTTGCAGCTGAGTAGCTTTCTGAATCTGCTTTTGATATTTGAAGGTTGAGAGCACTGGGGACTTCTTCAATTTTAAATGTTTCTGCCTGTTTTAGCCTAAGCCGATATGCTTTTGCTGATCCAATTCTCTTAATATCTTTGTGATAGCCCTATGAATAGCATTGGTGTTCTTAACATTAAACCAAAGTCACACCCATGCATGTCTTCAGGGCAGGCTCCTCTCAAAGATATATGTAGGTCTGTTTCAATGAGATTTGTGGGCTGGGTTTGAAATTGCTATTGTACAACAGCCAAATGATTCTTAGAAGCTATTTGTCTACCAGAGAAAGTTGAAAAATCCTCAATAGTCATTTTTGTCTAGCTGAGATAACATAAGAGATGTCACTTTAAATCTTTCCAAAGTTCTAAAGAATTTCACAGCAACATTATTAATCTAAAGTTTCTCAGACCACATTTTACTGGAAGTTCCGTGAGTTTGATCTTTACCCTGAGGTCATGTTTTTACTTTCAGAACACTTTAGATGGAAAGACACCCAGGCTATCTTGTATTTCCTATGAATTTGGCTAAAAAATTGAGCCGTTTGTTTGTTTCTTATCAAATCTTTCAGTATGTTTCTTATCGAATATAGCTAAAACATCAATTATCATTTTTAATTTTCTTCCTGGAAATATCTTTAGCCAGATTCACCAGTTCATTAAGTATATTTTCTAACTAGCTAATAAAAACATGAAACGGCACTTTAGCTAGGGAGGAAATGATAGTTAAATTTCTGAGATACCACTGCACCCAAATGAATGGAAGACAATAGAAATGAAGAGTAAGAAGTAGTAGAGAGGACATGAATCAACTGTTACATTGTTACATTATTGATAAAGGTATAACTTCGTACAATCATTTTTGAAATATGTTTGGCAGCACAAACTAAAGCTAAGCTATACCCTATGACAAGATGATTCTAACCAAAGACATATGCAAGAATGTTCATAGCAGCTTTATTTGTGATAATACCAAACTAGAAATAACCATCAATGATGAGAGTAGAGACACATTGTGGTATTCTCATTTAAAGGAAAACTAGACAGTGATGAAAGAGAACAAACTTCTGGTGCAAAATGTATAAATATCACAGATAAAAGATTGAGTGAAAGAGTAAAAAAGAAATCAGAGTATGTACATGCTGTATGATATCACCTGTATGAAATTGAGTAACTGCTAGAATATACGGTGCTCATAATTGTTACCTTACTGGACTTTTCTATATGTTGATATTGGTGACAGCTAGGGTTCACGTACAGTAAAATTTCTTTGAATGATATATTTGCATTGTATGTATAATATGCTCAATTAAACGTACTAAAACAATGAGATATCATATCCTCCTCTGATATGTTTTGCCTTTTTAATATTTTATTGGATATATAGAATTATTTGTAATTCTGAATGCTTGCATTAAAAAGCGATGGGAGTTTAAGATTAAAATAAAGAACAATTTAAACAAACCAAATAAACTTAAAAAATGGTTTTTTGAAAAGATGAAATACTGCCATTTGCAACAACATGGATGGAACTTGAGATTATTATGCTAAGCAAAATAAGTCACACAGAAGCCAAAAAACATATGATTTCACTCATATGTGGGATATAAAACTGAAAGCAACAAATGAACAAGACGAACAAAGAAACAAAAACTCATAGACACAGATAACAGTTTAGCGGTTACCAGAGGGTAAGGGAGGAGTGGGAAAGGGAAAAGGGGGTCACATATATGGTGCTGGAAGGAGAACTGACTGGGTGGTGAGTACACAATGCAATACATAGATGATGTATTACAGAATTGTACATTTGTAACCTATATATTTTTACAAACCAATGTCACCCCTAAATTTTATAAAAGTTAAAAAAAAATTTTTGAAGTAATGCAGTTGCCACACTTGAAGTCTGATTTTCCTGTACTCATTTTCATATTAAAATGAGAGGGCATTTATGGTATTAGGTCAAGAATAAAATGGGCAGGAGTTGTCACATACTGCATTTGGAGAGGGTTTTTAACCTCTTCACATTTATCTTTGAGTCAAAATTTCATTTGGATAGCGAATTTAGAGTGAGTCAAAGTTTTTGTCTCATAGTATCATACCAGGAATCACTGTATTATAATCTTGTCTATAAAGTTATTAGAGTCATCTAAATCTTCTGAATGGCAAGAGACTCCTCTAAAGGCTTTTCAGAAAGATGGTATCTGTCTTTTTAAAAAGTCCCAACACTTCAAACAACCCCTAGCTCATTAAAACTCTGTGATACATTTTCATAAAGCATAGAAGAAATTTTTAAAGACCTGATGCATTCATGTGAGGCCAAGCATGTTGGCTGTGTGGATCATCTTCTATTTCTCATGAATAAGGAGGAATAATAATATAATTAAGGCAAAAATTGATGCTTCCTTCTGATCAGTCTCCCTGTTTGAATACAGTGTAATGAAAGAGGAAACTTCCAATTTTTTTAGGTACATGAATAAGTGGCTTGTACACTTTTTTAAATTTTTAAAAAGCCTTCTTTAAAGCATAAAAAAATCAAATGAACACACTGAAGAATATTTCAATATCAATCAAGTAAAATTATGCTTCAAGATGAGATAAAAATTGTTTTCTATCACAATTGTAGTCTTTTAGTTACCATAGATATTTTTATTGAGATACAATTTACATACCATAAAATTCAACATTTTAAAGTAGACAATAGGTTTTTTTTTCCTATTTCTTGCCATTTGTCACAACATAGACGGATCTTGAGATTATCATGCTAAGCAAAATAAGTCAGACATAACAAGTCGAGAACCATGACTTCACTCATATGTGGGATATAAAATTGAAAGTATCAAACAAGGCAAACAAACAAACAAAAACTCATAGAAACAGAGAACAGTTTAGTGGTTACCAGAGGGTAAGAGGGCAGGGGAGGTGCTGGAGAAGGATTGGGGAGTCAAATATATGGTGATGGAAGAAGAACTGACTCTGGGTGGTGAACACACAATGTGATATTTAGATGATATATTATAGAATTGTACACTTGAAAACTATATAATTTTACTACCAATGTCACCTCATTAAATTTAATAAAAGTTAAAAAAAATAAAGTGGATGCTAAGATATAGAATACTACACACAATTTATGACTATAAGTGCTATTTCAAAGAAATAAGTAAATGGGAAATGTAAAAGAAAGTCAATTTCGGGTACAGTTTCATTTTTTTTCTAACCAAAAAGAATGAGGCTGCAATATTTAACATATTGTATTGATAAATGGTTTAAAACCAGGTACATGTCCTTTCTTAAGCCATGGAAAACACTTTTGCTTTATGAACAGGGTGTCAATTAATAGTTTTCCCTGAAAGTATTGCTTATTTAAAAAATAAGTTTATTTTGTATTCATAAGTAATAATAGATTCCTGATGCTGTGATTTCTAGTGGCATTTTAATTATTGTAGCAAAGGTCACAATTCCATGTATTTTAAATTAGTATATTATTTATATTATTATATTTGATAAAAATAAGTAAAAATAAAAAATATTTGATAAAAATAAGATGAAAAACAGTAAGGCTAAGTGAAATATTTTGCTTCATAAATCATTTAAATTTATAATCTGTACTTTGGAGTGTCAAAATACTTTTAATATATTTATCTGATAATTTCCATTCTAAGGATAGTCTCACATATAATCCTATGGAGTATCAGAAATAACATTTTTACATTTGACTTAATTGTGAATCAAGAGTATTTTTTTTTTCTTATGATAAACATGAAATTTAGTGCACACTTCATTTAGGTCAAATACATCTTCATTTTTTTCTTTTATTTCATAAAATAATGTGCTCTCAAATCTGAAGGCAACTTGAGCATTTGCTATGTGACCAATTTCCAGAATCAATATTTATCTCTCAAAAGAATAGTTTTGTTTTGTTTTGTTTTTGCTATTCATATTTTATGTAAAAGCGGATATTCTTTTGTGAATTCCATTGACACATGTGAACTATGACAGGATAGATACTAAAATAACCATGGATATTTTTTGCTAATGTATGTGGAGTGAAGAATGTCCATGGCAGCATTCCCTGTATGTACTTACTTTAGGAGCCTGGGACTGTTACCAAATATTTTAATTTGTTTGAATCTTAACCTTTCTATATAATTTTAGCTCAAAAGTATAGTAAGAGTTTTCTTATTGAAATAAAAATGAAAGTGATGGAAAAAAGTAAATTTTAACTCAATTGGATGATACCCAAAGTTGAAAAAATTTGAAAAATGCTTTCATATTCCTATTTGTCACATTTTCTATGCAGACCTGTATATAAAACAAATGTAGAAAAGAGAGTGAAAGGTACAGGAAAGGTTGGGACCAGCTAGCTTACCACAACAGGGAGATAACCATTATCAACTGAAAACATTTGTATAACAGCTTTGTAAATAGGAAAATCTAATAAAATGTTCAGGTCAGAAAACCCCAAAAAGAACTGTTAATTTATATCTCGTACACATTTGCGTAAGTTGTAGTTCTTGCTGCAAAATGGGGATAGGTTCTATGCTTAGAAAATGGGGGTAAGGGCGAAGAAGGTTCAGGATAAATGTAAGAAAGAAGAGGAACCATACTACAGCTCCTGAGTAAGATGGAGTTACTTGGCATGATTGACCCCTCCTTGGAAACAAGTTAGGAAAACTGGATAATATACAAATAACCTATGAATGGAAGCATTGGTGTGGCTCTACAGAAACTAGGGCTTAAAGGGTTAAGATGTCAGATAAAAGGAAACTGAGTAGAAGTGAACCATTGTTCTCCTCAAGGCATTTGTCTATCACAGGTGCAGTGCCAAAGGCTGAAAATCCAAGTAAGGAGTCATGACTAAGAAGCAGAGACCATGGATATTCTGGCCAGCCTTAGATTGCTGGAGTCACAAAATGGAGTTCAGGGCTGTGCAAGCCCTGAACAGAAAGTCCAATATTCTAGGGACAGGGGGTGAAGGCGCAGGAAATGAGGCAGACTCCCTGGTTTTCCCACTGAAGCATGAACCAGATTCTTAAAAAAGCTTCTGTATGTCAAGCACATAATTAAATAAACAGAAAAAGCAAACCTGAGGTATTGACAATCTTACAATGCCAAGCAGACAAAAACCAGTACCTGCTCTTGAGGAGGATGGATCCAAGTATAGCCAAGGATTTAATAGAAATCTATAGGCTCAAATAGAGGATGAGAGCCTATCAGTCATTCCACAGCTCTTAAAGTTGGACTGCAGAAGGTGGGCAGAAAATAAGAGTTCAGAGGTCAATGTTTAACCCATTAAACTTGCATTGGCATATGGACATATAAGAATGGTAATCATATGTGGATAGAAGAATCTTATGGAAATAAAATACTTATGAGTTATTGGTATACAGGTAGAATTTAAAATCCATGTGAATGGATAAAGTTATTTAAGCAGAGTGTGAGGTGAGGTGGGAAGATGGGCTAGGACTGAACTCTGAGGGTTTCCCATATTTATTAGTCAGGCAGAGAAATTAAAATAAAAAATGAAAAAAAGTTGGACTGTGAGCCTAATCGATGCTCTTATGCAAGCATCATTTGTTTAGTTCAAAGAAAGTTTGCATGAAATACTCAGCTTCTTACATTTTCAAAAAAAAAAAAAAAGAAGGTGAGAGTGTTAACATTTTTCATTACTGAAGAATTTAGTAGATTGATATGTTATTAGGGTTGCAAAATACATACTTTTTAGTAATCAATTATTAACTGTAAAAATTAGTTTCTTTCAGTTCTTAAGCAGAGGTAGAATAGAAAAACATCTACTAAAGTATTTTCTTTTGTTCAAATGAAATATTTCTTTTGAAATATAATGGGTTAGTGGTGGAATCTGAATAAAGATCATATTTTGAAAAGTCTGTGTTGAATTGAAACAAATTTGATTTTTACCTATATTATGGTACATTTTCAGTGTAGGTGGTTAAAAATGCCATGTTGCTTTTAATATTTTGCCTTTATAATTTATCTTTATGACTATGTTCCTCAGTACTATTGTTACTATTCCCATTATTTCTATTATTATCTCAACTTTAAAATCCAAGGCCAAGTAAGGATAATCGACTTATCTAAATAAGAAAAAGTGGAAAAACAAGAATCCTAATCGCAGAATCACTCAAAGAACAGTGCTTTTAAAAACTCTGATGTGATAATATTGTCTTGAGTTCCCATGTCCCTAATAATTGACCTGAATTAAGTGCTAATACCTAAAAATAAGACAATAACAACAGTTGATAGAAAAATAGTTGTAGCATCAGAAATCTGAGTTGTTGGATGTTAGAGAAATGAGTAAATCAGGCTCAAGACCGCCAGTGTGCGGTTGAAAATAAAAGCAGTGATAGCAGGACAAATCAATCTTCAAATATTTGCTCAGGTTCAATTATAAAGTGAATAGTCTGGATTCAGGACAGCCAGGTCCCCGATTTAAAGGATAAAACAAGTTATAAATCATACAGGTAGTTGATAACCAGGTATATATATCTTCTGTAAGTCAAGAGGTGTCATCAAAACCAAAACAGGAGGCATTCAGTGATCAAGATACACGCACAAAACTTCGTACGTATACTTCAACCAAGAAATATCCTATATATTTTCGTAAAAGAGAAAAACCTAAACAAGACCAACTTCAGTAAATGGGACAGACTTTTCTCCTATCTAGAAGTCAGTGAGAGCATATCACACGTGAAAGAATTTTCAATTCTTTCTGAGATTCAATTCTTTCTGAGATTCATCAGAAAGTATGGTTGCTGTTTGCAGGGACAAAGAGAGACCTAATCATAAGTAAAGCCAATTACAAAGTATATGCAACAAACAGAAATCTAAGAGGGCCTGAAAAATGTGTGAAACTAACAGAATGTCCACTCTTTTTGTTTTTCCCCTTAGACTGGCTTTAGTATGTCTTAACTTCTAGGAAAAACATTTCAACTGAAATGCACAGACACTAATTTAATATGTTAAATATATAAGCTCTGATGTGCTGGAGAACTTTAGTTTTTTTTTGTTTTTTTTTTCTTTCCCCAGCATGTCCCTGATCACAGAACCCTCATCTCAATACCTTGAGCAAAAGTTAACAATCCTTCATTTGATTTAGAGATTCAGAATCATTCTCCAGTGACTTGAGAACATCAACGTAATGTTTAAGCTAGTATTACCACACACACACACACACACACACACACACACACACAAAATGTAATAATTACAGTATCTGTATCCAAAAAGTGAGATTAATTTTCACTTATAGTCAGTCAATCATTATATTTATATCCTTAGCCCATCATTTCTTATGAGCTCTAGATCTATCCAGGGTCCTACATGAGATTATTTCAAGATCAATTCAGAATCTATCCTGTACAATAATCTATTATTCTCCCTTCTCCAAAGTCTGATATATTATCAATTTTCCCTAAATAAGTAAATTGCTCTAGAAGCCCCATTGCTTTTATCAGAAAACTAGGAGTCTTTTATAACACCTATATTTAGACTAAACTTTTATTAAATTTATCCCTGATTTGTCAATTTTAATTCTTAAATATATATATTTTTAAATCTGTCTCCTTTCTTCTTTGCTGGCCATCATCCCATTAGTTCAGATATTATCAGCTGTCACCGGGTCTATGACTATAGCTTGCATAATAATCCTGCCCCCTCCATCCCCAATCATCACCTTTACCCCTCCATCCAGATGTTTGTATATGCAGGGACTGGTAAGCCACGTTAAGGAATTTTATATTCATTGTAAGAGTAATGGGAAGATACTGACATGTTCCAGGGAAATTTTAACTAATGAGATTAACATTGGAAATATCATATATATGTGTGTGTGTGTAGTTGAAAGTACATGTTTTAAGAATCCTTGTGTGCATTGTACTTGAGCCCCAACTATTACTCATAAATAGTCGTTAATTTAATTTTGTAAGTATGAGTTTCAACTAGTTTTAAAATATTCCCTATAAGGGTGACCATTTTAGCTATTAAGAAAATAACCTGTTTCAGAGAGTATTTAATATAGAAAAATATTAAAATATAGCATTAACTTGTTAATTCTCTCATGAATAGAGGAAAGTTAAATAACTGGGAAAAGTGCTGAGAAGGCATTCATGTGCAACAAGAAAAACATGGATTATACAAGATTTTTAAAACACAAAAATTATCAGATTATATTTAAAAAATAATGGCTCATCTATACATTATATAATTTAAGAACACAGAAAAGTTAAAGACAAAAATATTGGGAAAAAAACATTAAGCAAATAATGGGCACTGCTATGTTAATGATTATATCATGATAAAATTAAACTTACCTGAATGATAAAAATCATATATATGATGTACTTAATAAAATTATTAATATATAAAAAAGCAAAAATTGATAAAAAACGGGAGTGAAAAGCTAATAGGTGTACCAAAATAATAGTGGTAGATTTTCATACATATCTCTTGTTATTGACTGGTCAATTAAATAAGCAGAAAGAGAAGAAAAAGAGGAGGGAGAAAGAGGAAAAGAAAAGAAACATGATAAAGATGTTCAGAATAACGAAGTTCATGAATGATCTTAACAAAAATTTAGAGCACACATGGAAATTTTACATAAATTGATTGCATAATTTTTTTATATATCAAGTCTGAATTTCAAAGACCTGGAATCATACATATCACATTTTCCAAATATAATAAAATTAAATTAGAAGTTTATGACAAAAATAAATAATGTGAAAATGTTTATTTGGAAATTTAAGAATACTTTATTTAACTTATGAATTTAAGTAGAAAGTATAATGTATTTCAAACTATCTGGAAATGAATCACAATAAAGCATTGTATCAAAATTTTTATAATGGAAATGGTTATTCAAGAGAAATCTATAGTCCTGTATGTTTATACTATGAAAGACAACTGGGTAAAAAGCAGTATATTTGGTTTCTAATTTAAGAGTTAAGAAAGTAATAGCAGAATAAATCAAACGGAAAAAAAGGAAGTGAGAAAATAAAGTTCAGAAATCAATAAAAAAAAAAAGAAAGATCAATGAAACCAAAGTTATTTAAGTATAGAATAGATCTAACTTTGATAAA